>NC_141901.1:28312430-28620808 GCF_057802395.1 Ceratotherium simum simum | reverse complement strand
CAGACAAAGGGTAATTCGGCTTATTTAGAGAGTTAAACATTCAAAGACCACCCTTCCTCCCACCTCCCCCCAAATGAGCAAAGGACATGCACCCAGGTGACCAAAAAAAGAAAGGCAAGTAGCCCACAAATATATGAATAGATGCTCAATGGTTTTGCTTAGTTGAAATGTTAGCAAATCTCATATTATTTCCTGGATTCCTGAGGAAGTAACTGTGAAGGATGCCATGAGGGGAGCCATATTGAGATAGAGCCAGAGCAGCCATTACAGATGAGTTGCCTTGCACTTCTTTTCTTTATCTTCTAAACTGGACCAAACCACCAACATTCCAAGAAGTCAGTGAGCACAAGAATATCCTGTTCATAAGGACTGATGAAACTGGACTTTGCTGATGACCAAATGGCTAACCAATCAATGAAGTACAGATCTAGCCCTTTGCCTGATGACTGAATCTCAAGCCAATCTATGAAGTACAAACCTGGCCTTATCTCATCCAGGACCAATGAACTCTTCTTTAATACGGCTTACCTCATCTTCCTTTCTTTTTCCCATAAAAATCCTGAGTCCCTCTCCTGTAAGCGGGACACTTTGGGTTTCTACCTGAATCTGTGCTCCCTGAATTGTGATTATTTAATCCCAAAATGCTTGGGAATTGGCCTTTCTTAGAAATAAATTTCTCCATCACAAGAAAAAAATTTTTTTCCCAGAATTGAGTAGGTCACTGATCAATATGATTAACAAATATCTGATGCCCATGATTTTTTTAATTACAAGAAATACATGAGTTTTTTTTTTTCTATTACACTACTTACCTATGGGAAATACTATTTGTACTAACTATATGTAAAATCCTATATTGCCTAACTTAACTTGCATTATTGAGCAATTCTATTAACCTGGGGCCTTAACATTTTTCATCTGAAAAGCAGGGTCTGGACCAACTGGTCTCCAAAGCTATTGTTAGTGCTAACTTTCTAACTTTGTTTTGTTTGCCTTTTTGTAGACTTAAGGGTGAAATGTAAGTTAACATCTATGATATTTAAATGAAACTTTCTGTCTCTCCAATTATAATGAGAAAGAAATAAAAGATTTTATCTTTGCAAATCTACTTATGGAATATAGTTTGTAGTACATTTACTTTTTAAAGCCTTCAAAAGCTAAGAGGAAATAAAATGAATATACATTCCTTCTGAGAAATGCCCTCCTTTCTGTACTTGATTGGTTTCAGAATCCTTGCATAGGGTGTGGCATACCACAGTAAAGCACTGACTGGGAACAGCTAAATATGAAGGTCCATTGGCTGTCAGGGGCTTACCAGGTGTAAATAGAGATGGCAGGGCTCCCAGGGCCAACATCAAAAAGTGGCTTAACTATCCTCTGTTTAGCCATTCTCTTTCAGGTTTTCACAAATACCTAATGTGTAATTCACCGTGACAGTGGAGAGCCTTTTCTGAGAGCATTCACAGCCCCATTCATGCTGCAACCCCCACCTCTGAAAAGCATAATGTACATATACTAATTGAGGAGGCAAAGAGTCACCTAACATTAAGTTTTATGTGAAAGAAGTTGGCCTCCGTTGAATGACATCCCCATACACCTACCTCACCCTCCTGCCATTCATAAAGCCTAGGGAGATCTACCACACAGCTCAAAACCGGGTCTACAAACATGTGTATTCTCTTCTCTCCTCATTCTCTCTTTGGCAGTTTGACAAAATCTTGAGGGGGAGTTGGCTGAACCCCTAGTATTTACTCCCCTACTTCACTCAAAGCCTTGACTCTTGAGTTCCATCCCTGTCAGGACCTTAGGAAGTTCATGGTCAACACTCTCCCTCTGAACTCAGTCACTAAAATGATCTCAAGGCTAAGGGAGAGACAGTAGCTCCACTTCATAGGTCAGCTTACAATGCCTGCTTTAGGAGAGCTTTCTGTGCAGACAGTTGTAGCTCATTCCTTTCAGAGACAAATCCCATTTTGTTCCTAGTGTCTAAAAGTACTAAAATCAAAATCTCTCAGAACTTTCCCAGCATTTGGTAAATCCATGCTAGGGGAGAATTGGCAGAGACACGTTAAATGCACTTGACAGCAACATCCATTTATTTCATTCAGGATTTACTACACAGTGTTAAAAACCAAAATTCCACTGAGTAAATGTGAAGATCTAATTGGCTTTATGAAACAATTCATGAATGGAGCAGCATTCCATCCAGAAAGTAGAAGCGTGCTCTGAAGAGTTGTACAAAATGGAAAGTTTTTATAGGAAGAAGGGTGGGGCAAAGGAGCTACTGGCAAAAGAAACGAAACGGTTATTTTTGGCCAGGACATTTTCTTCTGGGGAGGAAGGGAACTGGCAAGGGTTTTATTACGCAGATTGTCTCTTCTTCCTCTGAGGGGTGGAGAGGGCCTACTTGACAGATTACTTTACTGGTACTTGACCAGAAAATTCCAGACTGGTAGATTAAGATGACATTTCTGGGAGAGGGTGAAACTGCAGTGAGATCAGGTATTAAATCTAGGTTTGGTATCATGGGCTTTTGGCACAAGTGACGCCATTTTGGGCCTGTGGTTTTCTTTTTAACAATAGGTATTTAATATGCACCTACTACAGGCCTACAACAGTCTCTGAACTGCAGATACAGCAAGAAAACTCTATGTCTGCCTCATGGAGCTTGTCCAGAAAAATAAGGAACAAGGTTCAGAACATTTCAAATGGAGCCTCTGTTGGGTCAAATCAAAATAAGTTAAAGAAATCAATGCGAAAGTCTTCAATTATATTCAGAATGGCTTGACGAACCACAGGTATACAAATTTCACTGATGAAAGCTCCAGTAAAACTCCAATCCTTGAATCTAATCTAGCACCTGTAACCAGGAAATCAAACACGAGCCAAATTTTTCCATTTTGTAAATTTTCTCATGAGAAAAGAAAAACTTCCAGTCTAGAAACAGATGAAGAAGTTTTTTTCAGCTTTATTGGGATATAATTGACATACAACATTATGGATCGCTGGCAGCAGAGAACAATAAATAGATTCTCTGTTTTCACAAATAAGTGCCAACACTGAGCCCCAGAAATTTTCTGTTTTATCACTCTTTTACAACTGTAAGAATCAACAGAAATTATCATTCCCCCTCATTGAGTTTCCTATTTGCTGTCTCCTTAATTATACCTCCTTCAATTAAGTGTTATCATGGAGTGTCTGGATTGTATAATCCAAGATACTAAGAGTTGTTTATTTTATACCTCATATCCACAGTTGGTGTCTATATGCTCTACCGAGAATTCAAACACTGCATTGGTCTGGGAGGAAGAGGAAATTGCATGGTTTTTTGAACCCAGAAAGTCTTTAGTACATCTCAGGTATAGAATTGTTTACATATAGATAAAGTTTTATAATTCCAGAAGATGCACTTGAGGTTTATACAGAGAGCTTCCATTTCCTCACCATCCTCACATACCTTAACCCTGTGCAATATAGGTTCTATCCTCCCTATTCTATGAACAAAATAGCAGTTGATATACAGGTTAGATTTTTTAATTTTTTTAATTTTTTATTTTTTTGGTGACAAAGATTGGCCCTGAGCTACCACCTGTTGCCAATCCACCTCTTTTTGCTTGAGGAAGATTGGCCCTGAGCTAACATCCGTGCCAATCTTCCTCTATTTTTTATATGTGGGTCGCCGCCACAGCATGGCTTTGATGAGAGGTGAAGGTCCACACTCAGGATCTGATCCCACAAACCCCGGGCCACCGAAGCAGAGTGTGCTGAACCTAATGACTATGCCATTGGGCTGGCCCCCAAATTTATTTTCTTTACCTGATTCCAAATGTAACATAGCATCAATATAGAAAACTGAAGAGCACAAAGAAAATAAAATACCCATAATCCTATCAACTATTAGTTAATTTGGGTATATTTACAACTACTCTCTTTTTGTGTGTATTAATATACTACTTTTAATAAAAGGAATGCCAAAAGGCACACTCTGATTTCGAGTCTGCTTTTCCCGCTTACTAATATAGCATAGTTTCTCACATTGATTTTTTTTTACACTGCTTGCTGCACAGAATTTCATCCCATAAAGCCACCTATCCAAAATTCCTGGGGCTGGCCTGGTGGTGTCACTGTTAAGTTCCTGTGCTCTGCTTCAGTGGCCCAGGGTTGGAAGGTTTAGATCCCAGGTGTGGAATGATGCACCACCACTTGCCAAGCCACACTGTGGTGGCGTCCCATATAAAGTAGAGGAAGATGGGCACGGATGTTAACCCAGGGCCAATTTTCCTCAGCAAAAAGAGGAAGATTGGCATCAGATATTAGCTCAGGGCTAATCCTCCTCACACACCCCCAAAAAATACCTTATATTTTTGCTAGACACTGAAGAGTTTATATTTTTTCCTGAATTATACATCTTTGATCACAGCTCTGATGACTTCTTTGGGATAAACTCTAAATGAAACTGGTGGTTTAAAAATCATGTAGCTTTTAAAACTTTTAATATATGGAAGAGTTATGTTAAAAATCCCAAGTCTGAGGGGGCCAGGCCCCCAATAGTTTTACTCACATTAGTTGACATTTTTATTCTTTGCCAACTAATAGGAAGAAAACGTCAGCTCCTTTTGTTTGCTCTTTTAATACCAGTCACGTTACCTTTTTTTTTTCACTTTTGTAGTCATACAGGTTTACCCACAACTCTACAAATAAATCTTGCTCATTCTTAATTTTCCAGCACTAAGAGACTGTTTCACCAGAAAACTTCTCCCTCTTACCAACTCCTACCCAAGCCAACAATAATGGCATTCATTGCTTCCAGGAATTTGGCACTTAATATACTCTCGTCCTTACCTTTTTCATACATGTATATTTCCTCTTCATAAACATTTAGTTGCTGAAGGGCAAGGGCCCATCCCATTGAGTTGAGGCGCAGTACCTAAGGGCCCAGTGTTCTTTAATAATTTACCTTCCCGGGCATCCCTTCAAGCGAGCAGGGGGAGAGTAATTTACATTAGGGGCTGTGAGTGCAGAGGCCAAGTCTTTGTGGATTTGAAGTCTAGCAGGCCTTGATGGGATTCAGGAGCAGAGGCTCAACCACGGTTCTCAAGTGTTGTCCCCAATTATGCCTGATTAACGCCGAATAGTGACCAAGGGCCCAGGCAGTCCTGACAGATGGAGCGCCCCAGGGACAAAACTGAAGCCCTGAGGGGTGTTGGCCCCACGGTGACCCGCTCCTGGGCCCCGGGTTTCTATTTTCAGGTCGATGCGCTTTATTCTTCCATCCAGCGTTCCGGAAAAGGGACAATGATGACCCCGCCGCTCTTGTTTCCTTTCCACCCTTCCTGAGCGGGGTGTTAACCGTTCTTGAACGCGGCGGTGACCCAGCGTTTCCCGCAAGCCTCCTCGGGCTTCCGGGCAGGTCTGCAGGGGGTGCGGCCAGAGAAGAGTCGGGCTCACGCGGGAGGGCCCGGGGCCGCCCGCCAACGCCAGTCCGTTAGATGCCAGTAAGGGTTACGCCGCGTCCCCTCCGGGCCTGACGCCCCGTCCCCGCGCCGACGCCCCGCCTCGCAGCCGCCAGATCGGCCCCGCCCGCCCACACCCCGGGCCCCGGTAGGTCGAGTCACTTCCGCCCCGGGCGCGGCACAGGCCACGCCCACCCGCCGTTCCGCGCTGGACTCTTTGCGAGTCTGGGGATAGTTACGTCCGGTGACCAGACTCCAGAAGGTCCGCTCCGCCGTCTCTCAGGACTCCCGCGGATCTCCTGAAAATGACGGCGTCTTGCGCGCCGCGCACGGCGCCTCCCTGCCGCCCCGAGAGCCACTTCTCTTCTTGGGGCTTCGTTGGGGTCCTTTTGGGGGCCCTAGTGCTCCTGCTGCCCGTGTCCTCCGGTAGGAGCCTGGAGAGGGTGTGCGCTCCGGCGGCGAACGGAGCGGGTCGGGGAGCGGGCGGACCGGAGCCGAGGGCGGGGGAGCCTCGCTCGGTGGGTCGGGTGGGAGGCGCGGGGCTGGGTCGAGCCGGGCCGTGCGGAGTTGGCGCTCCGTGGCCAGGGTCCCCCCGGGTGGTGCTGTGCGGGGCTCCGGGGGGGTGAGGACCGCGTAGTGCGGGCGGCGGAGGCGTGCTTGGTGGTCGGCACTGAGCGGGGCGGGCTGGTGGGTGCGGCCGGCGTTTACCGGGGCCAAGCCGCGTCCCTGGCCAAAGCTTGCAGGGCGGTGGCCGCGCTGAGCCAAGTCGGGATGGGCGCGCGGACCGCTGCTTGGGGTGAGGGCTTGCTCTTGAGTGCCCGGGTGCGCGGGGGTGTTGCTAGGGCTCGGGCTGTGCGTGGGAAGGGTTTGCCCTTGTTCCCTGGGCAGGGTGGTGCCTTGTTGAGAGGGGTGTTTGTGCCCCGCTGGGCTGGGCTACGGAAGCCCCGGCGGGTGTTATCGGGTGTGTGCTTTATGGAAGTGGCCAGCCCCGCGGTGCCGAGTGTGGGGCAAGGAAGCTGCTCGCTTTGTAAGGGGGCTGGGAAGTGCCTGGTGTGCCTGTAGCGCTGGGGTGAGAGCAGGCTCTGGGTGCCTGGGCTTTAGAGGGTTTGGGAAGGGCGCGCCATGCTTTTGTACCTGACGTTCACAGGCTCCTTGTTGTGCAAGATCGTGTTGATATCCGTTTGCAGGCTGTTGCTTTTTTTTTGTTTGTTTGGCCGTGTAGTTATATTCCTGTGCCCATCCAGTACAGACAGCCAATTCTATTACTGAATGGCTTTTTAGCATTGTTCCCTTCTTTTCATTAGCTTGGATCATATTTGAGGGGATATCCGAAGTAACCTAAAAATCATTGGTAGTCAAACCTAGCAAGAAATGATTATTCCAAGAAGATGAACGATAAATAATGTTAATCTGGTTTTCCCCTACAGCTCAAAAACTATAGCTGAAGGCCCATCTACTAACTTTGTTTCTTGTTTCATTGAATGGAAATAAGTACTTTAAAAATATATATGCTAAAAAAAGACATGCTTATTGTATAAAACCTAGTCGAAGGACAAGCATTTTTAATACTTGGGTATATTTCCTCTGTCTTCATATGCACATGTGCTTCTATGCCCAACTTATTTTCAGGACCCTATTACACATACAGTTTGTATGCTGCGTTCTTACCTTAGCAGCATTCATTCCACAAAGATTTGCCTTCTCTGCTCCAGGTCCTGTGCTGGTCCTGAGCATACACTGGTGAGCAATAAGAAACCATTCCTGTTTTCAGGATCTTCAGTTGTCTGTTTGCACACATGCACACGAATATCAGCAGGGACTGTTGCTCGCTGTTATATCCCAGTAGGTAATCAAAAATATTTGCTAAAATTTATTGGGGGTGGCAGTCAGTAATCAAAACATAATACTAATGAATACGTTATAACCCAAGAGAAGTGCTCTGGAGGAAAGGATCACGAGTCTCTGAGAGCATTTAACAAATGACTGGAGGCAGGGAAGACTTTTCTGCTCATCACACAGGCCGACTCTGCCACTTTGGGGCTTGTGCACTTGTATTCCCTCAGCCTTGGAACATAGTCCTCCTGCCTCTTGCATAAGTGGCTCTTGCTTATTCTTCAAATTCATTTGAGATGCTACCCCCTCAGAGGGACCTTCTCTGACCACCCTGTCTCAGATGGACCCACACACACTCCCCAGCTTAAATCCCCCCTAACTTGTAGTCACCCTTCCAAAACTATCTTCTCTGTTTTCTCCCCATTACAATGGGGGATCTTGTCTGTCTTGTCACACTTGTGGTTGCAAACGCCCATTTTTTTTTTTTTTTTTGCCTCCATATCAACACTCTTGCATTACTATTAAATACCAGAAAATTAAGTATACTATGCAGCAGGAGCTTAGAGCTCAGGCAAGCATGCCTCTGGGAGGAAAGTCTTTTAAAGCACCATGCTTAGGATGGCCTTTCTGTGTTGCCTAAAAAGCTAAGGCTGGGACAGCTGAGGTCAGAGAGGCTCTGTCTTCCCTGTTAGTAGACTCTCCAGGGCTCACAGTATTGCAGACTTGCTTGTTACAGATCATGAACAAGTTCATTCCTATGTAGGAGGGGGGAGGGTGGTGGAACAGTGGTAGTAAAACAAAAACAAAAGGGGGTGACGTCAGCGTCATGGCAGAGTGAGCTTTCCCGTAAACTCTTCCCCCAATAAGATACAACAAAAGGAACAGTCACAGACCAACAACGGAATCCTAGACAGTGAAAAGCAAGGTCGGAAAGATCCATACTGCCACACATCTGAGAGTGGAACTTGTTGGGCCCCCGGAGGAAGTGAGGAGAGGTAAGGAGAACTCGTCTCCCTCCCCTTCAGATCAGTGATCCGGGTCCTCCTGGCTCCCAGAGAGGGGGGAGGGGCGGCCCTCTGCAGGGACACAGTAGCTCTTCGGGCTCTCTCAGCCGGTGGGAAACTCCTACACAGAAGACTCAGAACTGCTACGGGGTACCATCAACATCTGAGCACCCCAGGAGAGCGGATAACGAGGGGCGAGCGAGAAGCCCCCCATGCCAGGGACCCCGTAGGCAAAAGAGAGATCCCCCCCTCCCCGCAAGCCGGACCCTGCAGCTCAGCTGACAAGACCAGACCAAACGACTGGCGGATCGCATCAAACAGCCAGGGCAGAGTGCAGGGGGCTCAGATTACACAGCCCTTTACCCCCACAAAGTCGCAGCGGGTGGAAATTGCAGCCAGATATTTCCAGGATGAGGAAAAACAAAGCCAATACAAGAACCACAATGCAAAGGTACACGAAATCACCAGACCAGAAGGAAAATGACAAGCACCCAGAAATCAACCCTGAAGCCACAGAAATCCATAACCTAAACAACAGAGATTTCAAAATAGCTATCATAAAAAAACTGAACGAAATATGAGACAACACAGACAAACAATTCAATGAGATTAGGAGTTTCTTCACAAAAGAGATTGAAATCATAAAGAACAACCAATCAGTGCTGATGGAGATGAAGAACACAATGGAGGAGATAAAGGAGAATCTGAAATCTTTAAAGAACAGAGCTGACAATATGGAGGAAAGAATTAGCATTATAGAGAACAGGAATACAGATATGCTCCAGATGGAAGAGGAGAGAGAACTAAGACTAAAAAGAAATGAAAAAAGTCTTGGAGAAATATCTGACTCTATTAGAAAATGTAACATAAGGATTATAGGTATTCCTGAGGGGGAAGAGAGGGAAAGAGGAACGGAGAGCCTATTCAAGGAAATAATAGCTGAGAACTTCTCAAATCTGGGGAAAGAGCAGGAAATACCAGTAAGCAAAGCCAACAGATCACCTAAATACATCAACAGGCAAAGGCCCACTCCACAACATGTAGTGGTAAGGCTGGCCAAAGTCAATGACAAAGAAACAATATTAAGGGCAGCTAGACAAAAACAAAAAATAATGTACAAAGGAACTCCCATCAGGCTCTCAGCAGATTTCTCAACAGAAACTTTACCGGCTAGGAGAGACTGGAATGATATATTCAACATACTGAAAGACAAAAACTTTCAGCCAAGAATACTCTATCCAGCAAAAATATCCTTCAAATATGATGGAGAAATAGTAACTTTCCCAGATAAACAAAAGCTAAGGGAGTTCATGGCCACGAGACCCCCACTACAAGAAATACTCAAGAAGGCCCTCAGGCCTGGAAAAAAGGAGAGAAAGGGAATACAAAGCTTGGAGCAGGGAGAAAAATAGGTAGACAAAATCAGAAAAATAGGAGATCTTTACCAGAATAGGTTAGCAACCACTTAAATACCAAAATCAAAGATCAAAGGAAGGAATTCACCAAAAATATATTTAACCTCCTCACTGTAAACACACATCCACAACACAAGATAGAATAAGGCATGACAGGAACGACTTAGAAGGGGAAGAGGAAAGTGGTTGAATTGATTTAGTATAAGGAAATAGGCCATCAGATGATGGACTATCTCATACACAAGATTTTTTACACAAACCTCAAGGTAACCAGTAAACAAATAATCCAAACAAAATCACATATGATAAACAAAGAAAACTAGAAGAGTCATAAGACAGAACAACCAAACTGAATTGGCCGTCCGAAGCAAATGGGACAAGAAACAAAGGAAATGCAAAAGAACTGGAAAATAAGTGACAAAAGAGCAACATTAAGCCCTCATATATCAATAATTACCCTAAATGTAAATGGATTGAACTCTCCAATCAAAAGATACAGAGTGGCAGGATGGATTAAAAAGCAAGACCCAACAATATGCTGACTCCAGGACACACATCTCAGCTCTAAAGACAAACACAGGCTCAGAGTGAAAGGATGGAGACAATATTCCAAGCTAATGGCAAACAAAAGAAAGCAGGTGTTGCCATACTCATATCAGACAAAGTGGACTTCAAGATAAAACAGGTTAAGAGAGACAAAGAAGGGAAATATATAATGATGAAAGGGACACTCCTTCAAGAAGACATATCACTTATAAATATATATGCACCCAACATAGGAGTACCAATGTACATAAAGCAAATATTAACAAACCTAAAAGGAGACATTAACAACAACACAATATTAGTAGAGGCTCTTAATTCCCACTTACATCAATGCATAGATCATCCAGACAAAAAGTCAATAAAGAAATAGTAAACTTAAATGAAAAACTGGACGAGCTGGACATAGTAGTAGACGTATACAGAGCGCTCCATCCAAAAACAGCTGACTACACATTCTTCTTGAGTGCGCATGGAACATTCTCAAGGATAGACCATATGTTGGGAAGCAAAGCAAGCCTCAATAAATTTAAGAAGATTGAAATCATAACAAGCATCTTTTCAGACCATAATGCTATGAAACTGGAAATCAACCATGAAAAAAAAACTGGGAAAGTGACAAAAATGTGGAGATTAAAAAACATGCTACTGAACAACCAATGGATCATTGATGAAATTAAAGGAGAAATCAAAAACTATCTGGAGGGGCCAGCCCGGTGGCGCAAGCATTTAAGTGCGTGCGTTCCACTGCGGCGGCCCGGGGTTCGCCGGTTCGGATCCTGGGCGCGCACCAACGCACTGCTTGTCAAGCCGTGCTGTGGCAGCGTCCCATATAAAGTAGAGGAAGATGGGCACGGATGTGAGTCCAGGGCCAGTCTTCCTAAGCAAAAAAGAGGAGGATTAGCATTGGATGTTAGCTCAGGGCTGGTCCTCCTCACAAAAAAAAAAAAAAACAAACAGTATCTGGAAACAAACGAAAATGAAAATGTGCCATACCAAACCATATGGGATGCAGCAAAAGCGGTCCTGAGCGGGAAACTCATAGCAATACAAGCCCACCTTAACAAACAAGAAAAAGCCCAAATAAGCAACCTCAGATTACACCTAATAGAACTAGAAAAAGAAGAACAAACAAAGCCCAAAGTCAGCAGAAGGAGAGAAACAATAAAAATCAGAGCAGAAATAAATGAAATTGAGACCAAAAAAAGAGTAGAAAGGATTAATGAAACAAAGAGTTGGTTCTTTGAGAAGATAAACAAAATCAACAAACCCTTAGCCAGGCTTACTAAGAAAAAAAGAGAAAAGGCTCAAGTAAATAAAATTAGAAATTAAAGAGGAGAAATTACAACGGATACCATGGAAATACAGATTATAAGAGAATACTATGAGAAATTATATGCCAACAAATTGGACAATCTAGACGAAATGGATAAATTTTTAGACTCATACACCCTCCCAAAACTGAACCAAGAAGAAATGGAGAATCTGAATAGACCAATCACAAGTAAAGAGATTGAAATAGTAATCAAAAACCGCCCAAAAAATAAAAGTCCAGGGCCAGGTGGCTTCTAGGGTGAATTTTACCAAACATTCAAAGAGGATTTAATACCTGTCCTTCTCAAACTATTCCAAAAAATAGAGGAAGATGGAACACTTCCTAAATCATTCTACAAGGCCAACATCACCCTGATACCCAAGCCAGACAAAGGCAATACAAAGAAGGACAATTACAGGCCAATATCGCTGATGAAGATATATGCAAAAATCCTCAACAAAATATTGGCAAACTGAATACAGCAATACATTAAAAAGATCATACACCATGATCAAGTGGGATTTATACGAGGGACACGGGGATGGTTCAACATCCGCAAATCAATCAACGTGATACACCACATCAACAAATCCAAGAATAAAAACCACATGGTCATCTCAATAGACGCAGAGAAAGCATTTGACAAGATAAAACATCCATTTATGATAAAAACTCTCAACAAAATGGGAATAGAAGGAAAGTACCTCAACATAATAAAGGCTGTTTATGACAAACCCACAGCCAACATCATACTCAACAGGGAAAGACTGAAAGCCACTCCTCTGAGAACAGGAACAAGGCAGGGTGCCCACTCTCACCACTCCTATTCAACATAGTACTGGAGGTTTTGGCCAGAGCAGTTAGGCAAGAAAAAGGATTAAAAGGAATCCAAATAGGTAACGAAGAAGTGAAAATCGCACTATTTGCAGATGACATGATTTTATGTATAGAAAACCCTAAAGAATCCGTTGGAAAACTATTAGAAATAATCAACAACTACAGCAAAGTTGCAGGGTACAAAATCAATTTACAAAAATCAGTTGCATTTCTGTATGCTAATAATGAACTAACAGAAAGAGATCTCAAAAAGATAATACCATTTACAATTGCATCAAAAAGAATAAAATATCTAGGAATAAATCTTACCAAGGAAGTGAAAGACATATACAATGGAAACTACAAGACATTATTGAAAGAAATTGATGATGACATAAATAATGGAAAGACATCCATGCACATGAATTGGAAGAATAAACATAGTTAAAATGTCTATATTACCTAAAGAAATCTACAGATTCAATGCAATCCCAATCAGAATCCCAAGGACATTCTTCACAGAAATAGAAAATGGATACTAAAAGTCATATGGGCCAACAAAAGACCCTGAATAGCTAAAGCAATCCTAAGAAAAAAGAATAAAGCAGGAGGCATCACAATCCCTGACTTCAAAACATACTACAAAGCAATAGTAATCAAAATAGCATGGTACTGGTACAAAAACAGACACACAGATCAATAGAACAGAATTGAAAGCCCAGAAATAAAACCACACGTATACAGACAGCTAATTTTTGACAAAGGAGCTAAGAACATACAATGGAGAAAGGAAAGTCTCTTCAATAAATGTTGTTGGGAAAACTGGACAGCCACATGCAAAAGAATGAAAGTGGACCATCTACTATCGCCATTCACAAAAATTAACTCAAAATGGGTCAAAGACCTGAAGGTGAGACCTGAAACTATAAAACTCATAGAAGAAAATATAGGCAACACACTATTTGACATTGGTCATAAAGGAATCTTTTCGGATGACATGCCTACTCAGACTAGGGAAACTAAAGAAAAAGTAAACAAGTTGGACTTTATCATATTAAAGAGCTTCTACAAGACAAACGAAACCAAAATCAAGATGAACAGACAACCCACCAGCTGGGACAGAATATTTGCAAAACATACATCTGACAAGGGGTTGATGTCCATAATATGTAAAGAACTCACACAACTGAACAACAAAAAAACAAACAACCCCATCAAAAAATGGGCAGAGGAAATGAACAGACACTTCTCCAAAGAAGATATACAGATGGCCAATAGGCACATGAAAAGATGTTCAACATCACTAATCATCAGGGAAATGCAAATCAAAACAACACTAAGATATCACTTCACACCCGTTAGAATGGCTATAATCATCAAGACAAAAAACAACAAATGTTGGAGAGTATGTGGAGAAACAGGAACCCTCATACACAGCTGGTGGAAATGCAAACTGGTGCAGCCTCTATGCAAAACGGTATGGAGATTCCTCAAAGAATTAAAAATAGAGATGCCCTATGATCCAGCTATCCCACTACTGGGAATCTAGCCAACGAACCTGAAATCAACAATCCACAGAGGCTCACGCACCCCTACGTTCATTGTAGCATTATTCACTATAGCCAAGAAGTGGAAGCAATCTAAGTGTCCCTCCACTGATGCCTGGATCAAGAAAATGTGGTATATATATACAATGGAATACTACTCAGCCATAAAAAAAGACAAAATCGTCCCATTTGCAACAACATGGATGGGCCTCGAGGGTATTATGTTAAGTAAAGTAAGCCAGAAAGAGAAAGACAAACACTGTGTGATCTTACTCATATGTGGAACATAAACTAACACGTGGACAGAGAAAACTGTATTGTGGTTACCATGGGCAATGGGGATGGGGGTGGGCACAAGGGGTGAAGGGAGACATATATATGGTAATGGACAAACAAAAACGTACAACCCCAAATTTCACAATGTTAAAAACTATTAAAACATGAATAAAAAAAATAAATTAAAAAAAAAGAAAACAAAAGGAATTGTTATAGAAGGATAATTTTTAGAATAGGCTTAAAGCTAGAAGTTGAAGGAGACTGAAACTTACTTAAAATAGAGTAAAATAGATAACTGAAATGAATAGGATGCATCATGGAAGGTAACAAAACTAGAAATGAAGAGGAGGAAAAACAAAGTTAAGGTTAAGGTTGAAAGGTAAAATCAGGAGTGGTATGAGACTTAGAGGAGTAAAAATGAGAATTCGCTATGCTGGGCAGGGAAGAATGTGGATGAAATAAACAGTTCACTTTTTTTTTCTTTTCTTTTTTTGGTGAGGAAGATTGGCTCTGAGCTAACATCAGTTGCCATTCTTCCTCTTTTTGCTTGAGGAAGATTGTCCCTGAGCTAACATCTGTGCCAGTCTTCCTCTATTTTGTATGTGGGTTGCCACCACAGCATGGCTTGATGAGTGGTGTGTAGGTCCACTCCTCGGATCGGAACCCCTAGACCCCTGCCGCCGAAGCAAAGCACGTGAACGTAACCACTATGCCACGGGTTTGGCCCCGAAACATTTCACTTTTGAAGCAGCTCATGAGGGGAAGATTTTGTAAGCAGACACTGTTGTGCCTGGGAGGCTTGTCATCTCAGAGGTACTTGCCAAATGTTATGAGGTCGTAGAAGGGAACATTTGTCAAATTTTGGGAGCAGTCTCATTCCTCCAGAAAGAGTCTGCTTTTTTGACAAAACCCACAATCTACTGTTATGGGTGGGGTCTCTTCCGTCTACTGTAGGTCTTTTCTTTCTTTCCAGTAAAGAAGCCAAGATCAGTAAGTGATAACACAGTAGTTACTTAGTTTCCTTCCTCTGCATATTCCAGTGCAGAGAGCAGTCCTTATCTGGTCAATTGCTAGGTTACCAGAATCCTGGGAGATAGGCAACAAAAGAAAATATGTGGCCAGATCTCTCTCCAGTGCATAAAGCATTAAGATGATTATCTTCTTGTCTGGAAGATGAGAGTTGAGCAGGAGTTGCTGCTGAGCAGGGAGGAAGGGTGTCCTGAGCAGACGGAGCAGTGTGAGCAAAGACTCAGAGATGTGACAAGCCTCGGGGATTCATGGACTGCCAAGCTACCCAGTGAGGCAGCAGTAGGGCCAAGGAGGGGAGAGAAAGGAGAGGACTACATCACAGAGTGATTGTGAAAAGCAGCAGGATAGTCAGGAATGAACAATCACCATCATAAAATTCAGACACGATGTTATTACCTGACGTTTTAGGGCTCCTTGAGCCCTTCTCTTTGACTTAGCACAATGCAGATCTACACTAGAGTTGCTTTAATTTCCCAGGCTCAGTAGAAGACCATTTCTTGAGGACTAACTTGCAGACAGAGTGTGTTGGTGTAAGCATGCAAGTGTTCAGATGAGAGACCGGGACGGGAAGCAGTGTTGGTAGTGGAACCAGGCTGCCTGGCTTGACTCCTGGGTCTGCTGCCTACTGGGAATGTTTCTTGGGCAAGTTACTTCACCTTACTATGCCTCAGTTTGCTCATCTTAAGGAGGGGGAAATAGTACCTGTGGAACTATTATGGAAGAGTTATCTCAACTCATAGGATGATTATGAAGATTAAGTTAGTTTAAAAGCACATAAAATATGGTTGGCACAAGTAGTGCTTAAATTTGCTATTTCTAAATTTATTACTATCATCACTATTGTTGTAAGAACCAACTACTGGAATCTTTCATTACCATACTTTAGGTGAAAATATAACCCACAATATTTGGTGTTAACCTTTGATAATGTTAAAATACCATTTCATATAATAGCAGTAATGAAAAATGTGTTCATGGTGAAATAATAAAACATAAATATTTTGACATGAAAGAAATTTAAAACTCAGAAAAGGGATTTCTCTATAACTAAACCAATGAAATAAAATTGAAGACAGGCATAAAAACAGCAAAGAAAAAAGTCATGGTTTGCGGATACCTCTGGAACAGGTTGGCTGAACAGTAAAGAATTGACTTTGGACCTTAGAGTGTATAGAACTGAGACCCGTGCTCAGTCAGCACTGGCCCAGGGTCCTACAAATGCAGTGATGAGTGAGACATGGTCTTCAAGAAGGTGACAGTCTCGCAAGGAGTGTCAACAATAAAGAATTACAATATGCAAAATGCTATGAAAGAAGTAAATTGGGGCAGCATGAGGACACTTAGCCCAGTGTTTTGATTGAGAGATGTCAAGAGGTTCGAGGAAGAAGTAGCATCTAGGATGAAACTGAAGGATGAGTGGGTGGGAGGAGTGGCAGGGTCTCTGGTCAAAGCTGAAGCAAAATGGTGCATGGAGGCGAGAGTGCTAATGTCATTTAAGTAACTTAATGGGCTTGACATGGAATGGAATATGGCTTGAGAATAGTGTGTAAGAGTGAGCAGCGTCCTGATAGTGACAGGTTTTAAGAGTCTGTTAGCTGTGTTATGGAGGCTTAGACATTATCTTGAGGGCAATGGGGAGCCATTGACAGGCATGTGACTTGGTAGAGGGTTGGTCACTGTATCACATCAATATTATTCTAGTTGCAGTGTGAGGAATTGCTGAAGTAGAAATGACATTATTCTAAGGAGAAAAATTCCCTCCCTCCAAAAAAAAATCCAGAAGTAAAAAATTTATCTAAAAGCCTAGCAATATAGTAGCTTTACTATAGGGATATATTGGATAAACAGCTCAAACAGCTACCTCAGGGAGCTTTTGAGGGAATGCACGCTCCATAGATCAGCAAAGGAAGATTAAGTTATGTAAAATAATGTCCAAGAAAGCAAAACTTTTCATGTAAGGCTGTTCAAAGTAGTTCATTTGTGATATTTAAATGGCATCTATTCATTTATAAAACGCTCATTTCACTATTATGAAATGATGTCTTCTATTTTGAAGTTCTGCAGTCCATATTTATTTTGATCCATGAAATCCACGATGCTCATTTCATCATTACCTCTTACCGTAGCATTTCATGAGCACCCACTGGGTACGGGGTGTAGTAGAAAAAGAACGCGTGTGGTCCCTGACCTCTAGGAACTTGCCTTGTGAGAGGAGACTGAGCCCGAAGTGACAAGTGGTCATGAGTTTGTGTTTCCAACTATGAAAGAGTAATCCCAGCAGAGTGTTACATGCTATAGAAGACTTAGAGGAGAGGTGAGTTTTGGAATGAATTTACAAAAAGTGGAGAAGGATGCATACCTCTATATTTTCCAACTAAAACCATTGATATTGTGTCTTAAATTTACTGTTGAATGAAAAGTCACCTTATTCCCCAACAAACCAAAAGCTGATAGAATGTTATTTAAAATAAAGCGAGAGACATCATCCATAAGTGTCACCATTTGGGTAAAAGCATGGGCCAGTCATGTAACGTCTTGATGAGAACCTTTCCATTTATTCTGTACTACCTACCGGCCGCCGGGCTGGTGAAAGAGGTAAAATGCTCTATTTTTGTGTTCTTATCTTCTTCTTTCTAGATGCCTGTGGTGATCCACCAACATTCAATTCTATGAAGCTGAAGGGTGTCGCTCAATCCTCTTTTAGGCCTGGGGACACAATAGAATATGAGTGCCGTCCAGAATACGTGCTCAAGAGACCTCCTCCTCCTACCTCTACTGTCTGTCAGTCTGATAACACATGGAAAACTCTCCGGGAGGCTTGTACAAGTAAGCAAACAAAACTTATTTCGTATTTTTTTTATCGCTTTAGAGATAGTCACACATTTTATGGTGTATATTCCCCTACTGCAATGATGGTTTTCTCATGTGAATTTAGGTTTTAGAGAGCAATGTATATTTTCAGGCTTTGAAAAATCTCCAGAGAATCTTTTTCTTGGCAGTTGGTTACCTAGGTAGATCTGAATCTTAAGTTTGGCCTTAGAATAGTTAAAGAAAATAAATAATAGTCCCATGAATTCAAAAGAAGAGTTTTGATTTGGATTCAAATCTGTTTTAAAATTCACATAAAAGAATGAATTTGAAAATTACCTTTTAGGAAAATCATGTCCACAGCCAGCAGAACCCGTAAATGGCAAAGTAGAACATGTAAATGGAACTTTGGATTTTGGTTCACAGATTCACTATGCTTGTAATGAGGGGTAAGTAAGTTGCTCCTTAGAGGAAATAAGGTAAATGTTATAAATTCCATTTTTGTTTCGCTTCTCTTCTTAAGCGTTCCCATAAAGTTGATTTCATTTTGCTTACTATGTGACAAGTTCTACTTGTAGCCGGACAACTCTTGGGCATTTTCTGGAGACTGAAAAGATGTGTAATTAATAGAAAGCAATTTAAATTGAAGGAAAGCAAAATTGTATAATACTGTATGTAATAATAAGCCTGTCACAAGCATTAAAAATGCAGTAACCATGGTGACTTTATCCTTGACATCAAAGTGCACCCTATTTAAAATGGTCAACTGTCAGAGTTGAAGTGGGGTTTATGGAAATGGGATGTAGCATTGCCATCCAAAGATATTCTTATATCAAGATAGCTGTGTAAGGTGTCAGCAGACCAAAATAGACCTGGTTAGCCTGGACCATAATGTTCATCAAGATTTCTAAGTTGGCAAACCTTATCTTTGAGACTGCTGCAAAGGAGTAGAGCATCTCAAAAAGAGGTACTGAGCACCTAATTATAACCTTTGTTCTATGGGGCTCTTTTAGTACTTATTTATAACCTTTGTTCTATGAGGCTCTTTTAATAGTATGTATTGGGAATACTGGGCATTTATGAAAAATGTGCATTTAGAGGGTAAATGTAATACACTATAGAAATGCAACTGATTTTTTTTTATCAACTTTGTATCCTGCTACTTTGCTGAATTGATTGATTAGTTCTAATTTTTTTGTGTTTGTGTGTGCCTGTAATCTTTAGAGTTTTCTACATATGAGAGCATATCATCTGCAAACAATGATCATTTTATTGCTTCCTTTCCAATTTGGTTGCCTTTTATTTTTTTTCTTTCCAAATTGCTCTGTCTAGAACTTCCAGAACCATGTTGAATAGAAATGGTAAAAGCAGGCATCCTTGCCTTGTTCCTGATCTTAGAGGAGAAGCTTTCAGCTTTTCACCGTTGAATATGATGTTTGCTGTGGATTTTTCATGTATGGCATTTATTATCTTGAGGTGGTTTACTTCTGTTCCTCATTTGTTGAGTATTTTTATCATGAAAACATATTGAATTTTGTCACATGCTTTTTTGCAGCAATTGGGATGATCATATGTTTTTTTCCCCTCAATTCTGTTGATGTGGCATATTACGTTGACTGATTCATATGTTGAACCATCTTTGCATTCCAGGAATAACTCCCATTTGGTCATGGTGTATAATCCTTTTAATGTGCTGCAAAGTTGTTTGTTAGGATTTTGTTGAGGATTTTTACATGAGTGTTCATTAGGGATATTGGTCTGTAGGTTTCTTTTCTTGTAGTGTCTTGGTCTGGCTTTGGTATCACGGTAATGCTGGTCTCATAGCATGAGTTTGGAAGAGTTTCCTGCTCTTCAAATTTTTGGAAAAATTCGATAAGGATTTGTATTAGTTTTTCTGGAAATGTTTGGTAGAATTCACCAGTGTGACCATGAGGGCCAGGGCTTTTCTTTTTTTGGAGATTTTTGATTACATTACATTCAATCTCCTTACTCGTTATGGGTCTATTCAGATTATCTATTTTTTCGTGATTTAGTCTTGGTAGGTTTTTTGTTTCTAGGAATTTGTCCATCTTATTTGGTTATTCAATTTGTTGGCATAAAATATTTCATAGTGCTCTCTTATAACATTTTTTTATGTCTGTAGAATCAGTAGTAATGTCCCTGCTTAATTTCTGATTTCAGTAATTTGAATTTTCTCTTTTTTCTTAGTCCATCTAGGTACAACCTTGTCAATTTTTTTGATGTTTTCGATGAACAAACTTTTGGTTTTATTGATTTTCACTGTTGTTTTTTTCTTCTCCATTTTGTTTCTATCAGCTCTAATCTTTATTATATACTTCCTTTTGTTAGCTTTGGATTTGTTCTTCTTTTTCTAGTTCCTTAAGTTGTAGAGTTAGGTTGCTGATTTCAGATCTCTCAATTTTTTTAATGTAAGCATTTTTAGCTATACATTTCTCCCTTGGCACTGCTTTTGCTGTATGCCATAAGTTTTGGTATGTTATGTTTTCATTTTCATTTATCTCAAAGTATTTTCTAATTTCACCTGTGATTTCTTCTTTTTTTTTTTT
This sequence comes from Ceratotherium simum simum, assembly GCF_057802395.1. NCBI lineage: Eukaryota > Metazoa > Chordata > Mammalia > Perissodactyla > Rhinocerotidae > Ceratotherium > Ceratotherium simum. The sequence goes on along the minus strand of NC_141901.1, from coordinate 28,600,202 downwards.
CAATTCAGTGGTTGTTTAAAAGCATGTTGTTTAATTTTCACAATTCTGTGAATTTTCCAGTTTTCTGTTTGATATTTGTTTCTAACTTCCTCCCTTGTGGTTATAAAAGATATGTTGTACAATAACTGTCTTTTTAAATCTGTGAATTAATTTATATTAATTTGTAGCCTACATAATTATGTTATTTGTCATATAATTAATTGTATTATTAATAACATTAATTTGTTTTATTCATTTTTGGCCTGACATATGGTCTATCTTGGAAATGTCCCATGTGCACTTGAGATGACTGTATATTCTGCTGTTGGGTAGACTGCTCTGTATATGTCTGTGACATCTAGTTGGTTTATTGTGTTGTTCAAGTCCTCTATTTCCTTACTTATCTTCTGTGTAGTTGTTCTATTCGTTATTGTGAATGGGGTATTGAAGTCTCCAACTATTATCATAGAAATGCCTATTACATAGAAATGTGTATTTTCCCCTTCAATTCTGTCAGTTTCTGCTTCATATTTTTTGATAGGCTGTCATTAGGTTCAGAACTGTTTATAATTGTTATATCTTCTTGCAGTATTGAACCCTTGTTAATATATAGTGTTTGTTTCTTGTAACCTTCTTTGTCTCTTGTAACCTTTTTTGTTTGAAGTCTATTTTGTCTGATATTAGTATAGCCACCTCTGCTTTCTCTTGGTTACTATTTCCGTGGAATAACTGTTTCCATCCTTTCACTTACAACTTATTTACATCTTTGGATCTCAAGTGATCTCTTGTTGACTGCGTATAGTTGCATCATGTGCTTTTATCCATTCTGCCGAGCTCTGTCTTTGATTGGAGAGTTTAATCCATTTACATTTAATGTAATTACTGAAAGGAGGGACTTACTTCTGTCATTGTGCTATTTCATTTCAATATGCCTTCTGGCTTTTTTTATCCCTCATTTCCTGTAATACTGTTTTCTTTTGTGTTTAGTTGATTTTTTTGTGTGTGTGTGAGCAAGATCAGCCCTGAGCTAACATCCATGCTAATCCTCCTCTTTTTGCTGAGGAAGACTGGCTCTGAGCTAACATCTATTGCCAATCCTCCTCCTTTTTTTCCTCAAAGCCCCAGTAGATAGTTGCATGTCATAGCTACACATCCTTCTAGTTCCTGTATGTGGGACGTGGACCGAGCATGGCTGGAGAAGCAGTGCGTCGCTGCACACCTGGGATCCGATCCCGGGCTGCCAGTAGCAGAGCACATGGACTTAACCGCTAAGCCACAGGGCCGGCCCTGTTTAGTTGATTTTTGTAGTGAAATGGTTAAATTCTTTGCTGATCTCTTTTTGTGTATATTCTTTGTCTATTTTCTTTGTGGTTACCAGGAGGATTCCATTTAACATCCTGTAGTTATAACACTCCAATTTGAATTTATACCAACGTAACTTCAATAAATTATAAAAACTGCTCCTCAACAGATCCATCCCCACCCCTTTTGGATTTTCATGTCATACTAGCCTCTACCCGTATAATTTTAATACTAGCTTCTACAATAATAATTACCTTCTTTACTCTAGAAAGATTAGTCTCTTAAATTAGAAAACAAAAATTGCAGTTACCGACCATTGTCACAGTAATACTAGCTTTCATAATTGCCCATTTATTTACCATTAGGGAGAGCTTTATTTATCCAAATGGCTTCGAGTTACTGTAGAGTCCTTTCATTTCACCTTGCAGGACTCCCTTGAGCATTTCTTGCAGGGGAGGTCTAGTGGTTAGGAAATCCATGTGCTTTTGTTTATCTGGGAATGCCTGAGTTTCTCCTTCACTTTTGAGACACAGTTTTGCTGGATAGAGGATTTTTGGGTGACACTTTCTTTGTTTTAGCACTTTGAGTCTATTGGCCAACTGTCTTATGGCTTCTGAGTTTCTCATGAGAAGTCTTCTGATAATCTTGTTCAAAATCCCTTGGACATGATGATTCAGTTTTCTCTTGCAGCTTTCAAGATTCTCTCTTTGTCTTTGGCTTCTAAAAGTCTGGTTATGATGTGCCCTAGTGTGGGTCTCTTTGAGTTCATCTTACTTTGAGTTTGTTGAGCTTTTTAGATAATTATATTCATGTGTTTCATCAAACTTGGGACGTTTTCAGCCATTATTTCTTCAGCTATTCTCTTTGCCCCTTTCTTTCTGTTTTCTTCTGAGAGTCCCACAGTGTTGATGTCGATCTGCTTGTTAGTGTCCTGTGCGTCCCTTAGGCTCTCTTCACATTTCTTCAATCTTCTTTCTGTTCCTCGGGCTCAGTAATTTCCATTCTCCTATCTTCAGGTTCAGTGATTCTTCCTTCTGCCTGCTCAAATCTGCATTTAATTCCTGTAGTGAATTTTTCATTGCAGTAATTGTACTTTCCAACTCCAGAATTTACTTTTGGTTTCCTTTATGTTTTCTATCTCCTAATGGATATATCCATTGTGTTCCCACATTGTTTTCTTGACTTTCTGCAGTTCTTCTGTTGTTTCTTTGAGCATCTTTAAGATAGTGTTTTCTCTCTTCCTTCAAATTTTATTGAGGCCCCAGGTCCTTGGGGCTCACACAGGAGGCCACCCTGCAGGCAAAGGAGGAGCCAGTGGAGAGCCCGTATTTGACCTTCTTTCTGTGGCACAGGTTGTTGGCGTGGCCATACTTCTTGCGACAGTTGACAGCTCAGGGGTATAGGCGAGCGTAATACTTGCAGATCATCCTGTAGCAGTAATATTTCTGGGTGAGCTGGCACCAGGTACGCAGTGCACTCTTTCTGAATATTGTACCCTGTGAGAGTGCAACTATCCTCCAGCTGTTTGCCTGCAAAAATCAGACACTGTTGTTGGGTAGGAAGCCCTTATTGTCTTGGATTTTGGTTTTGACATTCTCAGTAGTGTAACTGGAGTCGACCTCAAGAGAGATGGTCTTGCCCATCAGGGTCTTCATAAAGATCTGCATCTCTGTGTCTGCCACTCAGCCTCTCACCGTAGGAAAAGATAGTGGCAGTAGTGGAAACCACTGATTTGCCGCCAAGAGCACCTGTGTAAGACAGTTATTTTAAAGTCTTTGTTTAGTAAATCTACCATGAGGTCTTTTTCAGGAGCCATTTCTGTTGATTTATTTTTCCTTTCAGTGGGCCATACTTACTGTTCCTTTGTATACCTTTTGATTTTTCATTGAACTGGACATTTGAATCCAATAATGCGGTACTCTAGAGAGATTATCCCCCTTTCCTAAGGCTTGATGTTTTATTGTTTTTTGGTTTTATTTTTGTATTGTTGTAGAGTGTCTCTGTGCTGAGGATCAGCCTGACATATAAACTGAAGGTCTTCTCAGGTCTTTTCTGAGCCTTTCCCTGGACCTGTATAGTCACTGTCTAATTTTCCCCTCATATGCATTTGCTTTTCAGTGTTCTAGTTTGTAATGTCTGGCTCCTGAAGGGGGAAAAAGTGAAAAATGAAGGGGGCAGCAAATGGTGCTGGATCTTTAAATCCCTTGAAAGTCACTTCAGCCAGCATGGAAGGGGCTTGCAAAAGTGTGCGTAGGTGTGACAGCAATGGCTTCCCACCCCTTTGTCAGCTTCTCTGTGATCAGAAGCAGCACTCAGTGATAAGAGCACAGATCCCTGATAATTGGAGGACAGAGTCCTTTTTGCCCAGCCTGGCTCCTACAGGCTGCTTCTAAGCTGCTCCAGGGACACATGCACAGTTGCCTGTTAGGGGTCGGGTTGGGTAGCTGCCACTGTGCTAGGAGTTGATATTGAAGGACATTAAGGCTAATTACCTGTCTAAGTCTTCCCCGGGAAATTGCAAGCTATCAACAGACTCCAGACTTCCTAAATAGTTACATCAGGCAGATTCTACCAGTGCAGTTGTTGTCTAGGTGGGAAACAGATTCCTGGTGCTTCCTACTTTGCCATCATCCCAGAATCCACTCCTAATATATTCTAATATAGAATCAGTGAGTAAGACTTGGGGGAAGAGTCCGCTGGAAGTGTGTACAGTCTGTTTTAGTTACTGTTTTTTAATTTGATCAAGTAAAAATATTGAACATCCAGGTAATACTTATAGAGAGAGAGCCTGTTGGGCACTTTGAGGAATACCAAAAGGTTAAGACAGAGACTTTTCTCAAGAAGTTATAGCCTTCTTGAGAAACACAATATAACCAGAAAGATGTCAAAGCAAAACAAAAATGAGAAGTACCAAGTACATAGAATTACTCATGCTCATTACAATGCGAGTCCAGAAGGAGGGAGAGTACTGTGAATTTAAACCATCAGAGATTTCCTCCCGTAGTATTCCTGAGCTATTCTTAGATATTCTGATCTAAAGGACATTAGTAAGAGCTAAAACTTAGCTGGCACTCACTGTGTGCCAGATGCTACCTCATCTAGTCCTCAGAACACCCCCTGAGGTTCGTTCTATAGCCCCTCTTCATAGATGAGGAACCTGAGCAAGAGAAACATTAAGGGACTTGGCCAAGCTCAAATAACAAGTCAGTCATGGAGCTGGGACTTGAATCCAGGGGGGAAGGTTTTGGGCCTGTTCTCTCTACTCACCTGTTGTCCTTACTGAGCAGATGGCGTGAGCAAGGGCATAGAAATGAATGTGTGATATGATTGCCAGAGATAGCAAAGAGTGCAGACGCACAGCTATGACAGATTTATTTAGACATTTTTCCTCTTGGCCAATGTGTGTTCAAATGCAGAAACTCTTTAATTAAATTGCAGGTTTCATTAGCAGGTCCATTGTTTTACAAACTTTTCTCAAACTATTGTCAGGCAGGAAAACAACCATATAAAACTTTTGTTCATTATTATTTGCATCTTGTTAAGTAGTAAAGAACACGGTAAGTTTTTCTTTTTTCTTTTAGTTTTAACTTAGTTGGACCAAAAATTCTATATTGTGAACTTGGAGAAATTGCAAGTTGGAGTGACAATCCCCCATTATGTCAAGGTAAGTGTATTCTCTCTTTAGAATTTCGAGCAGCAGTTGTCACACTTTTTGGCCTCAGAACCCTTTTCCCCTTTGAAATTAACAAAGATCCCAACGAGGTTTCCTTTATGTGATTTATATCTTGACATTCATTATATTGGAATTAAAACTAGGACGCATTTTAAATAATTATTTGTTAATTCATTTTTAAGAACAGTAAGCTCAATACGTGTTAACATATGCGACATATTTTTATGAAACATCAATTTTTCCAAAACAAATAGAATAGTGGCACTGTTTTACATTATCGCAAATCTCTTCAATATCTTTCTTAAAGGATGACATCTGGGTTCAGTCTGTTGCATTATCACACAGTTTGTAGCCTCTGGAAAATTTCACCCTACACTCATAAGGATGAAAGTGAAAAAAGACAACAATAAAAATTGTAAACCACCAATTTAGCAAATGGATATATTTATAAATTACAAAGCATTTTTCAAGTAGCACTGAGTTTTATTTTTAATCACAAGCATATTTTCTCATTAAATTGTCAGCATCTCTTATCATGAGAACAAAAGACAGCATGACCTTGTAGATAAATGGAGATATTTCATATAGATGTTTTATATAGGTATTTAAGAAAATAGGTTTATTTTGAAAGTTCATTTCTATGTTAATGGTTTGAATTTGGGATGATACAGTATCTCATAGAATCCTTCTTCTAAATGGATATTGGATTCATGACTAGATTTTACAATCATATGTTAATGAAACTCTTGAAAGACTTTACTAATGCTGTCTTCATGTTTTACCGTTCCTTTTGCCTTTCATGCCTTCTTTTTTTCCCTTCTTAAGAGATCTATTGTAGACCCCCTCCAAAAATACAAAATGGAAAATACACCAGAAGCGACCAGGAGCAATTTAAATACAATGAAGTGGTAACTTATAGTTGTGATCCTTCAAATGGAACAGATGAATATTCACTTGTTGGAGAGAGCAGGCTCGTTTGTTCTGGGAATGACAAATGGAGTAGTGACCCTCCTGAGTGTAAAGGTAAAAAATTTCCATGTATTTCTATCTTCATTTGTAAATACTTTAGAGATACTTTAGAAATAGTTTTACCTACAGGTAAATAAAACAGTCATATGTGTTTCCTCCTCCTGTTAAATTGACTTCTAATTTAATTTAATATAGGTCAAATTTAGTCAAAACAGTTCTCGTTGCAGAGTTCCCCACCCCTCACCTCACATATTCTTCGCATTCCAATTTTACATTGTGAATTCCTGTGTATATGCCTGAGTTAGGATTTTTTTCTTGTAAGCATCCAAAAACTCAACACGTATTGGCTTAAATATTTAAGAAAGTTTTATCTTGTATTACAAGAAGTCTGAGAGTTCTGGCTATAGGAAATGGTAAAGTAGTAGCTATCTTACTGATAAGACTGAAAAATATGAGAAAACATATTTAACAAAGAATATTTCAGGCACTAGAGAATGACCAAGCAGGGAGACAATGGAGGGGATTTGTCTCTTGAAAGAAAGGAACCACTGAATAACAGTGAAATATTTACTCTTTTCAAGTGCGCTTGGAACATTCTCTAATACCATGTTCTAGGCAATAAGATAATTTTTAACAAATTTCAAAAAGTTGAACTCATTCACAGTACGTTGTCTGATCTCAATGGAATGAATGTTAAAATCCAATAAAGATTATCTGTAAAATCCCCAAATATATAAAAATTATACAAGACACTACTAACAATTGAGTCAAAGAAGCAGTCACAAAGGATATTAGAAAGTGTTTTGAATTGAATAAAAATGAAAAGACAACATATCAAAATTTGTGGGATACAGCAAAAGCATTGCATAGAGGATATTTATAGCATGAAATACTTATATTAGAAAAATGAGAAAAGTCTCAAATTACTAGTGTAAACTTCTACCTTAAGAAAATAAAGAGAAGAGTAAATTATACCCAAAACTAGGAAACAGAATGAAATAAATAAGATAGAAAGAAATCAATGATATTGAAAAGAAAAAAGTAGAGAGTCAGTGAAACCAAATCTTTTTCTTGCAGAAGAACAGAAAAAAGGATAGCCCCATAGTCAGTGTGATATGAAAAAAAGAAGATATAAATTACCAATATGAAGAATGAAAAAGAGGAAATCACTAAATATCCTGCAGACATTTAAAGGATAATAAAGGAACAAAACAAACAATTTTATGCCTATAAATTTGATAACTTAAACTTTATCACAAACAGACTGCAGGCCCCACATGCTCATTGGGATATTCTACCAAACATTTAGGGAAAAAATAATAGCAGCTCTACAGAAACTCTTCAAGAAAATAGAAGAGGAGGGAATACTTCTTAACTTAACGTCACAAGAAGAGCATTGCCATAATACCAAAACCAGACAAAATCATTGCAAGAAAATAACAAACAACATCCGTAATGAAGATAGAACCAAAACTTCTTATCAATGTATTAACGAATAAAATACTGTCATATATAAATATAAGCATACATCATAATCAAATAGGATTTAATCCATGAATGCAAGGATGATTCATATTCAGAAATTAATTAGTGTAATTTGCCATATCAAGAGTCTAGAAAGAGAAAAAATCAGATGATCATCTTAATAGATGCAAAAAAACCCATTTGACAGAATTCATCATCTTTTCCTGATAAAACTCAGCAAACTAGGAATAAAAGGGAACTATCTGAACACGATAGAAGGCGCCTACAAAAATCCCACAGCTAACATTATATTTAATGGTAAAAGACTAATTTATTTCCCACTAGGGTAGGAACAAGACAAAGATCTGTTTTCTCACCACAATATTCAGCATTGCATTGGAGGTCCTAGATAGTACGATAAGGTGAAACTTAGAAATAGATATACATTTCAGAAAGGAAGAAATAAAATAGACTTTATTCACTTATGACATGATTGTCTGTGTAGGAAATTTGAAAGACTGAAGTTTTAGCAAGGTTGCAAGACACAAGATCAACCTATAGAAATCAACTGTATGTCTATACACTAGCAAAAAACCATTCGAAATTGAAATTCTTTTAAGGAGTATTTACAACAGCTCCAAAATACACAAAATACTTGCATATAAATCTAACAACACATGTGCAAGATTTGAATGGTAAAAACAACTAAACACTTATAAAAGAAATTAAAGAAGACCTTAATAATTAGAGAGAAATTCAGTGGTCATGAATTGGAAGACTCAATATAATAAAGGTGTCATTTGTCCTAAATTGATCTAGAAATTCTGCACAATCCCAATAAAAATCCCAGCAGAACTTTTTGTAGAAATTTACAAACTAATTCTAAAATTTATATGAAAAGCCAAAAGAAGTGCAATTGTCAAAACAATTTTGAAAAAAATTAGAGGACTCATTCTACTTAGTGTCAAGACTTATTATAAAACATACTATAAAGCATGTAATCCAGACAGTGTGCTACTGGTGAAAACATAACCATATAGAGCACTGGAACAGAACAGAGAACCCAGAAATAGAGCCTTTCAAAAGTGTCCACTTGACTTCGTGACAGATGTACAAACAATTCAATGGAAAAATGGTAAAATACAGGCACAATTGGACATCCATATGCAAAAAAAAAGAACAAAAAGAATCTCAACCCATGTTAGCACCATATACATTTACTCAAAGTAGATTATACAATTAAATGTAAAATCTAAAGCTATAAGACTTTCAGTAGAATACATAGAAAAAATTTGTGACCTAGCCAAAGATTTCTTCAGTACAACCCTAAAAGCATGATCCTTTAAAAAAAAAATTAATAAATTGGACTACTTAAAAGGTCAGAATTCCTACTCTCAAAAGACACTGGTACAAGAATGGAAAAAATGAGTCATAGGATTGGAGAAAATATTTTCAAGGCACATGTCTGATAATGGGTTTCTATCTATATTATATAAAGAACTCTCAAAACACAGGAATAAGAAAACATCTCAGTTTTTTAAAAATGGGCAAAAATTTGAATAGACCTAGTTCACCAAAGAAGACGTATGGATGTCAAAAAAAGTACATGTAAAATTGCTCAATATCACTAGTAATCACAGAAATGTAATTTAAAACCACAATGAGATACTACTATGCTCCTATTAGAATGGCTGAAAGTAAAAATAAAAACGAAAAAGTAAAAATACCATCTACTGGCAAGATATGGAGCACTTGGAACTTGTGTACATTGCTGGTAAGAATGCAAAGTGGTATGAGCCTTTTGGAACAGTTTGGTAATTTCTTATGAAGTTAAACATACACTTAACACACAACTCAGCAATCCAAGTAAAATGAACAGATGTTTACATAGAAACCTGTATGAGAATATTCATGAAAGCCTTAGTCATAATCGCCCCACACTGGAAACAACCCACGTTTTTCAATTGGAGAATGAATGAACAACTGTGATATATCCATGCAATGAGATACGACTTCGCAATAAAACAGAATGAGCATCTACTCTATGCAGCAGCAGTAATAAATCTCACATGCATTACACTAAGTGAAATAAGCCATACTCAGAGGCGGTGATCCCATTCTGACATTCTGGAACAGCAACAGAATAGAGATAGAAAACTGATCAATGTTTGCCTCGTTAGGGCAGACGGTTCGAGGAGGTATGGAGGGTTGATTATAAAGTGGAATGAAGGAATGTTGGGGGCTTGTGGAACTTTTCTATCTTTATTTTGGTGGTAATTACATGATTATTTGCATTTGTCAAAACTCATACAGCTGTACAGTTAAAAGTGTGAGTTTTACTTTACGTAAGTTATGTCTAGTAAATCTAACTTAAAGAAAATCATTAGTGCAATTAACAGCAGTTTAGCACAACAGAGAAAGGATCAGTGAACCAGGAGTCAGGACAATAGAAATCCAACATGCTTTGGAAAGAAGTATTAAAGAAAGAGAGAGAGAGGCTTTCAGACCTGTGGGAGAGTAGCAAGCAGTCAAACATACATGTGATTGGAGTTTCAGGAAGAGAAGAGAAGGAACAGTATAAACAATTATTTGAATAAATGTGGGCCAGAAATTACCTAATTTGATCTAAAACAACCACCCTATAGGTCCAGGAAATTCAGTGACCCAGCAGGATAAATAAATTTTTAAAATTTACCAAGAAACTCCCACTAAACTAAACACATCATGGTAAAACTAGTGAAACAAAAGATAAAAGAAAAAGCAGCCAATGACAGGGAGAAAAACATATTTATTTTACCCACCCCCATGTATGAATGACAGCTGACTTCCCTTAAGAAACTGTGGAGGAAGTGTGGACTCCAGAAGACAATAATATCTGCTAATGTGCAGAAAGAGAAACAAAACACTTAAGCTAGAATTCTCCGTCAAGGAGAAATCCTCAAAAATGAAGATGAAATAAAGAAAAACATTTTCAGATATACAGGAACTAAGAGAATTTGTCACTACCCAACCTGCACTACAAGAATTGCTAAAAGGAGTTCTTCAGGCTGAAGGGAAATGATACCTGATGGAAATTCAGATCCTCGGGAAAGGATGAAGAGCACTCTTCTGGCTGAAAAGGCTGGATATCATCTGGCCCTGAGCTATTGCTCAGATTTGATCTCAAAAGATGTTTTCCTGTACTCAGTGCCTAGGCTAGTGTTTTTTTGTTTTTGTTTTTTTTCCAAATTCTGCCAAACCCATTAATGGGTCCTGAAATCAATCTAGAGGGTCATGACCAGCGTTTACTTCTTCAGAAGTAGAGTGGAATGGGAAATACCAGAGTACACTAGTATGGAGGCTAAGTACTCACTTTGTTTCAGGCCTGTGTGCTTGTATACTGGTTTACAATGTAAAATGTGTTTCTTGGTCTCTGGGTTGCAGGCCAAAATGTTCGGGAAGCACTGCCCTAACTCCACTGGCCTTTCTATTTTGTGAACATCCCAGTTCGTGTATGTTATTGCTACCTCTGAACTTTCTTTTTGCATATCTTTGCATGGCTAGCTTCTTTTCAACTTTTAAATTTGAGCTCAAGTATTACCTTCTCACAAAAGTCTTTCCTACCTTTCTCAAAAAGCAGGGTACTGTAATCGGTGTTTGCATGACCTTAAAAAAAATCTCTAGAGCTAAAGAGTATCGAAAGTTGATTTTGAACTTACCTGGAATTTGTATCTGATAGTCAGAGTTTTCCTCAAATTTGTCAGTAATGGAAAAAAGTATAGGAAAGCCAGTAAACTAAAATAGCAGTCTATTCTAGGTGGGAAAAGTTATTAGATTTCTCTAAATCTGTTTACCTGGAATTAAAATACCCACATGAAGTTTTATTCTTTTAAATTAACATCTTGCCTTTCATTCCTTGTCTCTCTGTTCCCACTGGAAATTGCTACTTTGCACTAGTTTTTCTGGTGCTCTGTTAAAGGAGCTTTCTATTAATTCTGTAATTTCTCCACTTTTCAGTGGTCAAATGTGTATATCCAGTACTTGAAAATGGACAACTGGTGTCAGGATTTGGAAAAAAATTTTACTACAAAGCGACCGTCGTATTTGAGTGTCTCCAGGGTTTTTACCTCAGTGGCAGCAACACAGTGGTCTGTGGTGCTGACAGTACTTGGGAGCCTGCGATGCCCACGTGCATTAAAGGTACAAAGTGTCTTCTTCCTTCTTGTTTTTTTTTTCTTTCTCAGATTTTATTTCTTTGATGTTAAATATCAATGGTACGGAATAATTGAAAGATAATTTTACTATTTTACTCTGTCTGGTATTCATTTCCCATAAAATTCACAAGGAATTCTTCTGTTACGATTTTGCGTGTTTTCATAGAGTCTTAGCATGTTGTGTACATCACACAGGTATATAAATTTTTAGTGTTCAGCTTTGTTACGTGTGAAAATGGATAGCAACCATTTTTGAGAAAATGGAAGTATGGGAATTTTTACCTCAACAAGTCAAGAATGAAAGGCATAATTCATATAAATGAAAATAAACACTAATTCCCAAGTGGTTGATCCAGTGTCTATCATTTTGTTTTCCAGTGCTGATTGCACTCAGTATGAGAACTCTGATTTTGAATCATTCGGGTTTAGTAATTTCCTGGTTATATTTTTCAAAAATCTTTTCAATTCCTGGTGCAAATGCCAGCAATACCTCCCAAGTGTGTGATTCAAACTACATTATTTTGTTTTCCAGTGTCAACTCCTCCCAGTACAAACCCTCCAGTTCCCAGTGTCTCAGGTTTAGTAACTTCCTGCTTAGATTTTTCAAAATCCTTTAAATATCTGGTGATTCACACTCTTTTATCATTTTTAGTAATAAAAAGAAGAACATATTTACAGCCATTTTAGTTCTTATAGTTAGTGATTCTAAAATTATTTGCCATAGTCTGCATATATAAACAGGTATGTCAACTTCGGCAAGTTACATAAACTTTCACTGTGTTTCCTTATATGTAAAATGATCTAATGCCTTCCTTACTTGGTGTTAGTAAAGTGGAAATGGAATGCATTTTTTTTTTTAAACATTCTTTTTTTTTTTTTTTTAAAGATTTTATTTATTTTATTTTTTCCCCCAAAGCCCCAGTAGATAGTTGTATGTCCTAGCTGCACATCCTTCTAGTTGCTGTATGTGGGACTCGGCCTCAGGATGGACGGAGAAGTGGTGCCTCGATGCGCACCCGGGATCCGAACCCGGGCCACCAGCATCGCAGTGTGCGCACTTAACCACCAAGCCACAGGGCCGGCCCTGGAATGCATTTAAAGCACTTAGCGCAGTGCCCGGCATATAGGAATCTCTTAAAGCTAGCTCATATGACTTATAGCATCACTCGAATTAATATTAGTGGAAAGGAAAGTCCATGGCTTCTGTTTTTTAATATATGTTTTCTGTGTCATCAACTTTACTGTTTTATTCATTTTAAAAGTGATCTATTGACACCTTTACAGGGTATCTTCTTGGTCCAGGATTATGTTTCATTTCCTGGAATGCAACCAGTGTAATTCTTTTTACGCGGTACAGTTTAAACTGGGAAATTCTGCTGTCTTCAGAAAAAGAAATTTATTTCTACTGTTGGAGAGGAAAAATTTTCCTTAGAAATTTTAGAAATTAGAAATTTCTAAATAGAAATTTAGAAATTAATTCCTTAGAAATTAGAACCCTCTTAGGCTGATCTAATAATGAAATTAACATAAGACAGATTGGCAGGAGAAAAACAAATTTAATGACATACTTATGGGGGCCTCGTAAGAATATGAATCCCACAGGCAGTCAGGCAATTGAGGCTATTATATGCTATCCTCAGCTAAGGAGAAGAGGGGTAGGGCTCTGAGAATTCAAAGAGGAGGAAGACAGTTTACAGGTAGATGGGAAGAGCAAATGTTTAGTAAACAAATGTTTGCCATGCCATGCAGATACAAAGTGACACAGAGAGGACTTTGAATAAGTAGGCCTGGCTAAATGCCGCCAGGTCTACCACATCTTACTCATGTGTTTTGCAGTTATCTCTGGTGATAGCTCCCTTCCTGGAACAGGTCCACAATCTAATTTCTTTTTTGCAGTTAAGGGGCAGGTAAAAAGAACAAATTCCTGAATCTTTTGTTTCTTAAAAATAATCAGCCTAAAATAATCCTTATGCCTAAGAGACACATTTTACAGTGGCAAATTTCGCTCCCTTACAGCCTTTGAAGCTTCCCCCAAAAGTTTCACAGTCCAGAAATTGAGTTGGTAGCTTGTTCTATCTTATTCAACTAGTCCCTTTGTGTTGACAATAAGTCAGTTCTGTTAAACTTATTTCAGGTTAAACTTTGATTCTGGTGTGATCTCAAAGTTAGGCTTATGGTGCAGCAGTCAGGTATTTAATAAGAGGTATTTCTATGGACACAAAAGAAAAACAATGGTTAATGATTGGAGCAGACTATAATCCCTGTTTCTGAGTCAAGACGATTTCTAGGCTCAAAGCATCTTCAGATGGAGTGAGGGCAGGCAGTAGCAATCTAACAGATTTTCCTGGTTTGCAGTTTGAATGTCTCTGATGATGTCATTGGGTGTACCTGTAAACTTTCTCAGTGGCCCATATAGCAACAGGCAGGAAGAAGATTGTCTAAACCTGAGCTATTGTGGTGATTTCTCTGAATTTTATATCAAGTCATTTGTATTCAGTTGGCAGTGCTTCAGGGAAAAGGGCAGCTTTTGTCCTTAGTGATCTGAAGTAAAATGAGTGGGAAAAAATTAGCAATGTTAATTGGGAAGGTTGTAGCCAGATGTGAGGAAACTAGAAGAATTCAGGATCAGGTCCAGTTTAAAGGGAAAAAAACTTCAAAGACAGTGAACAGCACTAGAATTTGATATCAACAAAGGTGTATTACCAAAACAATTTTTTCTCGTCACCCCCATTTTTCTCAAAGATAACCATAGTAAGACTAATTTGTTTATGGAATAAGTCTAGTCTCAATAAACTTGGCCTGATTATTTACACAAGTGCAGCAAGAATAGTGATTGACTGTATAGGCTCTTTTATGTCTGCTTTGTCAAAACTTTTCATAAGCAATCTCAGATTGGAGTTTTAAAATCCTTTCATGGCTAAGAAATTAACCATGGACTTGCCATCAGACTTCGCCTATAATACCTGTAGATTTGGGTTAATTCCTCTCTTCTTGAGGTCCCCAAATTATCCTGAGGTTCCAAGATCTGCTAGAAAGTGACCTTCTTACTCACTTGGTAAGGCTGTCAGGAACTCTGTATGCAAGGTACCAGGCTGATTTTTCCAAGGGGCTTTATTGGTTCCATAAAGTCAATCTTAGTGCCTTAAGGCTGTCCAGTCATATCTGAGTCTATGGATATCTCTCTCAAATATGACATTCCAATCAAAGCCTTGGTAATATAACCAATGTTTCTAATTATATTCTGTTACAAGGAGAACAGATTCTTACTGAACTTATGCAAATAACTGTATTGCCATGAAAACAGAAGAATACTCACTGAGAGTTTCCAAATTCTGGAGGAATCAGGTAGGGAGAAAAAGATAAATATTTCATCTTTATTCAAAAAGGTATATATTTTACCAAATTGCTCTAAGTCTTAGGTAGCTTAAGAGAAAAGAGAAAAAGGGTTCCTTAAATCTGGAAAATCAAAACATTAAAAAAATCAGCAATGTTGCAGAGAAAAGTCTTAAAAAATTATAATCATCCTCCTCAGTTCATTTAGTCCCATGTAATTAATTCTTATTATGCTTGAATCCAGGTTTTCTACCAGTTTCGGAAATTCTTACCCAGTTCAGTTTTATGATCTTAAAGTTATCAGAAAACTGTACTTGTCAGAGTTCTTTCCATGAATTCTCCTTTGAGATGAAGCACTTTTGCAGGAATGCTTTTGTAAAAGCATCAGAGTAAAACAACAACTCTCTGTAAATGACAAAAGACTTAAGAATACCCATTATTAAAGATCTGATGAGAGTTCATTATGAGAATTGACAAGGAAATTTGGTTATTTCTGTGACACACAACATTGTAAGATAAAAACTGGAATTATGACTGATAACATTATACTAGGACATAGCAGATATTCAGAAATTTCACATAATTTCTGGAACACTCATATACCTATACAAATACAACATAAAGATGACTTAGTCCATATAATTTAACATGTCACATAAGTGTAATTAGTTTAACATCTCCCTTTTAGAAGGAGAGAGAACAGATTCTTTGAGATGTTCCAGGGGCTTTCTGGAAAATTTCAGTTAGTTCAAGATCACAACAACTTCATTTAGAATTTTATTTGGGGAAGTTTGTCGAAAATATCAAAAGATCTTACACTTGGTTAAATAGGGTCATAGGTCACTATGAAACAATACTTAGTCATCCATTTAAACATAGTGACAATTAAAGATTTCGCACAGAAATACAAAAAGTTAAGTAGTTGAAAAAAAAACCTTTGCTCTTTTAATAGAGAAGACCTAGCCTTCTTACATAATCAAAAGACCTGATATGAAACAGGTATGTATATGTATTTGCCCTTGACAAGTAATCTAGCATTTCAGCAAGGAAGGCTTTATATCACTTTGTATTTTTAAAAGACCTCTTTTCCTTTTTTTTTTTTCATTTTTAGCTCACAGGAGGAGGCCAAAAAAAAAAATTCTTTCAGGCTCTGAATATCAGCTATTTTCATGAGTTCAGTCAGACCAGTGGCCTCCCATATTTTCTGCCTTTTTTATCTATCTGCTAATCTCAGGAGGTAACTTGTTTACAGAAACTTTTGAGAATCCTCCCTGGGTTTAAGAAGTTCTTTAAGTATGGCCCTTGGTTTGGCCTTTGACGAAGGAGTGAAAGATATCTGAGGAGGATCACCTTCAACCTTAGGTGGTTTTATTTTAAAGGGTAACTGTTTAATAGTTTCTTCAGAGTGGAAAGGCAGTCCAGACAGAGAATTAGTAAAATAGGAACACTCAGGTAATGAAGGATAGAGGGGAGCATCAGGAGTCACCTCAGTCCTATTGTGCTTTGTTTTAGGTAACTCTTGTGTCCCTAAGTTTTCATTTGCTCAACTTCCAAATAGTTCCTCTTTTTTTTTTTCCTTCTAATAAGAAACTTCTCCCTAAAGTTTGCATTTCAAAGAACAGTTTTAGGTCCTAGAAAAAAATAGGTAGAAAATTAATATTACAAAAGCAGAGAAAGTATCCAAGTTTTCTTCAAACATTTGGGGTATATTTCTCTATTATCAGAAATCTAGAATAGTTACTATTTAAAATTTTCCTTCATTTTAGAATAATTCTGTTCCAATGTGCTGATTTCTTAATGTCTATAAGCATTTTGAGATGAATAGGGGAGGTTTGGGGGATGGCCTCTCTAAACTGAAAATAAGGTGAAAGGGCTTTCTAATTTAAAAGATCTGCTGCTGTCCAGGGGCCATGAATTCTTTGAGTAGGGGTCTAGGATGTATCTGTGGTTACATGAAGTTCATATATAACAATCTCTGTATATAGCAGTCTATGTTAAGTTGAAAGTCCCTTAAGTTTGAACACATTCTAAAAGCTCTACATTTTTACTACCCCCTCCCATGGTGTAGGTTTTTTTTTTTTTGCTGAGGAAGATTTGCCCTGAGCTAACATCCATGCCAGTCTTCCTCTATATTTTTTAGTATGTGGGCCGCCAGCACAGCATGGCGGCTAACAGAGAGCAGTGTAGGTCTGTGCCCGGGAACCAAACCTGGGCCACCGAAGCGGAATGCGCAGAACTTAACCACTAGGCCACTGAGGCTGGCCCCATGGTTTATGTTTTTGACATCATATTTTACATATTTTTATACTGTATATCCCTTAACTACTTATTGTAGTTAGAGTGGATTTTACTAATTTTGTCTTGTAACCTTCATACTAGTTTTACAAGTGGTTCATCCACTGTCTACTATACAGTCGCCTTTACCAGTTAGGTTTTTTTTTTTTTTCATATATTTTCTTGTTTCTAGTTATGGCGTTTTGTTTTTTTCTTAAAGAAGTCCCTTTAACATTTCTTATAAGGCCAGGTTAGTGGTGGTGAACTCCTTAGTTCTTGCTTGTCTGGGAAACTCTTTATCGCTCCTTCGATTCTGAATGATAACCTTGCAGGGTAGAGTATTCTCTGTTGTAAATTTTTACTTTTCAGCACTTTGGATGTTTCAAGCCACTCACTTCTGGCCTGTAAAGTTTCTGCTGAAAAATCAGCTGATAGCCTTCTGGGAGTTCCCTTGTACTTGACTAGTTGGTTTTTTTTTCTCTTGCTGCTTTTAAGATTCTTTCTTAACCTTGACATTTTAATCGTAATGTGTCTTGGTGTGGATCTCTTTGGGTTCATCCTGTTTGGGACTCTCTGTGCTTCCTGGACCTGTATGTCTGTTTCCTTCCCCAGGTTAGGGAAGTTTTCAGCCATCATTTCTTCAAATAGTTTTTGTGCCCGTTTCTCTCCTTCTTCTTCTGGGACCCCTATAATGTGAATGTTTATAATCTTGATGTCATCCCAGAGGTCCCTTAAACTATCCTCATTTTTTTAAATTCTTTTTTCTTTTTGTTGTTCTGATTGGGTGATTTCCATTACTGTGTCTTCCAGCTCACTAATTTGTACTTCTTTGTCATCTAATCTGCTGCTGATTCCCTCCAGTGTATTTTTCATTTCAGTTATTGTTTTCTTCAGCTTTGATTGGTTCTTTCCTATATTTTCTAACACTGTTGAAGTTCTCACTGTAAAAATTCATCCATTTTTCTCCTGAGTTCTGTGAGCATCCTTATAACCATTACTTTGAATTCTTTATCAAGTAGATTACTTATCTCCATATCATTTAGGTCTTTTCCTGACATTTTTGTCTTGTTCCTTCGTTTGGAGCGTATTTCTTCCTTTTTTCATTGTGCTTGGCTCTTCGTGTTTGTTTCTTTGTATTAGGGGAAAGTGCTATGTCTCTCAGTCTTGAAGGTGTGGCCTTGTGTAGGTGATGTTCCTTCCCATTCAACCCTGCCCTAGCTCTTGGTTTTCTATTGATCTGATGTGGTGGTCTAAACTGCCTGATTTATTCAGGCATGCCATGACCTGTCAGTGTTCCAAGGGGAACAATCTCATTTAGCACCTCGTTTGAGGCTGATTGGAAGCCAGGCCCTCAGGCAGCAGTTTTTAAAGTGTGCTAATATATATAGTCTTGTGGGGCCCCGCAGTCGTAATCCCTGCTGGCCTCTAGACCCCAGAGATCTGGAGGTGTCCCCTGGGCAATAGTTGCAGATATCAGGGCTCCTGACAAGTGTATAGGTTCCTTTCCGGGGGGCTCTCACTGAGCTTTAGTGAGGCCAAGGGGGTGTGCAAGGACAGTGTCTACCTGCTTATGTTCCCTGGGAGTTACTCCTTAACCTCTAGGAATGAGGGAAACCTGAAGCCTGTCCCTCAGGATTAAGCTCCAGGCTAATTGAATATACCTTTCTCAAAGGAAGACTGGGGTTGTGTTTCAGTCTGCTGAGTGTGCAGTGCCCTGTGGTGGTAGCCTGCCAAGAACTGTCTTTCTGATTGTTACAGTCCCCTGTAGCTCAGGAACACCAGTGACATGGCCACCAGGGCCAGGTAACCAAAGAGTTTCCCCTGTGTTGATTGCATGTGCCCACTGGCTTTAGCTAGGCAGCTGGAGAGTGTAGGGGCAGGGCTTGCTCTTTGGCTTCAGAACAGGCGGTGGGGAAAAATGTCTTGAATGCATGTGCCCACGGACTTCAGCAGTGCTGCAGGAGAGTGCCTTGTCTATGCTCTCACACTGGTTTTAGGCTGGGAGCAAGAGAGTATCAAAAATGCTCAGGCTCACAGCCCTAGCCCAGGAGCAGGGGAGTGTCACATCAGCTTTTGCCGGGTAGCCTGGTAGCCAGGTAATCCCTCTATCACTTGTACTCTTCAGCTATAGCCAGGGGGAGGGGAGTGTCCCAGCCACCTGTGCTTGCAGACTTGAGCTAGGGAGCAGGAGAATGCCGAGTTCCTTTTCACCTGCCCACCCCAGCCAGAGAGCAGGGGAATGCAGCAACTGCTATATTTCTCCCAGCTTAGCAAGGTAACAGGATAGTGCCACAACTGCTTGCCCCCATGTCTGAGCTCACCCGCCTGTGCTGGCAGCTTAGGTAGGAAGCACAATGGCCCCCACCAGCCAGCGCCTCAGTCCCCAGGTAGTGTTTCCCACTGTCCCTGTCCCCTCCAGCCATTGCTTTTAGATTTGCAAATGACTCTCTTTCACATATAGTCTTGGCACTTTTAAAACTGCTTTTATTTCCTTGGGTCTCCAGGTGAGTGAGATTGCACATGAGCCCGTAAAGAGGGGAATTTTAACTTCCTATAGCACTTTGGAACCCTTGGCCATCGGTCCCCTTGGTTTTCTAAGCCAGACATTTTGGGGGCTCTTTTCTCCCGTGCCGATCCCCAGGGCTGGGATGCCTGATGTGGGGCGCTGACCCCTCCCTCCTCCAGGAGAAGCACCTGTCTGGTGAGATCCCTCCCCATCGTGTGCTGCCACGCCGGGGGTGGGGTATTTGGCAAGAGCATTTCTCTGCCTCTCCCACCCATCTTGATGTGGTCCTGTTTCTCCTTGGTTGTGGAACAGGTGTTCCACTAGCTCTGTCTCTTTCAGGTGGAATTGATCCATATGTAATTGTATATTTGTTGTGTCTGTGGGAAGAGGTAAGTTCAGGCTCTTCCTACACTGCCATTTTGAACCCCCACCTAGGATATATCTGCAAAAAGACATTGCAGAGGAAGGCCTGAAGCTGGCAGAGCCTAATTATAGAGCCCTGCAAAACAAGCCTTATACCTGAGCCTTATTGTCCGTCCTGGGTGCTTCTGTTAAATTTATGTCCTGGTTTGTATTATTTACATGAATAACTTATATATTCTAGGCTTAGAGATCAAGCCAGAGTGCTCTCTGTAAATCTTGTATGAAAAGGGAAGCTAAAATAAATAAATAAAAATTTAAAGGATTTTCTGGGGAGAGTGGAGGAGTTTTGGGAGCTAAGAGAGTTTGTTGAAGAGACCGGGCCGGATTTTTAAGAAGAGGAATTTATGTTGTATGGGGACTTTAATTTTTCTTCTAAGTCTAATTTCTGTTCTTTCAGCTTATTAAGGGAGTCCTTACAGCTAGCCATTATACTTCTTTGTATCCGCACTTCAATTTGGACATTCCGTAGGTACTAATAAGACATGTGTTTAGGATGAGACCTCCTAAACAATTAAAAATTAAAAAAAAATTTTTTTTTTAATGTAGAAGTTTTTCCAATTCAGACGATCTATTGTCTGGCCATTGATGAGTAGGATCTGTTAACCTCAATAACGACTCAAACCAATAAGCCTTTTTATTGCTTAACCATGGATGTAAGAGGCTTCCCAAAGTAGAGTGCAAAAGATGCAGCCCTCAGAAGATCTAGAAAGTTCATTCTCAAAATTACCCTAAGACAGCAAAGGCCTTCATTGTTATAGGCAGTAAGAATGGTGTGGTGAAAATGGTGTCTCTGGTTTCCCATGAGAATTTGAGACACCTCCAGTCACAGACCTGCTAATCTGTGACACTGGGCAAGTGCTACTGGAATGAGACTTTTTCTAGCACTAACAAAACAATGAAGTGTGAGACAACAAAACCCCTTATGGATGGGACCCCTTCTGACAAACTCTCCTGAGAGCTGGCACAGTCAGACAAAGAGAGTGCTGCTTATAACTTCATGTCTTGGAACCCCAGGCTATTCGACTGGCCACCAAGATACAGGTTGGTACGTGTACCTTCCAGCTGGTGGAGACCAGAGAGAATATTTTCAGTCATCAAAAAGCCAAGCTCTCCATTATTCACCATAGCCAAGAAGTGGAAGCAACCTAAGTGTCCCTTGACTGACCATTGGATTAAGAAAATGTGGTATATATATACAATGGAATATTCCTCAGCCATAAAAAAAGACAAAATAGTCCCATTTGCAACAACATGGATGGGCCTGGAGCGTATTATGTTAAGTGAAATAAGCCAGAAAGAGAAAGACAAACACTGTATGATCTCAATCATATGTGGAATATAAAACCAACACATGGACAGAGAAAACTGGACTGTGGTTACCAGGGGCAGTGGGGGTGGGGGGTGGGCACAAGGGGTGAAAGAAGTCATATATATGGTGATGGGCAAACAAAAATGGACAACCCAAAATTTCACAATGTTAGAAACCATTAAAACATCAATTTAAAAAAAAAAAAAAAAGCCAAGCTCTCAAGACATAGAACAAGACGAAAGGAAAACCTCATCTGGTTCTTCTTATATGCGCATTAACAGCTTTAGCTAAGCCTTGGGTTTCTTGAAGTCAAACTAGTGTTTCCAAGATGTCCCTTACCAACAGCCTTTACTTCATGTGCACGTTAACCCACAGCAAAGTTTGTCTAAATAGACACCAGTCTGGTGAGAACTGTGAACTCACCAGTCTGTGAGGCCAGCTGGAACAGCAGACTTATAGGACCTATACCTGTGTTCTACCTCATGGTTTCCATTCTTATGACAAACGACACAACAGACAGAGACAAAGAAAAATAGTGACTGTCTCTGGGAGAAAAAGGATCAATAAAAACCAAGAGTACTTGGGGCCGGCCCGGTGGCGCAAGCGGTTAAGTGTGCGCGCTGTGCTGCAGTGGCCTGGGGTTCGCCGGTTCGGATCCCGGGCGCGCAACGATGCACTGCTTGGCAAGCCATGCTGTGGCGGCGTCCCATATAAAGTGGAGGAAGATGGGCATGGATGTTAGCCCACGGCCAGTCTTCCTCAGCAAAAAAAAAAAAAAAACAAGAGTACTTATAACAAATCTTTACCATAGTCGCTATACCCAAGAAACTAGTTCCAAAAATATTTTCTCCTGCTACTCTAAATGGAGAAAAGGAAAAAGGACTCCCACCACTCTTGCTTCCACCAGACCCTGCAGGTAGAGAGCTGGGAGACTGACATGGTAAGAATTCTTACCTTCTGCCAGTGCTTGTCAGAGGTCCCAGGATCTCTCAGCTGCAGCAGCCCCATAGTGAGCACTATCCAACCAGTGAGCTATCTCCTGCCAACTACACCAACTGTTGGGGAGGAACAATGTAACTTATATCCTTCTAGGTTCTTTGGCTGGTCTGATAATTAAACAAACATAAGACGGATTAAAGGTGAAAAATAAATTTAATTATGTACAAGGGCCCCATAAGAATTGAGACCTACAGGCAGGCAGGCAGTTATGTCAGGCTTATATGCCATCCTGAGCTGCGGAGAAGAGGGGTAAGGGTCTGGGACTTCAAAGGACAGGAAGACAGTTTACAGGGAGATGGGAAGAACAAATGTTTGGTAAACAAATGTTTGGCATGCCTTGCAGAGACAAAGGGACACAGAGAGGACTTGGAATAAGCAGGCCTGTCTGAGTCTGCCGTACCTCTCTCACCTTCTTGGGAGTGATCTCTGATGACAGCAGTCTTCCTGGAACAGGCCCTCTATTGAAATTTTTTTAAGCAGTTAAGGGGGAAGTTCAAAATTCTGCACATCTTCTGTTTCTTAAATTCATCAGCCTAAAATAATCCTCATGCCAAAGAGACACATTTTGGGGTGGCAAATTTTGCTCCCCTATACTGCCCCTCGACCTCCCCCCATGTCATTATTCTTTTTATCTTTACTGGGCAGTTTAATTTGGCAAAAGAAACTGAATTTCATAGCAACTGAAAGGCAGGAAGAGTCCTTATTTATTGAAGTGAAATGGAGGATTTCTTGCAGGGACTCCTGATCAACTGCTGAGCTTAAGACTTGAGAGATGATTTTGAGATGGTGGAAGGAACTATCTTCCTGATTCCAGTGCCGCTATCTCTGTCTTCTCTCTGGTTGCAGCAGAAGCAAGAGACAGCAGGAACAGTGGGAAGAGCTTTAGCCTGGGCAGACCTCGTCCAGGGTCCTAGTTTGGTTCTGCTCACTCACATAACACCATTCCTGTAGTTTCCCCTTGTTTAATGAGGGTGTTGAACTCAAACAAATCTCAATTACTGGCTTCTATCTTGTTGGTGTATTTCCTATGACCCTAATATTTAAAGGATTGAGGGGAATTATGGATGTTAATATGGTAATTAGAACACCTTTTTGTAATTCCTGTAACCTGGTACCTGGTAGCCTCCTTGAGTACTTACCTGAGTGCTATGAGGTTTTGGGGGGCAAGAGATGGTTTTTTGGTGGACTGATATATTAAGATTGCATATGAAATTTATACCCATTGACCTATCCCTGTTTACTCAGATGCTCCTAGTGGGTATGTGCTCTGTGGTATTCTGTGTTTGTTGATTTGCTTTTTTGAAAGAGTTGCCCATAAGCATTTCATAAGGATTTATTAAACACTGATACAGTTTAGTGTTTGAAAGAAGAGAGAACTGATTGTGAGGAAAAGTTTACAAAGAGGATAAACTTGCAGTGATCTTTTCTTAAATATCAAAAACCAAATTCCTCATGGGACTGTCAATCATTTTTTATCATCAGAGAAAGACTATACAAAAAAGATAAGTAGCAACATATAATGGTGATGAGGTAGATCTGATTGTGCTGATATGAAAAAATGTCCACAAAATACTAAGTGGAAAAGAAAAGGATACAAATTATGTAGTATGATACTACTTGGGTTGTAATTTCTTTAAAAAATACATATGTTTATTCTGAACACGTTATTTTTATGATTTATTATTAGTTAACTTCTAGGATTTCCATTATAAAATATGAAGCTATAGTGAACATTGTTATGCATACATTCTTATGTGCTTGTGCAAATATATATTTAGGTTAAATTCCCAGAAGTAGAACTGCAATATCAGAAAGTATGTATATTTTCCATTTTGAGAAATAATCTCTTTAAAAATATCAAAAATCAAAATTAAATTCATAATTTTGTATTGATAAGGCTGTTGAATTGAATCTAATTCATTTTTCCAGGTTCCACACCTTCTCCTACAACCAGGCCCCCAATTTTAAGTCATCCGGGTACGCTAACTCTTTATCCCACTTATCTTTTTAAGAACTTCATAAGCTGATGGCTGAAAAATGAGGTCATATATTAATCTGCTTTTCTTTATCAATGAAGCCGAAGATTTTTTGGTCTACATTTATTTATTCATGTCCTTTGCTCATTATTCTATTTAGTTTCTAAAATATTTTTCTTTTTTTTTTTTAATTTTTTGTTTATTGCAGTAACATTGGTTTATGACATTGTAAAAATTTCAGGTGTACATCATTGTACTTCTATTTCTGCATAGATTACATCATGTTCACCACCAGAATACTAATTACAACCCATCACCACACACATGTACCGAATTATCCCTTTCACCCTCCTCCCTCCCCACTTCCCCTCTGGTAACCACCAATCCAATCTCTGTCCCTATGTGTTTGTTTATTGTTGTTATCATCTACTACTTAATGAAGGAAATCATACGATATTTGACCTTCTCCCTCTGACTTATTTCACTTTGCATTATACCCTCAATGTCCATCCATGTTGTCACAAATGGCTGGATTTGATCGTTTCTTATGGCTGAGTAGTATTCCATTGTGTATATATACCACAGCTTCTTTATCCATTCATCCCTTGATGGGCACTTAGGTTGCTTCCAAGTCTTGGCTATTGTGAAAACGCTGCAATGAACACAGGGGTGCATGTACCTTTACAAATTGGTGTTTTCAAGTTCTTTGGGTAAATACCCAGCAGTGGACTAGCTGGATGATATGGTAGTTCTATCCTTGATTTTTTGAGGAATCTCCATACTGTTTTCCATAGTGGCTGCACCAGTTTGCACTCCCACCAGCAGTGTATGCGAGTTCCCTTCTCTCCACATCCTCTCCAACACATGTTGTTTCCTGTCTTGTTAATTATAGCCATTCTGACGGGCGTGAGGTGATATCTCATTGTAGTTTTGATTTGCATTTCCCTGATAGTTAGTGATTTTGAACATCTTTTCATGTGTCTGTTGGCCATCTGTATATCTTCTTTGGAGAAATGTCTGTTCAGGTCTTTTGCCCATTTTTTAATTGGGTTGGTAGTTTTGTTGTTGTTGAGATGCATGAGTTCTTTATATATTTTGGAGATTAAGCCCTTATCAGAAGTATGGTTTGCAAATATCTTCTCCCAATTGTTAGGTTGTCTTTTCGTTTTGTTGATGGTTTCCTTTGCTGTGCAGAAGCTTTTTAGTTTGATGTAGTCCCATTTGTTTATTTTTTCTATTGTTTCTCTTGCCCGGTCAGACGTGGTGTTTGAAAAGATGTTGCTAAGACCGATGTCGAAGAGCGTACTGCCTATGTTTTCTTCTAGAAGTTTCACAGTTTCAGGTCTTACATTCAAGTCTTTAATCCATTTGGAGTTAATTTTTGTGTATGGTGTAAGGTAAGGGTCTACTTTCATTTTTTTGCATATGGCTATCCAGTTTTCCTAACACCATTTGTTGAAGAGACTTTCTTTCCCCCATTGTATGTTCTTGGCTCCTTTGTTAAAGATTAGCTGTCCATAGATGTGTGGGTTTATTTCTGGGCTTTCGATTCTATTCCATTGATCTGTGTGTCTATTTTTGTGCCA
The DNA here is from genome assembly GCF_057802395.1 of Ceratotherium simum simum. Classification (NCBI taxonomy): domain Eukaryota; kingdom Metazoa; phylum Chordata; class Mammalia; order Perissodactyla; family Rhinocerotidae; genus Ceratotherium; species Ceratotherium simum. The sequence continues at coordinate 28,574,216 of NC_141901.1, read as the reverse complement.
GTACCATGCTGTTTTGGTTACTATAGCTTTGTAGTATATTTTGAAATCAGGGAGTGTGATACCTCCAGCTTTGTTCTTTTTTCTCAAGATTCCTTTGTCTATTCGGGGTCTTTTGTTGTTCCATATAAATTTTAGGATTCTTTGTTCTATTTCTGTGAAAAATGTTGTTGGAACTTTGATAGGGATTGCATTGAATCTATAGATGGCTTTAGGAAGTATGGACATCTTAACTATGTTAATTCTTCCAATCCAAGAGCACAGAATATCTTTCCATTTCTTTGTGTCTTCTTCAATTTCTTTCAGAAATGTTTTATAGTTTTTGGTGTACAGATCTTGCACCTCTTTGGTTACGTTTATTCCTAGGTATTTTATTCTTTTTGTTGCAATTGTAAATGGGATGGTATTCTTAATTTCTCTTTCTGCTACTTCGTTGTTAGTGTACAGAAATGCAACTGATTTTTGTATGTTGATTTTGTATCCTGCAACTTTACCATATTCGTTTATTACTTCTAAAGTTTTCTGGTGGATTCTTTAGGGTTTTCTATATATAAAATCATGTCATCTGCGAACAGTGACAGGTTCACTTCTTCCTTTCCAATTTGGATCCCTTTTCTTTCTTTCTCTTGCCTGATTGCTCTGGCTAGGACTTCCAGTACTATGTTAAATAGGAGTGGTGACAGTGGGCATCCTTGTCTGGTTCCTGTTCTTAGAGGGATAGCTTTCAGTTTTTCACCATTGAGGATGATATTAGCTGTGGGTTTCTCATATATGGTCTTTATTATGTTGAGGTACTTTCCTTCTATACCCATTTTATTCAGAGTTTTTATCATAAATGGATGCTGGATCTTGTGAAATGCTTTCTCTGCATCTATTGAGATGATCATGTGATTTTTATTCTTCATTTTATTAATGTTGTGTATTACGTTGATTGATTTGCGAATGTTAAACCATCCCTGCATCCCTGGAATAAATCCCACTTGATCATGGTGTATAATCTTTTTAACATATTGTTCTATGCGATTTGCTAGTATTTTGTTGAGGATTTTTGCATCGATGTTCATCAGTGATATCGGCCTGTAATTTTCTTTTTATGTGTTGTCCTTGTCTGGTTTTGGTATCAGGGTAATGTCAGCTTCGTAGAATGAGTTAGGGAGCTTCCCCCCCTCCTCAATTTTTTGGAAGAGTTTGAGAAGGATAGGTATTAAGTCTTCTTTGAATGTTTGGTAGAATTCACCAGGGAAGCCGTCTGGTCCTAGACTTTTATTTTTGGGGAGGTTTGTGATTACTGTTTCAATCTCCTTACTGGTGATTGGTCTATTCAAATTCTCTACTTCTTCTTGATCCAGTTTTGGAAGGTTGTATGATTCTAAGAATTTATCCATTTCTTCCAGATTGTCGAATTGGTTGGCATATAGCTTTCCATAGTATTCTCTTATAATCTTTTGTATTTCCGAGGTGTCTGTTGTAACCTCTCCTCTTTCATTTCTGATTTTACTTATTTGTGCCTTCTCTCTTTTTTTCTTGGTGAGTCTAGCTAAAGATTTGTCAATTTTGTTGATCTTTTCAAAGAACCAGCTCTTGGTTTTATTAATTTTTTCTATTGTTTTTTTGGTCTCTATTTCATTTATTTCTGCTCTGATTTTTATTATTTCCCTTCTTCTACTGATTTTGGGCTTGGTTTGTTCTTCTTTTTCCAGTTCCTTTAGGTGCATTGTTAGATTGTTTATTTGAGATTTTTCTTGTTTGTTGAGATAGGCCTGTATCGCTATAAACTTCCCTCTTAGAACCGCTTTTGCTGTATCCCATAAATTCTGGCATGTTGTATTTTCATTTTCATTTGTCTCCAGGTATTTTTTGATTTCTTCTTTGATTTCTTTGTTAATCCAGTCGTTGTTCAGTAGCATTTTGTTTAATCTCCACGTATTTGTGACTTCTCTGATTTTCTTCCTATAGTTGATTTCTAGTTTCATACCATTGTGGTCAGAAAAGATGCTTGGTATTATTTCAATCTTCTTAAATTTATGGAGACTTGTTTTGTGGCCTTTTATGTTTTTGATATCATATCTAACCTCTTTTTTGTGTATTTGTATCCATTACGTTCTAATCATGGAAATAGATAATTTTTCCTATTTGTGGTCTTCTCTTTTCCCCTTAAATCAGTCCCTTTAACATTTCTTGTAGCACTGGTTTCTTGGTGACAAACTCCTTTAATTTTTGCTTATCTGGGAAAATTTTGATCTCTCCTTCCATTTTGAATGATAACCTTGCTGGATAGAGTATTCTTGGCTGTAAGTTTTTTCCTTTTAGCACTTTAAATATATCATGCCATTCTCTTCTAGCCTGTAAGGTTTCTGCTGAGAAGTCAGCTGATAGCCTTATGGGGTTTCCTTTGTATGTAACTTGACATTCTCTTGCGGCTTTTAGGATTCTCTCTTTATCTTTAATTCTGGACATTTTGATTATGATGTGTCTTGGTGTGGGCCTCTTTGGGTTTATCTTGTTTGGGGCTCTCTGTGATTCCTGTACCTGGATGTCTGTTTCCTTCCTTAGGTTAGGGAAGTTTTCATCTATTATTTCTTGAAATAGATTCTCTGCCCCCTTGTCTCGCTCTTCTCTTTCCGGGACACCTATAACACGGATGTTAGTGCGCTTGATGTTGTCCCAGAGGTCCCTTAGACTGTCCTCACTCTTTTTAATTCTTTTCTCTTTTACCTGTTCACCTAGGGTAATTTCTTCTAGTCTTTTGTCCAGCTCACAGATCCGTTCTTCTGTATCCTCTACTCTGCTTTTGAGTCCCTCTAATGAATTTTTCATTTCCAGTATTGTATTCTTCATTTCTGATTGGTTCTTTTTTATATCTTCCATTTCTTTGTTGACATTCTCACTGAGTTCATCTATTCTTCTCCCCAGATCAGTGAGCATCCTTAACACTCTTAGTTTGAACTCTCTGTCAGGTAGGTTGCTCATTTCTGTTTCACTTAGTTCCTTTTCTGGGGTTTTGTCCTGTTCCCTTACTTGGAATGTATTCTTTTGCCTCCTCATTTTGCCTTTTTCCCTGTGCTTGTGTCTACGTATTAGGTAGTTCAGCTACGTCTCCTGCTCTTGGATAGGTGACCTTATGTAAGTGATGCCTTAGGCTTCCAGTGTGCTTCCCTCAGTTCTCAATGTTCCAGGGGTGACCCCTATGTGGGCTATGTGTGTCCTTCTGTTGTGGCCTGTTTGCTCTCCCTGTAGGCACCCAGGGAGGCTGAGTTATGCTCCTGGCCAGCTGTTGTAATGCTCAGCTGCTTGTAGTTGTTGTGGGCCCTTCAGTCTCTTTATCAGGTGTGGGGAGCCCCAGCACAGTTGGCTGCAAGTTCTAATACCACATTTGTGATGCAGTATTTCTTTTAAGTGAGTAGGCCCCCAGCGTGGCAGGTTGTTAGGCTCAGGGCCTTACAATTGCTGTAAGCCTCTAGCCTATTAGGTCTCTTGTCAGCTCTCTGAGGATTGCAGCTGGGTGGGGCTGGCCTCAGGCACAGGAGCACCCAATCGTTTCAGGCTTTGGAAGGTGAGGCAAACCTCCTATGTGGGTCTTTGAGAAGCACATGTCTTCTGCAGCTGACAAACCCTGCCGCCCACAGGTCCACACACACAGTCAACACAGTCCTGCCCCGTGTGAGCGCCCCGACCTCCCCAAGCAGACCCAGTCTCTCCACGGTGGGAGCCCCACACACTCCGCCACCGCCCCACACTCTCCACCCGCTCCTTGTGCACACCCTGCCCCGCTCAAGTCGGCTCAGTTGCCAGGCTGCAGAGAATCCAGTTACCAATCTATGCAGGCCCACAAGTTGCCTGAGGGCTTGTGGTTGGGTGGGGCCAGTCTCTAGGGTGGGCTGCCTGCCCTGGCTGAGCTGGATTAAATGGGTGCTCTAGCGGGTGGGGCAGACCCTGGGCTAGCAGGCCTCAGGGAGAACTCCAATGGCGTCTGTGTCAGCACGCCCACACCGGGCCACAACAATGGCTGCCGCCAATGTCCCAGTCCCTAGAGAGGTCTCACCCCTCACCGAGATGCACTCAGGGCCTATTAGGTGAGTCTCTTTTCACCACAGCACTGTGCACCTTTCTTTCTGGTGATTTTAGGATGCTTTCTGAAACGGGTGAGTTTGCGCGCGGGCCCTTTAAGAGCCAGTTTTAGTTTCTTTGTGAACCGGGTTTTCTGGGGGTGCTCCCCAATGTTTTAGTAGCAGGCACAGTCGGGTATTATGCCGCTGGACTCGATTGTGCTGGGTCCACAAAATGCCCACAGCGGGGGCGCTCCCTGGCTCAGGACCCCGCGCCTCCAGGGAGGCTGCGTACCTGTGAGCTGCTCCCGGCGGCCGTGAAGCTGGCGGCTTGTGAAGGCGGCGTTTTTCCTCTCCAGAAGGGGGTCTCTGCCTCTTCTACCTCAGTGAGGATTGTCCGTTGTTGCAGGAGTTCCTCTTATGCGGTTTTCAGTTCTGTCTCAGGGGTAATTTTTCCACGAGTAGTTGTAAATTGGCTGTGTCCACGGGAGGAGGTGAGTTCCGAGTCTGCTTACGCCGCCATCTTGACTCCGCCTCTAAAATATTTTTCTTGTTGATTGTCAGAACTCACAATAACTTAAAGCCCTTTTAACTTGAAAGAACCTTTTTTCCTAGTTTTTTGTCCTTTGCCTTATTTTTATTCGTCAGGTTTCTTTTAAGATTTTTATACTATTGGATATAGATTGCTTTTTCTAACTTTTAATTCCATAAATAGTATATGAATATAAATTGGTAAAATTTCAAACATTACAAAAGTATACAGAGTAGAAGATTAGTTCTCCTTCTCTTTCTCTAGTCCTTTACCCAAGTTAATCACTTAATAGTTTAGGGTGTCTTTTTATCTGTTTCTATACATCAACATCCTTATATGTGTAGCTATATACGTATATTGGCATTTTTGGCATTTTTTCTTTTTTCTTAACCAAAAATGGCATCATGCTGTTCATATTTTTCTGAAACTTGCACTTTTTCAACTTAATGACGTGGGTTTTATGTAGATGTATTCCCATCCTTTTTAGTGATAACTCTAATATATATTATATTTAACTATTCTCTCATCAGTGGTCATTTATACGTGTAGAAGTTTTACATTAATAGGTAGTTGGATGTATCGATCTTTTCCCTAAAGGCTGTGAGTGTTATGTCTTTTTTATAAAAGTTTTAGGTCTTCCTGATGCTAAATTATGTAAATATTTCAACCATGCTTTCTGCTTTCATTCTTTGCATTTAAAGCATTGGTACATCTGAAATTCATTATGGTGCATGGAATGAGATAGGGTTCCTCTCCACGTCACCTGCCCCATCCAATGGCTAAGTGCACACTTTGTTGAAAAAGTTTTTCTCTCCAACTGTTTTGAAGTGCCAGTTTTTATCGTACATTAAATTCACAGGTGTTCCACTCGCCTTCCTGTTCCCTTGAACTGTGTCCAATCCTGTGCCAGCACCGAATTGTTTTTTTTCTCACTATAGTTCTAAGATATGTTTAATATCTGGTAGAACACTTCCTTTTCAGAAATGTTCAGGCTACTCTTCTATGTTAATTTTTCAAGATCAGCTTTTATTTTTACCATTTTAACCCTTTTAAGTGTACATTTCAGTGGCATTAAGTACATTCACATCGTTGTGCAACCATCACTACTTTCTATCCCCAAAACTTTTTCATCATCTCAAACTGAATCTTTATACCCATTAAACAATAACTCGCCATTCCCCAGGCAGGTAAGCACTATTCTACTTTCTGTCTCTATGAATTTGACTATCCTAAGTTCCTCACAGACGTGGAATCACTTCTGGCTTATGTCACTTAGCATAATGTTTTTAAATTCATCCATCTTGTAGCATATATGAGAACTTTATTTCTTTTTATAGCTGAATAATATTCCATTGTTTGTATATACCACATTTAGTTTATCCATTCAACTGTTGATAGACACTTGAGTTGTTCCCACCTTTTGGCTATTCTGAATAATGCTTCTCTGAATATTGGCATTCGAGTATCTGAGTCCTTGTTTTCAATTTTGGGGTGTATATACATAGGAGTAGAATTGCTGGGTTATATGGTAATTCTGTGTTTACTCTTTTGAGGGACAACCATTGTGTCTTCCACAGTGGCTGCACCATTTTACCGTCCCACCAGTGATGCACAAAGGTTCCAATTTCTCCACTTCTTTGCCAACACTAATATTTTCTGTTTTTTGATAATAACCATCCTAATATATGTGAGGTAGTATCACATTGTGGCTTTTATTTGCATTTCCCTAATGATTAGTGATTATCTTTTCATGGGCTTATTGGTCTTTTATATTATCATCTTTGAAGAAATGTCTCTTCAAGTCCTTTGCCTATTTTTGAATTGGGTTGTTTTTTTATTATTGAGTTGAGGAGGTCATTGTATATTTTGGATATTAATCCCTTATCAGAGATATGATTTGCAGATGTTTCCTCCCATTCTGTGGATTGCCTTCTCACTATTGATAATGTCCATTGATGCACAATTTTTTTAATTTTGAGGAAGTCCATTTTATCTATTTTTGCTTTTATTGCCTATGCTTTTGGTGTCACATCCAAGCCAAGAAATCATTGCCAGATCCAACATCGTGAAGCTTGCCCTCTATGTTTTCCTCTAAGAGTTTTATGGTTTTAGCTCTTAAGTTTAGTTCTTTGATTCATTTTGAATTAATTTTTGTATATGGTGTAAGATAAGGGTCCAACTTCATTCTTTTGCACGTGGGTATCCAGTTTTCCAAGAACCATTTGTTGAAAAGACTGCTGTTTCCTCATTGAATGTTCTTAGCACCCTTTGTGGACAATCATTTGACCATATATGCGAGGGTTAATTTCTGGGTCCTCTATTCTATTCCATTGGTCTGTGTGTCTGTCTTTATGCAAGTACCACTCTGTTCTGAGTACTGTAGCTTTTTAAGAAGTTTTAAAATCAGGATGTGTGAGTCCTTTCAAATTCATTCTTCTTTTTCAAGGTTGTCTTGACTTTTCCTAGTCCCTTGATTTCATACGAATTATAGGGTGGATTTTTCTATTTCTGCAAAATGCATATTCAAGATGATAGGGGTTGCATTTAACATGTAGATTGCTTGGTATGATATTAACATCTTAACAAAACTAAGTCTTCCAATCCATGAACACAGGATGTCTTTTCATTTATTTATGTCTTCTTCAATTTCTTTCAGCAGTGTTTTGTAGTTTTCACTATATGAGTCTTTCACCTCCTTGGTTAAGTTTATTCCTAAGTATTTTATTCTTTTTGACGCTATTATAAATGGAATTGTTTTTTTAAATTTCATTTTTGGATTGTTCATTGTTAGTATATAGAAATGCAAATGATTTTTGTGTGTTGATTTTGTAGTCTGCAACTTTGCTGAATTCATTTATTAGTTCTGCCAGGTTTGTGTTTGTGTGTGCATGTGCACACGTGTTTATATCTTTAGAATTATCTGTGTAAAAGAACATGTCATCTGGAACAGAGGTCATTTTGTTTCTTCCTTCCCAACTTGGATGCTTTTAAGTTCTTTTCCTTGCCTAATTGCTCTGACTAGAACTTCCAATATTATGTTGAATGGAAGAGACAAACACAGGAATCCTGTCTTGTTCCTTATCTTAAGGGAAAAACTTTGTCTTTCACCATTGAGGATGATGTTAGCTATGAGTTTTTCATAAACGGCGTTTATTATGTTGAAGTTTCCTTCTATTGCAGATGAACTTCTAAATCGTTTATTAAGCCCTCCTATATCTTTTTATTTTAAGGAAAATCACACTGAATCCATAGGCTAATTTTGACAGTACACTAATGATAAATTTGCTTGCTGTACCACAGAATTGTCACAGGAAATGTTACTGGACAGGAATAAGAATGCTGATGACATTAAATATAAACTTATAATATTTTGTGATACTGCTTTTATTTGGGAAGCATTAATATAATTTATATAAGGAAAATGAAGCATAAATATTAACTTAATATTTTGTGATACTACTTTTAATGAGAAGAATTAATGTAATTTATATAAGGAAAATGAAGTTATAAGGACTTTAGTACAAAGGCAAAAAAATCAAACCTATGAATTTAGCACTATTTAATCTTCATAATTTTTTCTTCTACTTTTTTTTTTAACTTATTTCCATTGTTTTTTTTTTACCAGCACATCCCACTGATGAATCACCACCACCTAAGAAGGAACATTTAGGTATTATTTTGGTTACTGATATTCCTGCATTATTAGACCCTAGAGTTCTACATGGAAATATCATATTTCAATTTTACTGCAGAAACACCTGGAATCGGTAGTATGTGTAGACACATGCAGATCATACCTTTCTTAAGAGGTCCCCCACGTTAGGATTCCTAGCAAGGGGAAGTAACTTTCTTCAATGCTATGGTTATACATAGGTTAAAATATATAAAACATAACTTGCTTTCCAGGTGATAGTGTTATTTTGGGATGACAGTTTGTGGATAAATTTTCTTTGTATTCATATCTTTAATACACAAGCCTTAAAATACTATAAGTTGGGTGAGGTTTTTCTATAATCGGCTGGTGTAGCACACTTTGTGTAGGCTCACATAGTTCACACGATTTGTGTTAAAGAAAATAATGAAGTATAGTTGTGACAGTTAAATGAAATACAAAGATTTCTTGATCAATAAATGATGAAAAATCTCTATGACTTTTATTTATATTAGACGAGCTTAGTAAGGTTACTCCTTTTATGAAATGCACTTTAGACTTGTTATATTTTTCCCTCTGAAGACTGTGGTCAAACTGTCATTGTGCCAGGAACTCCAGTGCCATCTTAAGGTGTGAAACACTTGATGATTTCTCCTGAAATGAAAACAGCAGAGTTAAACATGACATTTTACACTTTGACTTATAGAAATTTGATAAAAATAATGGCAGTTTAGGAGTGGTACTACTGACAGACATTTCTACAAATCAAGATTTTGTAGTATTATTTATTGCTCTCTGGATAGTTAGAACATGTTAACTTAAATACATGTTTAAGTTTCTCTGCATAATTTTTATCCATGTGCCTGGTGTTTCATTTACATTCTCAGAATTTCCTTGGTAACTTGGACTATGTCTTAATTATTTTGTTGGAGTGGGGAATAAAGATGGGTTGATGATAAGATAATGTATTGTTTGTGAAGACTCTGCAAATAGCATCTTTGTGATTGATTAATGGAACTTTATATATGACTTATTCCACAGACTCACTTTTGAGGAAAAAATATGAATTAAATTCCTAAGAAAATCATAAGAAATGATAGAATGAATAGTGAACTAAACCAATTAGTTTTTAAAACAATTTTCCTCCAATCTAGTGAATTCTAATTGTTCTAATAACCTTTACTAAATAACCTGGTGTGGTAGCTACAGTACAAAACAAGGAAAAGTGAGGTTCCCATGAAGAGTTTCACAAGTTTGGACCCTAGACCTGGAATCTGATTAGAAGGGTTCTGTGATCAAAATGACCTGGATACACTAGCAGGCACCCTAAAACCAGATTGATAAACTTTTCTTTGCTGTAGTTTTTAGTTGATGTGACCAGAATGAAAATACAACTGCTACCTGGAGGCCCATATGTGTTCGATTATCTTCCAACTGTTTTCATTTTTTCTCAGGTGGAGGAATCATTGCTCTGATTGTTATCTGCGTACGTAAGTATCCCAGTCTTTCATAGTACTTCAAATATTACTGTGAAGAAGTACATTATTTTCTTAATGATTTGTCGTTTCTACAGTTTTTATAGCTTGAAATTAAGTAAACCGGTCTAGAAACCTGAGCTTTTCTATGATATACTACCTCGTCTTGGTGATTGTATATTCTTTTATATTCTATATGTCCACTTAGTAACAAACCCTAAATAATATGTTTTTTCAAAATAATTAGTCATATGAGTTTACTTCCCAAATATACTTTGGGTAATTTTCTAAATTAACAAGGCCTCTTCTCTGACTTACTGTGGACTGTTTAAGTGATTCTGGGGAAGTGGATTTAGATAGTGGAGAGTCCAAATGGAATATAAATGTGTATGTGCTTAAATAAAATAACCTTTCGTGGCCACTGAAATGTAACCAACATTTATTTCTTCTACTAGATTTTCAATCATGGTAATTAGTTTTCAGTCACATGTCACCTGTTTCCTTGTTTCTTGTAGTTGGTGCTGTTGGAGGAATTGTCGGCCTCGTCCTGTGGAGATATCATCGCACCAAGAAGAAATGGTAAATTAAAGCATGCTTCTTCTAACTTATTGGTTCTTCTCATTCTTGACATACGTTTGTGCAGCTTTTGTTTGTACTTTGTATCACATGCCGTCTTTTTTAAAAATGTGCCTGCATGAGTGTGCCATTAGAATTGTATTTCTTTACTAAAAATATTTTCAGCTGCTTTTAATATAATTGTAACAAGAGTAACCTGTGCCGAGTTGCTTCAGCTATTATGACTGTACAAAAAATTTCTGTGGGATTTGAGGTTTAAGTTCTGCAGTGAATCATGGACCATCATGGGGCCCTCCCTACCCTAGGTATACCCCATTTCCTGAATTGGACTAGTGGCCAAGATTAAATTTAAAATAATTCACTGTGGAGATTTGGACAGTTGAATTCACGGGAATTTTCACAATGCGAGTTCCATTTGTCTCTGTAACCTAGGTAGTTGTGAGGAGCTCTGTAGTTGTCTCATTCAAATACACAATTTGATTTCTTTTCACATTGAGTTATTTATACATGTGAAACTGGGAAGAATTAAAGCAACACTATTTGATTTCCCTCTTATGTTCTCTTAATTACTAGGTTGCAGTAAAACTGATGGGGTTAAACTTAAAGTTGCTGAGAGGGGTAAGATTTGCAAGGCACATTATCTTTGTCTTTTTATTTATAAAATTGAAAAAGTGGGAGGGGCTTAGAATAGAAAAAATGTACAAATCCATATCTTCTAAGGAGAACAGAGTTTTTAAACAGCAAACTTAAATTTTAATGAGATAATGTACAATTTAATGAAAGAATAAATCCTGGAGCACAGACCAAGATTAGGTGCTTTGGAATTGCTGATTTTTTTTTCCTGAATTTTTTTTCCCCTGTCGCTTTGGAAGTAGCTTTGAAATCAAAGTAAGAATTTTAAGACTTTTGGTATTTATGGTTTTATGCTATAATTTGCTTTGATGTTAATCATTGGTTTTGGACTATGCCATAAAAGTACATTCTTCACTCATAAAGAGCTCAAACTTTTTTTTATATTACTTAGTTATCATTTTAAAATACCCATGATGCCTTCATTTGAATCTTAAATCTTATATTTGTGGAACACATGATATGCATATTTGATTTCTCTATCAGTAGTGTCTTTTTAAAATTACATATAGACAGCAGTCTGTCTAGGAAATACTATGGGTGGAATATTTTTACAAGTCCAAAATGTTTGTGTAGAAATGACTTCTCAAGAAACTGAAACAAAATAGCTTTGTGCTCCTCACTTTCTTTCTTTGTTTAAAATATCACTGCATCAAAATCCTTAAAGGTCCCTTATTAAGTATTAAGCAAACTCTCTCTAGCTACAGTTAAAGGACCCTTTAAAGGTGAACAATTATCTGAACAATTGTTCCCCTAGATAAAGGCTCAGTGGCATCATTGATTTGAGATTCCATTTCTTTTTTTTCTTTTTGTGAGGAAGATGAGCCCTGAGCTAACATCCATGCCAATCTTACTCTTTTTGCTGAGGAAGACTGGCCCTGAGCTCACATCTACTGCCAATCCTCCTCCTTTTTTCCCCCCTTTTTCTGCGCAAAGCCCCAGTAGACAGTTGTGTGTCATAGTTGCACATCCTTCTAGTTGCTGTATGTGGGACGCCGCTCCAGCATGGCCGGAGAAGCGGCGCATCTGTGCGCGCTGGGGATCCGAACCCGGGCCGCCAATAGCGGAGCACACACACTTAACCGCTAAGCCACGGGCCGGCCCCCTGAGATTCCATTTCTAATGAGCTCCCAGGTGACGCTGCTGCTGGGCCTGGACTTCACTTTAGGGATCCAGGGTGTAGAGTGCTATTGGTGTGCCATATTCTTGAAATGTGAAGAAACAGCATCCAGTTTATTGGCAAATTTTTCTCCTGTTTGAGATAATTGGATTTTTTAAAGACTCCTCATCTATGTGTATGATTTTTAAAAGGGTATGGGGTAATACTTAGCTTTATTTTGCTTTTCTTTAAAAAAAGTCAAGATTTTTGTTATATTCTTTGCATTATTTAATGTCCATAATCTTCTTCCCAAATTGGCTATTGCCTGAGAAACTCCTTTACAAGACTATAAAATGTGTGCAGTTACTTCTCTGTTTGTAGGGGTAACTCTGGAAGCAGGGCACCAGGCACAGATAATCCCAAATTGCTGTTAAAACTTGGTTCAGAATGGATTTGATGTAAACTGTACTTATGATGATTTGGGAACACAATTACCCTTCTACATCCTTCATAGCACAGTACAAAAATAGTATAAGTAGTCTTTTTTTTGGGGGGTGAGGAAGACCAGCCCTGAACTAACATCCAATGCCACTCCTCCTCTTTTTGCTGAGGAAGATTAGCCCTGGGCTAACATCCGTGCCCATCTTCCTCCACTTTATATGGGACCCCGCCACAGCATGGCCTGACAAGCGGTGCATTGGTTGCACGCCTGGGATCCGAACCTGTGAACCCTGGCCCGCCGCAGCGGAGTGTGCGCACTTAACCACTGCGCCACCGGGCCAGCCCCCTATAAGTAGTCATTTTTAAGATCATTAAACATGTTTAAATTACTTGATGAAAAATGGCCACAAGGTTGAAGTATTCTGCTATAGTTTTCTGTTTCTTGTTTTTCAGCTAAGAATAGAGTAGGATTGCAATTGGTCTGAAATGTGCCCCATCTACACACTCCTTCCTTTTCCCCTCCAGTGTCTTTTCTTACCTAATGTTTCTACCAGACTTTCTAGTCTTGGGATCCACAGCCCTTCCCTGTCCTTTGCTACTGCTTGAGTCCTGTTTCGCATGTCATGACTGTGTGATTCCCAAAAACAGATGCCTTTAGTTTACATTAATGTTTTCACTTATTTGTAATGATTTTTTTCCCATAAATGCATGATTTTCTTTACTCCGGTTAAATCATTCCTGGATAAGTGAGCGTTCACTAAATTCTTTAGAATTATTTGCATAATTCATGTATTTTATTACCTGTGACTAAATAGATTTTATTTTTTTCCATCAAGGTTATTTATTATTTGTTATAACTTAAACCTGTTTTTAATGTTCTATTAATAATGACTAATTCAGTAACTTTGTAATTTTTAAGCTATCTCTTTACATAAATGTTACAACAGTTTTTTGGATTTAATATATGTAGTGGCCAGTTCAGGTAGTGGGGAGTGTAATGACATGGGGTAAAAAGTTGAAGGATCAAATTAACATTTTTCTACTTGACTCTCAGATTCTTGAGCATTGAACAAACTCTTCAAAAAATTTGAAACAAAATTAATAAATAAATCTTTTGTAATTAGTTTTGATAGCACATTTATGAAATTTAGATCTGTCCCAGAAAAATGGGAGGTCATATACTAAGTTTTACAGGGATCTTCCTCAGGTTGAAAACAAATGTGCCAGGGAAGAAACTGTACTCAATGCAAAAGTCCAGATGCATCTGAGAATGTATGATGTCATAAAATTGATTTCTGAAACCATATTACATGGACTTAATTATATGCTCCGTGTGTTCCCTCAAAATAAGGTGGTGGGGTCCAGGACCCCTTCTCCTCACACAGTCTGTTTTCTAAGAGAGAGAGTTTACATTATTCACTTCAGGCTAAATGGTTTCAGAGATAAACAGATTGCACAGAAATTCAGAATCTGTTCATCTGCTGGGTGATCTATAAGACTTCCAAGTTAAAGTAGCTTCTTGTACAAACTTCCTGTTTCAAGTTCCTAAGTGAGAATCAGAAAAGTCATAATTTATGAACCTAGGGATCAGCTTTACCTCCATTCTCCTCTGTCATTGATTTGACCCCACTTATTATGCCACTCTCGCTGCCTTTGGCTTTGATGTCACTATTATATTCAGCCCTTTTCCCTTCCTCCGTTCAGCACGTACCTAACTGCTGAGAGCCACAGAGAAGTAAAATTTATTTCCCTCTGAGAAGAAGAGATGAGAGAAAGGTTTGCTTTTATCGTTAAAAGGTATCTGCTTCCTGTTGTGATTCTTTTCAGAGATGTCGTTTCTTTTGAAGAATATTCAGTGAATATTGAGACAGCAATGACCTGAGCTAAGATATGTGGGCAGGAAACATCAGAGGACACTCAGAGTCCTGTTGCCTTTGCTCAGTGATTGGTGTTTTCTTCTACCATTCCTGTTCTAAACAGGACATGAAGTGTCCTCATGGCTTTTGCTTTGCTGTACACTCCAGTAGAGTAATGTCCTCCTCGTCCTTTTATCAGACTATCTAGCTTCCTCTACCTTCTAGCAGCTGTGAATACAAAAGTGAGGAAATTTTTTAGCCCAAGGGGAAATAATCACAGAATCTGTTAAGTACAGGGAGAAAAAGTGTCCTTTTACAGAAACCAAAATACATTTTACTTAATTTTGTAAATGTATACGTCACCCTGAAAATAATTCTGTAAAGGCATTTATCTGTTTCCCTTGACCAGAATATTTTTAATATGTGAAAGAGAAACCAGCAAAAAAAATCCTCAGATTTTGAAAAATTATGACTTGCACGGCCTTAAACCCTTTGACCCCAACCACCTTCTGTCTTTGAATGAAATGAATGGGAAATGTTTCTCTATTTGTGCCAAAATGTGTGTCCACATAGCTGGGCAGAGAGGGAGATGTGTATCCCACCTCACAACGTGAGGCGCCACCCGAGGTTACAACCAAGAGTTTGGGAGAGATTCTGCAAAGGGCAACAGGAAGGGCAATTTCTTGGTAAAGCCGAGTGGTGTCTGTGAGCACAGGGGAAAGGGAGAGACAGAACATACCAGCTAGAAGGGCAGTCTGGGCCCACCCAGCCCTGTGTGTCTTCCTGGGCTCCTAGCATTCCTTTAAGCTAAACCCAGCCAGGAAAGTAGTTTTCACACTGTCGTGAGCTTCAAGGTGTCTGTCAACATTTGAAGTTAATTCAGTGAATGCTGAAGTTAATAGAAAATATCAGTACTTAGTGATTCAGTCTCAGATTTTTATTATCTTCAACTAGGTTTGTTGTTTCATCAAATAAATATTTCTTTAAATGTATATTAATGCTTACTTAATTTCTCATATCTTGGATTTCTATTTAAAGAAGAGGATGCCACTACTACAGAAAAAAAAAATGTATTGACTTCGAAAAATAGGAGAATATAGTGGTCTTGGAGAAATACTGACAGGCAGAAATACTGACAGTTATTAAGTCACTCACCACAATTGTCCGTAAAAACTGCCATATTACAAGTATAGTACTGTGACAGTGATGGTTCATATTGATGGGCTCCCCCACAAAGAGAAATATTAAAGTATCCGAAATTAACATAGTTAGCTGTTACATTGGTAGGAATCCCTGAAGTGTTTGCTGTGGGAAGCATCACTAGCCCAAATTTAGTTTTAGTCTGTCTATTAGAGTCAGTTTAGTAAGGCAGGGACTAGAACTGCATTTTCCAATTTAATAGGCAATAGCAATGTGTGGCTACTGTGGACTTCAAAAGTGGCTAGTGCAATGGAAGATGTGATAGAGGTATAAAATACACTCCAGATTTCAGACTTAGTATGAAAAAATGTAAAATAAATGGCAAAATGTTAATATTTTGACTGTATTGGGCTAAGTGACGTATATTAAAATTAATTTTGCCTGTTCTTTTACTTTTCTAAATGTGGCTTATAGAAAATTTAAGATTACCTATGTGATTCACATTATATTTCTCTGGATAGCACTGGACGAGAATAATAGATTTTAGAAGGATATCTATTGTGACAATGAAAGTGTGATGGAAACTTTAGTTATTTAGGAGAATCTCTTACTGGAACACAGGATTTCCTTGACAGTGAGGGGTAAAGGAGGCATTATTGAACTTGAACACTGTGGGAATCATTACCTTTTTAAAAGTTTCATCTCAGAGCCGGACTTAAAATTGTGATATTAGGAAAACATATGTTTCTCTCCAGTCTTTCCCACTGGCCCTAAGTTAAAACGAGGAAATATTTACTAAGTACTTTATATGCGAGTGCTCTAGTTCTTGTTTTGGAGGGAATCAAAAACGTAATACAGGGATAGAAGAAATGTTTCTAGAATGAGACTAGTTGAATATTTGAAATTACTTTAAAAGAATCATTTATTTCCTGGTTCAGGAACTCTTGATACTATAAATACAGGGTTGTTTTTTTTAATTGTCTGTTTTCTAAGTGGGCTTCTGGAATTGAATTTCTGTACTTAATGATGTTTATCTCTGATTCTGTCTTTTTACCTTGCCTTGTAGGGAAGCAGAGGTTAGCACTGCATACAGCACTTACCAGAATAAATCAACCATTCCAGCAAATCAGGCGCTCTAAATGGTTTCCACAAACCAGTGCATCAGTTTATCTTTTGATTCTGTTAAAATGTTAAGATCTACAGTAAATTCATATAGCTACTATGGAAAACAGTATGGAGGTCCCTCAAAAAATGAAAAATAGAACTACCATATGATCCAGCAATTCCACTTCTGGTTCTTGACCCAAAAGAAACTAAATCACTATGTGAAAGAGATATCTTCACCTCCTTGTTTATTACAGCATTATATATAATAACCAAGACATGGAAACAACCTAAGTGTCCATTGACGGATGAATGGACAATATGGTGTGTGTATATATAATGGAATACTATTCAGCTGTAAAAAAGAAGGGAGTCCTGCTATTTGTGACATGGATGGACCTTGAGGGCATTATATTAAGTGAAATAAGTTGTATATATAGAGAGAAATACAGTATGATCTCAATTATGTATGGAATCTTAAAAAACTAAAACTCATAGAAAAAGAAATTAGATTTGTGATTGCCAGAGGCGGTGGGGGCACGGTGGGGGTGGGGGGTAGAATTGGGTGAGGCTGGTCAAAATGTGCACACTTCCAGTTATAAGATAAACAAGTACTGGGATGTAATGTACAGCATGGTAACTATAATTAGTAATACTGTATTGTATATTGGCAAGTTGCTAAGAGAGTAGATCTTAAAAGTTCTGATCATAAGGAGGAAAAAAAATTTTTTTGTAACTATGTGAGGTGATGGATGTTAACTAAATTTATTGTAGTAGTCATTTTGCAAAATATATATTATCAAATCTTTATGCTGTACAGCTTAAACTCATATATGTCAATTATATCAATAAAACTGGAAGAAAAAAATTTACAAAAGTTATTCTGTTGTTTCTTTCACTGTCATGAATGCAATTGTTAAGAAATAATGACAACATTTTAATGTGGTTTGAATGTAGTCACCATCCTTTGATGCTCCTTTGAAACATGAATGAATTTGGATTTGAACATCTTGCCTGTTTTCCCATAAATAACACTTGGCATTTATACGGCAAGTCACAACAGTATCCTTGGTAGCATTAAGATGGGGAAATGATGTTTTTTAATAAAATCTCCATTTTAGACAAGTATACTTCAAAATGAAATTACATTTCATTCATAAAGAAAGTGATTTTGAAATCTTTTTTGTTCAAAGATTAATGCCAACTCTTGATTCATTCTTTCAACAAATCTAAAGTGGGGTTTATATATTGTTTATTGTAAAGAGTCTTTACGAATATGTGTCTACTCCTTCAGACCTTAAAATTTAAAAACAACACTGAAAACTGGGATTTTGAACAAGTTTGACTTCCTTAACTAAGAATACTATTGGAAAATACTCTTCAAGTTAAAAGGGTAAAATTCTACTTTGTAAAAAATTATTTGTAACTTCTTGGTGATGTAAAGAAGCTGTAACGTTTATGGATGGCGTTTGTTCTTCACCTTTTTTAATATCAATAAACCAGTCTAAGGAATCAGTAAGGATTCAGAATCAGTTGCTATTTCTGTAAAAAGTTAGAGAGCTCTAACCCCCATAACAAGACGCCATCCCGTGGTACAGCATGAGCACTGTGGCCTTGTGGTTTTCTTAAGGAGAATTCCATCTTTAAGAGAATTAGAATCCACTCTAAATTCTGGCTATAGGTGGTTTTCTGTCCCTACTTGAATAAAATGATGTCTTGTTTTAAACATGTCATCTAAGGGTAGGCAGTTTTACTGGAAATAAATTCGTCAGATAACCTCCAGTTGTATCAGAATCTTAGTGTTTTGTGTGCATCTCACCTCATCTGCTAAAAGCCATGTATTTCAGAAAAGGAAACTTAACTTCGTGTATTTGCTGTTGGTTGTAGGAAGGGACGAAAAAAGGGAACACAGCTCAGGTAGCACTTTATACTCAGGTGGACTAGATCCCCCTCTTCTGAGTCCTCACACCAGGCAGGGTCTCTCTCAGATACGCCAGTGGGAAAAGGAGGGACCGCCACACTAATTCAAATTACGTTTTTACAAGTGGTGTTTTGCACTTTTATATTTAGTAGCACATAATGGGCCAAAGATACATTGCCTGAGGAGGGTATGAATTGGGGACTCAAGTGGACCACAGTAAATATTGTTTTACTCTATAAAGACGTGTTTATAATGCACTGTAATTGCTCCTTCCCTTGTAATCTCTGATGAGGTACTTTAGGAAGATGAGTTCGGGCAGAAATAAACCAGAATTCTGAATTAAATATAGAGTTGAAGTTTTGCTGTACCCATTTTCACATACTTTTCAAGAATGTAGCACTTGCTTAGAAGCAAGGGATGGCTGTACTATTTATGTTTTTAAAAGCCTGCTTAAAGTGTTTTTCAACCAAAGATTTGTTTTGCTTACCATAATAAATTGACTTCTATAGTAGTTTCACTTCAAATTTAGTTTTTTCAATTTGATATATGTGAGATTGATATATTTGTGCAAATATAAATTATGTTCTGTTTGTCAAATAGTTTATCAATTACTTAAATATATAGGGAAACCAGTTTTCTCTAGAAAAGTTTGTTTCAATGACAAGGAAAGAAGCATATTTGAATTTAAAAGTTTCTTAAAACTGCAAGAATGTATTTGAGTGAAATGAGAAGTGCCTGTATAGTGGTCTTTATTGTTCATTTTTTGAAAATTGGATCTTCAAATCTGGCATAAAATAAAATGTAGATTTGAAGAAGTTTCATTTGTGATGATGTGTTTATTTCCAGTGTGTTTTATCTCAAGTCCGAGTATGCTTCTAATTGGGGCCCATCTTCTCTAATCTTTCCACTCCCACGATCATCACTCCTGCCCTCACATCTCAGACCCTTAAGCATGTCCGGGCTTCTCCACTCCCAGCCCCGCAGGTGCCTCTCCTGCTCAGACGTTCAGTGACACCACATCACCTACAGCAGGAAGTCCAAGTCTCTTAGCGTGATGCTTGACGGCTTTCTACAATTCAATCCCACCTTTTCTTCCCCAGCCTTCTCTTTCTGCTCCATTTCTTCAAATAACCTGCTCTCAGTCAAGCCAGACCATCTGCCCTGTGCTCTTGGCTGTATTCCTAGTTCACTGTTGCCTGAAGCGCCTGTGCTCCTGTCCAGATCCCGGGCGTCTTCCAAGGCTCAGCTTGAATACTGCCCATTCGGTGAAGCTTTTCCTGATTTCTGCCCAGCGCTCATAGCCTCTGTTATTACCTAACCTTGAGTTAACCACATTTAAGTATCTCTATGTATGTATCTGGTAGACAACATATCTTCCACATCACTTTAATGCATGGGTATGGCTAAGTAATTAAAAACCCGAGTCCCAACAGTATAAAATTTAATTTCCACACTAACAATAAAATTCATTTTTGTTTATGCAAAAATAAATTCTTGCTGTCTTTGCAGATTTTATTAAATCAGATTGCTAAACTTCTGAGCTCAGGCCTCAGTTTCTGAACCATGGCTGCAATTGGAATCACCCGAGGAGCTTTACTGCTGCCCGGGTCCCACCTCCCAGAGGTTTCTCATGTAACTGATCTGGGATGTGGCCTGGGTATAAGGTGTTTTTTGTTTCCTAAGTGATTCTAATGGGCAGCTAAGGTGGAGAACCTCTGCATTAGTGTTTCCCAAGCTTCACAGTCCATTTCTACATATAAACTGATACAGACAGAAAATAAAGGCTTATTTTACAAAAGAAAATCATAGTTTTACTAATTCAGCCTATTAAAGAAATCAGAAGCTAAGACCTGAATTAAGGTCTTGTTGCCTGGCTAACCAAGCAAGGCAATCTTACATTTAAAAAAAAAACAGAAGCAATCTTTCTAATAACACTGGATGAAAATTAGGTTGACTATAAATAAAGCATGTTATCAAATTTTATTGGGCCTTGAGACTATAGTATAGTTTTAAATTGGCATAAACTATCTAGGGAGAGCTTTTACAGTGACGAACAATGAAAGTGAGAACGTTGATGAGACCTGGGATAGGCAGGAGTTTCAATCTGCATTGTTAAAGTAGATTCTGGGTTTAAGGAAAATAGGCAACTGATATTCTAAAACTTAGAGGTGCCTGACAGCTAACATTGTAACCAAGAAGGAATTTTTTGCATATTTAAAAACTTTGCCTGCTTGCTGCATTGCTTTTATCATTTCCAGGCTCATCCAGCAAAGGTTACACTAACATGGTCAGGCTTTGTAAATCGTAGCACTGCTGCCCTCCTGTGGACTGTTCGGGCATTTGACAGTCTCTCCCTTGGTCATGCAGAGGTTTCAGTCATTGCTCTGACTCCCAGAAGCCAATGTGAATTTCATTTTGGATCTAGTATTAACTAGCTCTTTTCTGCTTTCCTTCTGTGATGTTAACATTTTAAAAAGGGCTAAACTCTGTCCCTTGTTGCTTAAATATGGGAGAAGCATAACACTGGGGTCTGTGGTCAATAAACTAGTTTTCCTTCCCTCTCCCTTACACACGAGCAGAAGGTGAACAAATTGCCACAGTAGACAACATGGAGGAAGTTACCCACCCCGATCCTGACTTGCTCGCCCAAGAAAACCTGTATAGGGGGAGTAAAACTGATGTTAGCAGCAGAACACGCTTATGTTTATATAATTTACCTTCCTTATGTAGCTTTTAAAAAAATTGAACTATTGTATGTCCCAGTGGCAAGCCTTGTGCTGAACTATCAGAAACAAGAGCTCTGACATCCTGGTGCTTAGGTCTTGTGGCTTCACTGAGAATTCTGGAGACTGCTGTCATTTAGATGATCACTTATGGGGCCGGCCCCATGGCTTAGCGGTTAAGTGCGGGTGCTCCGCTGCTGGCGGCCCGGGTTCGGATCCCGGGCGCGTACCCACTCACTGCTTCTCCGGCCATGCTGAGGCCGTGTCCCACATACAGCAACTAGAAGGATGTGCAGCTATGACATACAACTATCTACTGGGGCTTTGGGGGAAAAAATAAATAAAATTATATAAAAAAAAATAGATGATCACTTATTTATGCTGTTTGGGAAAAGCATCAGTCATCTGATCACCCACCGCCACCTGAAAAGGCTCCTAAAGAAAACACTCCTTCAGTTTGTATTTGACGTGGGACTCAATTATTGGAGAATTCATTGGGTCGGATACAATAGAACCATGCTTCTCACATTTTGGCGTGCAGGTGAATCACTTGCTGATCTTGTTAAAATGCAGATTCTGATTCAGCAGGTCTCAGGTGGGGCCCGAGGGTCTGCATTTCTAGTTCCACATACTGCTGTTTGTGGTAGGCTGTATCGTGGCCTCCAGATATCCCAGTCCTGATACGTGGAACCTGTGAATGTTACCTTATATGGCAGAAGGTCTTTTACAGGTGAGATCTTAGATTGGGAGATTATTCTGCATTATCCAGGTAGGGTCCTAATGTAATCACAGGTATCCTTATAAGACGAAGGCAGAGGGAGATGTGACCACAGCAGAAGGCAATGTGACTGCTAAAGCAAAATGCTACGCTGCTGGCTTTGAGGATGGAGGAAGGGGCCACAAGCCAAAGAATGCAGCTCTGGAAGCTGGAAAAGGCAAGGAAACTGATTCTCTCCTAGTGACCTCTGGGGGGAGCCCAATACCTTGATTTCAGCCCAGTGGAACTGAGTTTGGACTTCTGACCTCCAGAACTATGAGAATAAGTGTGTGTTGTTTTGAAACACTGTTATGGTGTGAATGTTTGTGTCCCCTCAAATTCCTGTGTTGAAATCCTATCCCCCAGGATGACAGGGGGTGGGGCCACAGGGAATTGATGAGGTCTGGAGCACGGAGCCTTCATGAATGGGATCAGTGTCCTTATAAAATAGACCCACGAAAGTCCCTCACCTCCTTGTGCCGAATGAAGTTACAGCTAGAAGGCACGTCTGTGAACCAGAAAGCTGGCTCTCACCAGACAGCGAGTCCGCCAGCCCCTTGACCTTGGACTTCCAGCCTCCAGAACTGAGAGAAATAAATGTCCATTGTTTGTAAGCTGACTAGTCTGCAGTATTTGATACAGCACCCAAAGAGACTAAGACAGATGCCAAGTCTGTTGTCATTTGTTACAGCAGCCACAGGAAACTAATACACCGATGCTAGGGGTCCTCAGACCACACCTGGAGTAGTAACGCCTCCTAGAAACCAGTCCACAGAGGAGCGGCTCTCAACCCTGGCTGCACGTTAGAATCACCTGGGGAAACTTTAAAACCAACAAGTAATGTCCAGACCCTGTTCCTACAACAGTTAAACCAGAATTTATAGGGCTGGGATTCCTAAGAATCACTAATTTAAAGGCTCCTTGAGTGAATCTAATCAGAGGGTAGGGTGGAACACTAGTGCTTTATAACTTTTCTTGTGTCAAGGAAGTCTTAAGCTGCCTCAAAATAAGGACACAGTTGTCTGCTAGGAACCCCCTGAAACTATACACCAGCTTCTCAAAATGCAGGCGTGGGCCAACACCTTACTTGAAGAATTACCAAGTTTAAGACAACGCATTCTGTTTCACCTAAATTGGTCAAAGATTTGACTTGTCTATTTATTAGGAACTCCTCAACACTGACGTCCACAGATGGGAATTATTTGCTAGTACAACTTGCGTGAGGCTCGTGAGCGCTCTCAGTCTGCCATTCCCTCTCCACTACACATTTACAGCTGAGTATGTGGCCAACTTAGGCAGGCGGGACCCAGGCCTGACCACGCATTTTCTGTCTAGGTTGAAAGTATGGCCTCGAAACCAGATCCAAGATGTCTCCAGAAGAAACATTCTGCTCACAATTTGTTATGAAGAACCTCGGAATGGCAATTTTAGAGAAAGGGCTGTCAGCCTCCAATGAATAAAGCAAATATTCCTGTGTGAGGGGCACCTGAGTACCTCAGGGCCTGCATTTTGCTTCTCATGACCTAGACATGTGGACTGTTTAAAATGAAGCGTTTTAGTGGGAGCACCAGAAACTACTTTTATGGAAAAGATGTCTCAAGTCATTGTTTTTGTGCTTTAATGCTAAATTTGATCTTGTAGCACTTATTCATTTGGGGACTGGAATCAGCTCCACCTGCAGGCAGAATCCATGTCTAACTGGTATTTGCAATACCTGGGCTGGAACTTGGGACACAGTAGATGAATCAATAATTGTTCAGTTGGTTACAACCCACAGGTCCTATTGTGACCTACCTCAGCAGAGAAGTAAATAAAACAACTTGGAGTCTTAACTATTCCCACCATCACATCCTGGGGATGAGAAGATGGATTCTTCGGTCAACAGCCTGAAATAGCACAGCAGCCACAGAGAGGGGGCTCATCTCACTCACTGGGAAGTTTTCCCAGCAGATGCTTCACCCGCCCCCCCACCCCACCCCACTGGGCAGGGCCGCATCTGGGGGAAGACTGGCAGGATGCGGACTTAGAAAAGCTTCCCAGGTGGTTGAGTGGCCACCGCTTATTGCGAACCACAGGAGTGAAATCAAAGCACTGCAGGTAGTTCACGGTTGGCCACGCATCTCCTGTGCTAAAAGCTCCGTCAGGGGCCACAGCCGCCCTCCCTGAAGATTCCCCAAGTCCAATCCCCTGTGACGTCCAGTCTGGCTAATCTCTGTGAACCTTTACAGAACGGGTTCACCCTGTCTTCAAGGTTGATAGAAACTAAGAGCCAAAAGTAGAACTGCATCTCTTAACGCAAGTGAAATCCTCGGGTTGCTCCCTTTAAGGGCCACATGACAGTATGTTCAGTTAAGCAAAAGTTTCTCCAAGGAACACCGACTGCGGAGGGGCCAGGGCTGCAGCCCGTTTTAACTGACATCGGTTTTCCCTTTCAATAAGGAGCATCCCTCGGCCCAGGTCTTCAACCTTTCTCTCTTCTGTAATCTGTTCTCTCCTTTTATTTCTTGGCTCATAGAATTTCATTCTTGTCTTAATGGGCTTCGTTTTTAACGTCTGTCTGCTGTAACCAACCTCAAATTCTTTATGAAGCAGGTAAGATCTGCATAGCAAATTAACTTTTCAAGACCCCACTTCTCATTAGCATAGAATTACGAGTGGAAAATAACAGATGAAAAACAAAAGACATATGTTTAATTCAGCAAAACATTTATTAAGGTCAGGATGCATGAACAAACTCTTCTTAACAGAAAGATAACTCAACAGCAACCAATCAGAATTTACAGCACCGCCACATTTCAGCAACACGCAACTGAAGACAGACAAATTCTAGTGATTTGTTTTTAAAAATCCATTGAATTATCTCTTACCTCTTCAATAACGTATCATAAATGCAGTTAAAGAAGTTAGCAGGAAAAAGTGTGATCTTCCTTCCCCACTCTCTGCCCATCCATCTTCCAGGAAACCACAGGGGGTTGCTGAGCAGACTTGAAATGAGGCTTCGAGGCTGCTGCTTTTCCCCCTACATCATAACCGATTTCAAATGGTGCTAGACAAAAACAGACTCTGAACACCAGGAGAAATCGGTCAGCCTGTGTAAGAGATGGGTCCAGTGGTGCTCCTGGCGGTCCTGCACCTTGACAGTGCAGGTGGCAAGTTTGATTTCAGCAGGGCTGCAACGGCAGCTGAATGTTCCAGGGCATCCAGGAGCAGGCAGACAGTTGTGATGTGGATGAAACAGTCCTGCAGGTAGACAGCCCTCTCCACTTCCCTAATACAATCAAGTATTCAATCGAGCCTTTCCCCATCACCATGCTCAAAGGCCCTGCCGCTTATCAACAAAAAGAGTATTGCAACCTCTGCCCCTGCTCCAACCACTGAGTTGGAGACACACTGAGTGTCTTAAATACAAACTCCTCCCTGCACCGTCACCCCTCCACAACCGGACACACTGAAGGGTGTATTTTGTTTTTCAACTTCCTCCTTTCTTGAACCGGCTCAGGTGGCAGGAGGAGGGGAGCCAGTCCCACAGCAGCAGCTCTTCTGCAGTCGGTCCTTTGCTGTGCTGCAATTCTTACTCCTAAAACACTGATTTCAAATGGTGCTAGATACAAAGATGGAAAAATCTAAGCCACCATGTGAAACCAGCTTCCAGAAGAAGAGGATCTCACTGAAGAAAGGAGGGAGATGCGACCGGAAGACCCAGCCTCTGCCGTGAGGAGAAATGTCTTCTCGGAGTTCTACTTGTGACATGACACATAATGTAATAATCCGTTAGAAACGCAACAGAGAGTTACAAAGTGATGCTCAAGGAACATGCAAGTCACAGCTGATGCTTCACACAGAGAAAAGCAATACAAAACTCATGAATCCTAGTTAATTCTGTTTAATTCCACGAGTCCCTACAAATTATTATACATATGAAATAAAATGACCAAAGCTAAATTAAAATGAGTTAATATTTACATTAGTATTGCCCTGCTTTGTAAAATAGTTCACAGTATGCAAAGTGTTTTCCGATATTACTCACTTCATCAGGAAAGCAGCACCCTCTCTGTCTGTGAGGCTCCAGCCTGTCCACAAAGGTGAGTTTCAGCTGGCCAGGGCAACGCGTCCACGTGCCCTATTCAGGAAGAGCATGGACTCCTTCCCAGCCACAGGGAAGTGTCAGAACACTGGCAATCTTATTTCACCTCTGGTGTGACACAAAAAACTGGTGTCCTAAGACTGTATTAAGTAGATAATCCTCTAACACAAGAATTGAGTGTTTTTTGTTGTTTTCAAAATTTCCTGAAAATAAGATTTGCAAACTGTGTTCAAATTTGATTTCCCTTCTCCCAACTCCATCATCTTTTTTGGTGGTTTGAAGCTAAGAAAACATGGCTATTTTTCCTCTGATACCATAACCAAAAGAAAGAAGAGACACACAGTAGAGTCTGTATCTTTCAGGTTCCCTACCAATTCTTTAGGCCTCCAGATATAGGCTTATATTTTTTATGGCTCCTGGAAATAAAGGCACGTGCTGCTTCAGGGAAGAGAAGGAAAAACACCAAGTTCTAATTCTCACAGTGGTCCTGTGAGGCAGGTATTATTCCCATTTTTGCAGAAGAAACTGATCCTTTACATGGTTCAAAATCTTGTCCAGGGTCACACGACTAATGACTGGTGTAGATCCCAGGTCTAACTCTGAAGTCTGTGTTCCTGCTCCTCTGCCCACTGCCGCCTGCTCCATAGCTGGACTCGCACCTCATTCTGTTCTTGAACTTCACTATGAGAAAGACTGCCAGGGGCGGGGGGATCCTAGGCAATATTTTACACAGAAGTAGGATGTTCCTGACTGCACACACGTTAAACTTGGGTGGAGACGGGAGCACGACTGGTACTGCAAGGGGCTGCGTGTTCTGGGGTAACTTGTTTTGCTGTCCTGCACCTCTGGTGGCTTGTGGTCTCCCATAGCATGACTGCAGGAGTGGAGAAGACACTGGAAATGAACCGCCCCGCAGTGCCTGTGCTGGACTCCTGAGCGATTCTGACACAGCACTAGGCTCGGCAGTCTGTGGGGCTTTGCAAGGCCTCGGCCACAGGTGGGAGAGCGGGGGCTCTGCTCTGCCCACAGGGGCTCTGAGGGAGGACACCAGCAGCCAACAGCTGGGCCCTGTTAACCAGGTAACTGCTAGGGTTTTAAGGTCAGGAGTGAGTGTTAAATGACAGTCATTACTCCTATAAAACGAGGGAATTGAAGGAGATCTACATTTGGTAATTCTCAGCTTCTCTGCTTTTTACTTCAGTCAAACTCTTCATCCTTAGCAACTTCCAACTGCCAGTCTCCACAAAACCCTTTCCTAAGGTGTTGTCACACGGATGTCCTTCAGTGATCCAGACAGCATCCTTCTTCCCACCAGAAGGCCTCTGTACATGCTGCTCTCTCTTTCTGGAACACTCTCCATCCACTCTCCCATAACTGTCACCCCTCCACCCCCCAACCCACCCTAGGTAACCCAGGTTGTCTGAAGTCCTCCCTAAGATCTCAGCTCAGCCCTCCCTTCCTCAGGAAAGCTTCCCCCAAGCTAGCCCAGCTTTCAGTTGGCTGCCCTCTCACACCACCAAGTTCTTTTCCTTCAGAACACACTTATGACATTTGGTCATCCGGTGATTAGTTAATGTCTTTCCTGTGACCCAGGAAGCCTCAGCCCAGAGCTCAAGGGGGTTGCACAGAGCAGAGGAACAACTGTCACTAAGGGAACTAAGGGACACGAACCATCATGTGGGCTCCCAACTCTTGAGTTGTAAAATAATCTTAGCTCTCTGGAAAAAGAGATGAGAAATCATTAACAATGCATCACTGTCAACACTCTGAAAGAAGAAGAGGGGGAAGAAAGCAATCTTAATGCCAAAAACTCTGCCCTTCCGATCCCATTGGATAAAAGGGTCTGTTCAGGTCTTAGCCCTCCCAACAGAACCAGGCGTCTCTCTCTCGAAGTCTGCTGGGCAATGACTCACTTACCTGAAACAAGCTGGCATTTTTGTTCCCTAGTTGGATGTAGCTGGGTGGTTTGATGGGGGCTGGAAGGGAGCTGCTCTCCCCGGCACCCAGTCCGAGGCACCTAGATCTGGAAGAAGCCCCAGCCTGCTGAGGGCTCACGGTCATCCTCCCACCTTGACCTAATGGCCCCATGCAAACTGGCCAGTGGAAAAGGGCTTGGTGGGCTGCCTGGGAAGGAAAACCACCCACTAGAGAGGTGGGCATGTCAGCCCTGGGAGGTGCCATGACGCAAGAAGAGAGCTTGGGGAGCCACGCTGCAGCCCCAGTCCATTTCTGTCCCCACATCTGATCTGGACGTTTTTCCACCCCCTCATGCCTAGGACACTCCTCTGCCTGAGCAGGGACCTGAGGGTGGAGGAAAGGTCACCACACAGTGAATTAGAACACAGTGGCTTTAATTCCTGCTCATCCCAGACTCTGAGCACAGGGGCCTGCACTTCCCTGGAATGGGCCTCGGAGGGTTCATCTGAAAAGAGAGGGGGCTGGCAGACTGGTCACTGCACGCTCAAATATTGGGCAGGAAACTTAAGACAGAGAAGCAGCGACAGCGTGCAGCAGAAGTATAGTGACCCGGAGAGGCTGGGTTTTGTCTAAAGGCATGCAAAATCAGATACATTAAAAAAAACAAAAACAACCCTGTGCAGGACAAACAAAAACATCTGAGGGTTAAATACAATTCATGGGCCATCAGTTAAAGGACAGGCTGGAGATTGCAAAGAGAGCTTCTATTTCATTTTATAAATGATGCTGTCTATGTCTTTTTAAAGTCCTAGGAATGCTATGCCCAGCATGGTGCCTCAAAAATAACATGGGAGGAAAACGGGAAGGAGAGGAATCCTTGTTTAAGAAATCCATAAGCAAACCCAGAGAACAAACAGATATTCACCCCAGGAACCTAATGCTGCTGGCTTGTTTGGTGCTACCAGTGTGTTCAAATCCAGAAGGCTGGGAAGGTTCCTGTGAGGCAGCAGCTTCTCCCTCCCTCCCGACTCGCCTGGGTGCTGAGTCACAGCTACTTACTTGACTGACGCAAGTTCCAGCCAGAGCGGGGGAGGGGTGCCGGAGGCAGAGCCCAGATCATCCATCTTCCTGCCACTTGGAATGCTGATTTCAGGGCTCCTGGCAGTGAGGAAGAGTCATCTTGGTGAGAGAGGAGCCTGGGGAAGGCCCTTTTGAAAAAGGGGAACGTTCTGCCCTCCAGACAGTCCCACACCATTGTGTGTATGAACTGAGAGGCCCAACCCAGCTTCCTGTCACTCTGGCTCTGGCCCAGGCCCAGTGTCCTGGACATTTTGTCTTGAGCTGTCAGGGTGGGGCCTGTTGCCAACTAGCTGTGGTTACTGAATCAGAGGAAAGGGTGATAAAATGAAGGGTATGTGTATGCGGGGCTGGGGTGGAGGGGAACATGGAGCTGGAGCTCTCTTTCTGGCAGTTTGGCCCCCAAAAGGAGAGCTCAGCATCCAGGGATCACCTCACTTTCCAGGCCCTGGAGCCCAAAGTGGGAATAACACACTCCAAACCCACCGAGCCCCTCAAATGCCCGCTGACGTAACAAGGTCACAAGTCACAGGCTTCTCAGCTGACGTGGGCCCAGCATCAGCTCTTCTGGTTTCCCTTGAGGCAGGGGTAAGCAGCTGCTTTCCACAAAGTTAGGTTCTCTGTCCCTTCCTCAACACCACTGGTGAAAACCTGGGTCTGGAAACCTCCCAGACACAGTACAGGGCACAGAAGCCCTCGGTGGGGCGGGCTGGCTGGCTGAGAGGATGCACCAAGGCTACTCTGCCCTGGGATGTCATGGGGCGTCAGGGGCAGCAAGAGACAGTGGGGAGCAAGGGGAAGGAGGACGGATGGAGTGAAGATGGGAGCACGGATGTCTGCATGTTCCCCTAGAGAATGGCTTAGCCCTGGTGGAGGAGGATGGGCACAACCGTGAATTGCTTTCAAGGAAGCTAGTGCTTTCCACAAGAGGAAAAGCGAGCATGCCTACGGTCTATTACACAAATACAATGCCCACCACACAGTTCACAGGTCCAAACCAAAGCGGATCCAAAGGAAAACCACCAACATTGCTCCCTTGTCACTCCCAAATCATTTACTTGACTCAGTAATGATGGACTCAGAAGTGAAACTTCAGTCTCAGGTGAAATCTAACTCTGCAGATTGCGAGAGAGATGCCCCAGAGCCCAGCTCCCCACCTCCCCAGGCAGAGCTGGGTGGCCCTCTCCTTCAGCCACCAAGTAACTAGCAGATGCAGTATCCCACCAGGCACCTCACTCACAGGACCATGTGCCTGCTTGCTGGGAGAAGCATGTTCCTGTCCCCATGAGCCCCTCCAGAGGCATGCCCCAGCCTCAGCAGCACAACCCCTACTCCTCCTGGAGGGAGAACAGAGCATCTCCTCAAGTCAGACATCCTCCCCAGAGCATGACCCCCAGCGGGCACCAGGAAGCCTGGGGTGTACCCACGAACCTCCAAGTGGCGGTTCTACCCAGTACCTGGGCACACACCTGGCGGAGCACATGAACTGGGGCACACCCCGTGACACGGTTCCACTTCCCTAGTTGGGGGAGGGAGGCTGGGCAGACAGAGGGTAGGTCCAGAGTCCAAAGCCAACTTGGAGCACCTTTCTCTCCTGCTTCCCCTGCAGCTGGCCCGGCTGGTAGCTGTACCTACAGTGCTATGCCAGCCTCATTCTGTTATCAGGACCTATGTCTGCCAGTCTCAGGACCGGGAACAGTGAGTGGTAGGAGGAGGCAGGAGGAGGAGGGAGGAGAGAGGAGGGAGAGAGGGGGAGGGAGGGAGGGGAGGAAGTTTCACAGTCTAGTGCATTCTCATCAGATCAGAGAGAGGGGAACACGTACAACTTCCCTTTTTCAAGCGCGTCTCTGCCCTGCTTTCATTTTGGTTCCTTCCCTTCTGGACGGGGGATGGTGTGGATGGCGTGGATGGCAGGCTGGGCAGGGGCAGGCGCCCAGGTACCCAGCCAACTGGGCTTTCGCCCGGCTCCATCTCGGCCTGGCAGGCTCTCTCGGCCACTACCCGGCATGCCCTTCTCCTCGTCAGGGAGGCCTCGCCCTCTTGTTTTCAAAGTTTTATAACAGTATTGTTTGTTGTCCAGCAGATTAAATTCTTTTGGAGGCTGGGGGGGGGGGTGGTGAGGGAGAGAGAGGAGGGAAAAGAGAGAGAGAAAACACAAATAACTTCCATTAGGGCCAAAAGACTAAATGAGTTCCTTTTTGAACACAGAGTTCACCTGTCTTGGAGAGAGGCTAGTGGCCAGGAGCCCGTGTTCTCTTCCTCTCTGCCCCTGACCCTCTCTGCCCCGCTCCTCACCTAGCAGGGTGGCATGTGGTCTCAGACTTTCAAAGCCACTACTCAGAGTTCAAGCCGAAAACAAGAAACAGCTAACAATGTCTGCAGGGACGGTTTGTGCCTGAGCAACCCCCATCGCAAACAGGAGGCACGCTGAGGGGCTGAGCTGGTCCTGGCAAGGACACCCTTGCCCCTCATCTCCCGGGGTCTGGATGACCGGCTCCAGGCCTAGGTGGGGAGGGGGGCTCTACGAGCAGCTGCCCCATCTCAGAGATGGTTCATCTCTGCAGTGAGCTTGTGGTTCATTCACATTTGAAATAAAAGTCATATATTCGATGTCAGAGAGAGAGACGTGGGAAGAACTATACCCCAAAGAAATAATAACACAAATGCATGGACAGACATTCCTGTACACGTAAGAAATGAGTGAGAGTGGGAAACGGGAAAGAAAGGACACAAAAAGTCAATATAAAATGAGCATGATCTTACAGACAGGAGGGCCCGCTGACAGGTTCCTGACCTGTCGGGCCTTTCGATGCTCAATTTGCAGGTAGTAATAACTGCCTGGCTATAAGATTGTCCGTATTTACCACAACCCTCATTTGGACATTAACTGGTTTATTTCAGACTCTAGGTTACTTCTAAATAGTAGGCCCATTTGAACATACACCTGTGCCTTCAGCATAGCAGGCAGTGCTGGTGGTCCCAGAGCTGTGGACCTGCCCTGAGACACTCCTCTTCCATCTCCTACCTTCTTCCCAGCAAATCATGTCTGGCCCTGCCTTCTGCACTGCCTCCCTCGCACACACTCTCATTCACATCTCCAGCGCCCGTCACAGGCCCCTAGGGCTGGGGGAACCGGCAGGGTAGGTGGCGGCAGCGGCACAAACATCGCGTAAGAGCAGCTCAGTGCTCCTTCCTGGAAAAGATGAAGGACGACGTGCCTTTCTTCTCTGTTTATGCGCAAATAATACCAGTCCTATAGGGTCAGTTCCAGAAGTTCTCTCTGCACGGGGAACAGGGTGAGAGCTCCAGGCCCGATGCTCACGTGCCACCCCCACCCCCACCCAGCTTAGGCTCGCCTCAAAGGCAGCAAGGCAAGATGGAGAGTGCAGCCATGGGGCCGCTCTAGATCCTGGCACCCAAACCTCATGCTGTTCTAGGGACGATATCAAAGTTCCAGGGGCTTGGGACTGGAAGGATCCTGTCAAAGACATCCAGTCTCTCCCTCTCAGATAAAGAGGCTTCATCTTTCCTCAGGAGCCCTCAGTAAAGGGGATGCCACGGTTCTCCCTGAAGTCTAGCATAATCACTCTCCCTCTGCAGGTTCAGCCGTCCTCCTTCCCGTGCTCCAGGCAAATAGAAACAACTGGGTCCGATAAGACAAATCTTCACAAGTAGTTATCGAAGGCTTCATCCACCAAAACAACTCCCCTGTGGATTCCCCCATCACAGGGTTTCTCTGCAAGCCGAGGCTGCATTCAGGGGATACAAACAGACAAGACATTCACAGACATCTGCATGCTGCCCCCATCCAATCCCAACCCTTCCTCAAGGCACACCCCCAGATAAAGCCTAAACCATCTGAGCTAAATGTGCTATAAACAAACACTTCTCTCCTTCATACAAGTTCTGGGTCTATTCGAATGATGATCAGTCAGAGGGCCACATGCCAAGAAGGCATGCAGTCCGTGCCCTGCCTCAGCACTCCTTATAGAGAGTGGGGACTATGCTCAGCGTTCAGGGAACACCGACACCCAAGAATTCTCTGACCCACCTTCCTCTCCATGGGTTAAGGCCTACTTTTTCAAGTCAATCAAACAGCAAACATTCAGAGCTGAAGCCAGCTGAAGCCAGCATTGCTAGTATCTTACTTTATATTGTACATTAGCCAATTATTCCAGCAGGTGCTGTACACTAATTAGCCAACAAACAGGTAACATACACACAACACACATGCTAGGCAAAGCTCTGGGCATACCTTATACATCTGCTGGAAAAATCTCAAAGATCCCACAATGAGGCCTCATTCTAAGAGAGCTACTTAGCAGAAACATGACTATATGCACATGCATGAAGTGTGATACAAATGTGTCAGAATGGTTTGAAGAGCCACATATTCCAGAAGCTTCCAAATGTAGGAAACCTCATCGGAAACACATGATGAATGGCTGGCTTCCTAGCCAAGAAGAGCAAGACACTTTTCACAAGAGCGCCAAGAAGTTGCAAGACATCAGCGACTATGAGAATCTGGATATTCTGAGGTTTCCTTCCCCCTTCAACGTATATAGAGCGGACCTACGGCCACCAGCGATCAAGTCAACTACCCAAGACCCACTCCACTCTTGCCCCCGCTGCACCTGTCAGCTGAAGAACACAACTAGAACCCAAGGAAATGACAACTAGAGTCAGGGTCCTGGGTGGGTGACCCAAATTAAGCAGGTAGAAGCAGTCATATCTTGCCAGGACTCTCTCTGGCTCAGCTTCATCAACTAGGGGGATAATACCACCTACCCTCAGGGGGTTGTGTGAGGACGAAATGATCTAGCAAATGTGAAAGGAACTGTGCAGTGTCACATGGGGCGTGTGAGACGATGGTTACTAATCAATTCCTCTCCTGCCCGAGTCCTGGCCCAAATCCCTGTTCGCTACACCTTCCTGGGGGTGAGAGGGGGGTGGGCTCACAGTTATGAATCCCAGGTGAGTGGCCAGCAAAGCGGCAAGCAGACAGTGTCTTGGAGAAATGTAGCTATTTTTAAAACTCGGCATTCTGTTCAGCGGATTGCACAATGTGTACCCTCAGCCCCAGGGGCTCCTACCCACGCAGCCTTGGAGAAGTAGTGGACGTTGGGGACTGAGGCTGCCATGGAGAAGCTCAGTCAGGGCCCCAGCCGCCCCTGGCCCCGGCCTGGCCTTGCACAACAGCCTAGGAGGGCCTGGGACCCTGGACTTTCCTGCATGTGTTTTATTTTTGCTCTCTTTTAAAGAGTGACTCAAGACTAAAAAGCCAAAATGGAACTGGTGGCTCTGAGATATTTTTGTTTTTGTTTTTTTTTTCCTTTCTCATTTTCTTCTTTTTTCTTTTTTTTTAAGTAGAAGGGCTTCAACAACCACATGAGAAAAGAAGGCTAAATATAAAGGAAAACTTCCTGAAGGCAAAGGGGCAAGGACCCTGAACAGATGTCTCAGGGAAGGCACAAGACACACAGGACCTGCAGTTCCATTTTCTCTCCAGGATTTAGGGCCAGAAAGGATGGAGCATCTCTCCTGGAGCACGACATCTCAAGTCACCCTCTGCAGCACAGCAAGCCCCCCCAGGAACTCCTACACAGCCCATCTCCAGACAAGCCTCTTGGTGGGAAACAGAGTCCACATCCTCTGTCATGTGGACACTCCTCATCAGCCACCTTCACGCAATCACCAGCCCCTTCCTACTTACTTCTGGGTGGGGGAGGTCCTTCAAAAACTGTTTCCACCCACCTGCCCTAATTGATGGCAACAGCATCTCTTCAGAAAACAGGATTGTGGCTGCTCTCAGACAGGTCCTTCAAGATCCCCCCCACCCCTTCTCTTGTCACGCAGGTCTAGTCTTCCTCGTCCTGAGTTCCTGGCTAAGAAATACCTCAAGGACCTCAGCCACCTGGGGAACATCCACGGGGCCTCCACATCAGAGTTGGCAAAGAACCTCCAAAAAGATTCTGGTTCAACTCTCTCATTTTATAAATAACGAAACTGAGTCCCAAAGAGGTAAAGAGAGCACGTGAGTTTTTACCAACGTAGCCAGGGCCAGAGTCCAGGCCTGCTGACTGTCCTACGCCAAGCAACATAAGCCCCACTCTCCCTGATCCCCCCACAACCACACCACCAAGACCCACACCTCATCCTTGTGCAACATCAGCCCCCTGGCAGCAGGGGGCAGTTTCCGTGGTCCAGGTGGGCCAGGTGTACGACTATGGGGCCAAGGAGGGAAGAATCACGTGGCCTGACTCACCATGGGCCTGGTGGCTGCTTCTACCACATAAACAAGTCCTGAGCCCTGGAGCCACACACCAGGAACACCCCCTCCCCCACCTCCAGCCACCAACCTGCCTCAAGCTCTCAAGACGCAAAGCTCCTCCAAGCATCTGACACAAGGTGATTTCTCCTTCCTTACCCTCTGCCCGTCCCTTCCCTATCGCGATAATCTTGGAACCATGTGTTCTGGCAGGAGAGGCTGAGCTCAGAGTTCTGCCTCCTACAGGCACATATTTTACCAGTGACTCAGCAAAGACTTAATCCGAGTGTTCCCCTGTGCTGCATGGGCAAGAGAGGGGCACGGTGACCAGGGTGAGGTAGAGACGCCAGCTGGCACCTGGTGAGGGTAGGAGACGGAAGGCCAGGAGCCATGGCTAATGGAAAAAACCCTAGTCTGCTGGTGACCAAAGACCTGACGTCTACTGCCACCTTGATCGCTGACTCACTGCAAGTTCCTGTAAGCTATGGGGGACCTTGGAAGATTGTTCTAGCTGTTAGGAAAAGAGAGGGGTTAGCACCCATATCAATCCTAACTCTTTGGAGGCTTGATCAATGCAGCTTCCCCAGGTGGCTAAGGTCCTTGAGTCTCTCAAATTTCCTCCTTGACCAACATCTGGATCCTCTCTTCTTATGTATGGGTCTCCTCCTTTTCCATATATGTCTACTTGATATATTTTTTAATTCTATTTTTTTATTATTAATAAATAATCTCCCCACACTAGAATGAACCCCAGGAGAGCAGAAACTTGTTTTTGTTGAGTTCTGCATCCCCAGCACCCAGTCCAGTCCCTGGCATATAGCAGAGGCTGAATACATATTTGTAGGAGGAATGCATTGGCCATGCTCAGCCCTGCCTGTCCATGGATAACCAAAGTGTATCTGCCTGCCTCTGCCCTGCCTCCCCAAAAAGGGATGTGGTGTAGCCAACCCCGTGACTACAAAGTTCTCCTGGGTATATGGCCTTTCACTCTGGTTCACATCAGTTCTCCTGGCTACCTATCCTGTGAGGGTCTTAGCTCTCAAAAATGTCTGACTTTAGCCCAAGAGGATGAAGAAAAAGTACAGGCTTTGGAATCAGAAGTGCCTGGGTTTAAATCTCAAGAATGCCACTTCCCAAGTGTGTGACCTTGGTTAAGTCACTAATAATCACAGTTTCTTTAACTATGGTAAAAGGGAAGTAATACCTACTTCACATGGTTGTGCTGAGGATGAAATGAGATAAGCAAAGGAGGACCCTTAACAAAAGTCATTTTCCATTTCCCTGACGGCATGCTCAGACCAAGAACTCTGATGCCCATCTCATACCCTCACGCCTCACTACAGACCCTGATCTGGGCTCCACGTACACACACATCCATTCTAGGCCGCAGCAGGCAGCCGTGGTTGAATACTGGACACATCCTCCCACCCCCTCCTGGCCTTGAGCCCGTGGTCAGATGATGCACAACCATCTCCCCACGTGGCTCTCTCCATCCTTGTCCTCCCATTCCTCCCCTGCCCAGGCTCGACACTATTGCATCAGGCTCTGCATGGGCCTTGGGATCTGCAGGTGTCCTCTGGTTTTATCAGCCCTTGAACAGCTCCTGTAGAAGGAGCCAGCAAGAAACCAAATCTAGTCCATGCTTTCTCCAGTCACTCCAAGTCCCAGCAAAGCAAAGCAAAATGAAGGCCTCCCACAGACAGCTGGCTAGTGGAAAAGGACAGTATCTCTTACATATCTCAAAAGGAGGCAACATGCCCAAAAAAGTGACCAGCACGAGGTACAGATCCTCTCTAAAGCTGCGGCTGCAGCCTTGGGGGCACTTGTGTCAGGGGACAGAGCCAAGATATGCATTAAACAATTCACAGCCCCGACGAGACCAGGATTCAATGGAACAGAGAAGGTGCTGACCAATCAGGTCCACCGGCAGGGCCCCTCCCCATCGCCTCCTGGCCAAGCCACACCACCACAGTTCCAGCACCACCAGCTCTGTTCACCTCTGCAGGACCCCAGACAGAAAGCCCCCATGCTGCCCCAGACCACAGGGGTTCAAAGGTCAAGAGGGAAGTGCCAGATATGCCTGGTCGCCCTCTCAGGGGACGCCAACTGTTCTGCTAGGCTGACTTCTGACAACACAATGCCCCACGTCACGTCAATCAAAGCCAGGCTGGTAAGCAGAGAGGAAAGAACTAGAAGAGAGACAATAATAGGAAAATCAGCAGGGAAGCACCAACCCCGATTCTGGAAACACCACAGGCCTCAGGGGACAACTGGGTCCCAGGGGGCAAAACCAACCTCCCCTTTGCTGCCCACTCTGATTGTCCCAATCTAGCCAAGGGTAGGGCGACCACCCAGAGCCAGGCCCAGGGACCACCCGAGCACGGCCGGCAGCTCCATCCGGCCCCAGCCCCACAGCCAGTGCTGGGCAGACTCTAGCCGACACACCTTGAGGGACTTGGCTCGCTCCTCATCATCTCCCCAGCTGCACCAAAGCTGATCTCTCCACTTGATTCATGTTCTGGGCCCAACACCCCCAGCCATCCCTCACTACATTACTGCTGGAGGGGCTGAGACTTGTCAAATTCCTTGAAGGAAGAGACACCGGACTCTTCCAAACAGCCCTGGACTCCTCACTCAGGGAGGATCTCAGGCTGCTCACAGCCAACTCAGGGACTCGTCTCCGATGGGAAGAAGAGAAGACGAAACAACGCGAGGCAGAATTTGCCAGTCTTCCCTGGATCCTTGGGGTGGGGACGAGGACACACCACCCACGTGCATGAGACACGAGCAGAGAGGCAAGATCCCACAGATGACCCCTGATATGAGCCAAAAGCATCATAAAATTACCCAGTACCATTCCTTTTATCTTTAGACCCCAGATGAATCTGCTGTCAGCTAATTTCAACCAGCCCTCCTGGCCCAGAACATCACAGGAATCTACCTGATAGGAGAGATTTCCTAGTGACGCGGCAAGTGCCTACAGTCTGCTTTCTGAACTGACTCTATAATGCAACAGACCTCCCTAATTCTGCAGGCTGTCATCATTTTTAATCATCGTCGCTATTACTGTGACCAGCACCAAGTGAGGCAGAGAAAAAAAACACTTCTACGTCAACTGCCTAGAGATGCTTTGCAATGGCTTACTGGGCCAGGAATTTTTTTCTAAGACAAAGGCAATGAGGGCCTAGAAGAAAGTGATTCACTCAAAAAAACCCCAAAAGTAGGGAAAGAGCCCCAAAGTCCACTGCCAAGCCCATGGCCTAATCTCTAGACCAGAGCCCTAGACTAAGGCCCAGCAAGGCTAAAAGTGCCTCAAGTCAGAGAGAACATCCACCATCCACCAGGACGACACGGGGAGGAGAAAGCCCAAGTCCCAGGCAGGCTCCAGGCACCTCTGAGGGGTTATACGCAGAATCTCATGTTAGATGTTGGGGGCCAAGGAGAGTTCCCGGTCAGTCACTATGGGAGGCCCAACTGCTCTGCCAAGTGCCACACCCAGCAACGCTTCCCAGCTATTTCCCACACATCCTAGCAGCCTGATCACTTCAGCTGGCTGCCCTTCCCCCAAGCCTTTGCTAGCTACTAACCCCATTCACAGAAAAGCCAGGAGTAGGAGAATGGAAAGAAGAGAGCAATTGTTTGGGAGATTCTGAATGGAGAAGTTTGAGGATTGCCCACTGAATAAGAAAAATGGTTTCCATGGGAAGGGAAGGGGGCTCAGGTAAGGTCAGAGGGAGGCAGCCTGACTTACCTGGGAGGCAGGGAAGGGGTTAAATCCTGTTTTCCTTGCTGTATCTGGTTTCCAATAACCAGCCTGCCAGATGATTCATTGACAAGACGGGGATCATGTCAGCATTTGCAGTCACAGAACCACACAAACTGGTGGCTTAAGAGCACCTATGAGAGGGAGGAAGCAAATACCCAGACTACTCTACCCTATACCACCCGCACAACACACTGATTCACCACCAACTCCTCCTGAGGACAGCTGACCCCTCTCTGCCTGAGCTAAGCCAGATTTCCAGAAACTCCAAACAGGGGTGAGGGCAGAGAGTAGACATAGCTCCCGGATGCTTATAGCTGAGTTTGCCCTCATATAGCCTAAAGAAAATCAAAGGAAGGAGGAGGAAGTGGTGGAGGAAGGCAGGGAAGACAAGAGGTCCAAAAGAAGGAAGAGAGAGGTCAACAGACATGCTTGGGCAAAGCACAGCAGACAGGAAACCAAGACAACATACGGGGCTGGTCTTTGCCGCAGGCCACACTGTGCCTTCAGCCACATTGTGCGCCCCAGCCTCTCCTCCTCCAACCCCAAAATCCATCAAGAACCATCAGCCCCTCCTGGCCCTCATCCCACATCAGTACCCTCATCCACATGACTTTTGAATCTATCAGCACCTGAGATAAGGGAAAGGAAAGCAAGCTTGGCAGCCCTGAACCAGAAGCAGACGCACGCACACGTACCCCTTCCCTGAATGAAAGGCCCCTCAGAGACGGCTCACACTCTCCAGGTTCCGGCTCCCTGATAGAAGTGCTCCTCTCCCACAGGGGAGGGCGGACACGGCCGATAAGAATTGCTTAGCACAATGCTATATATAGTCTAGGTTCCTACCGGCCTAGAGATTTGGAGCTAGAACTTGGCAGAGAACCATGCTAGATGCTGGCAAGGACCAGCCTCCCCCAGCCAGTCAACTGAGAGCCTCTCCTCCCTGCTGGGGGCAGTAAGGGCAAGCAGGGTCCTTCCACTCAGCCCATTAACACTCTGCACTGAGGGACACAGGCTTTTGGCTCCGTTTTAGGGAAAATCGACTTGTGAATGTGAGGGGCATGTGTTCAGAATGAACGCTGAGTTCTAACCTCTCTGCAGCCAGCCAGCAGCACCAGAAAATGGATCTATTCCTCTCTTCTGGAGGACCGAGGGTGGGGGTGTGCATGAAAAAAAAACTGGAGAAGGCACAGCAGCTGGCTGGGTTCAATACACATCTATCCACTTCCAGTATTTGAAGGAATAAAAGAACGCAGACGAATACTTACTGCAGAGAATCAGGCTGCCAGGCATCCCCTTTTTTTGTTCCAAATAAATGCAAACAGGCTCTTCTATCCGACAGTATGACGGCTGTCTTATGCTTACCAGCACCATCTTCGGCTGAGCCCGAGTCTCCAGGAGGTTGTCACCTACTCATAGAGCTGAACTCCGCTGAGTTCTCTGTGGAGAAGAAGAAAAGAGAAGACAGGTGGGCTCGGCTCACAGGGCCAACCAAGCAATGAATTGTGTAGGTCCCAATCATGGTCCTATCTGGGGTTAATATGTGGCCCTGGGACTACGGCCCTCAGCTGCTGCTCACCATCCAATGACAGAAGCAAGACAACGCAGGGCCCATGGTCCTGGAGAAAGGCCAGTACCAAGGGGCATGGGGTCTCATCAAAGAGGGTCTGTCCATCACCTCTTTCAGAAAACAAACCTGAGGGACAACAGAGCTCTCTCAAGTACAGAATCTGGGCTCTCTTTATGCACAGCTTCTGGACAAAGAAACATGAGATGCAAAGGCTCCAACACCCACATACATACAATTTTTTTAGGTCAAGTTGCTCTCTACTCAGGCTCAAAAAGACATGATGTTAAGGGCTGGAGCTGCCTTTGCACTCTGGGTGGGGATGGTTGGCTCCCAACCCTTGCCCTGCCTAACTCTCTGCCGTGACCTGGGCCAGGTCTCCCTGCTCCCTTAGGCTCCCAAGCCCCCAAAGCCAATCCTTCCAGAGATCCCCAATGAGTCACCGCAGGAGGTCCTTGGGGAGTGGAGGAGGTACTCACTGACAAATGTCAGTGCTAGCACCATCTACAGGCAAGTGTGAGACTGAAAAATGGTACATGGAGAAAAGAGGCAGGGAGCTCCTGGGCCAGGCTGTCCCTCATTTCCCACCACAAGTTGCTTGCTTCTCTGCCCCCAGACACTGGCCGAGGGAGGGAGAGGAGAGAAAGGGAAGCCAGATGCTGGGGATGAGGGTTTGGCCATGATTCAGTGGTAATGGAAGCCCATCTTCTCTCTTGCTCCCAAGAAGGCATGGCGGACAGGGCAGGGCCCGGCGGGCGGGGCAGGGGGGGATGTCACGCGCATGTAGCGCAATGCTGCAGATTCAAGAAAAGCCTAGAACCCTGAGCCGCCATGATGACACACACAAAATGGTCAAGAACTCAAGGACCACTATTTCACCTAAGAAGGAAGCAAGGAAGATGAAGGAGAGAAGATAAGCTTTGATTTGGGACAATGAGGAAAGGCGAGGCTGAAGCAGGCTGCCCAAGAGCTGGCCTTCAGCTTAAGGCCGGTGATGCGGATCTACCATCTTCACGTAACGCCAGCAGAGGAAACCTAAAACGCCATATCCCCATGACGGGCACTTGCTCCTGCGGTCCTGGAGCACCAGCGTTCACTAAGAACTGCCAGGCCCACCCCCACCCCAAGAAGAGACTCGCCCTCTCTCCAAGGCAATGAGCCACAGCAAGAAATCCCAAAGGGTTTTCTGGCCCTGGGAAGATGTCTCTCCTTCGGGACCAGTGAGAAGAGCTCAAGAAGTGACCCTATTTGCCAAGCTCATCCAATAACACAAACAGCTGCATTTTCTTTTCAGATTCTAAAATTCAAGTGTCCACAGAGCCCTGCTGAGTTACCTGGTGTCGCCCCCACCCTGATGTCCAGCAGTGGCCTTCTTCTATGCCAAGCTCTTCCTGAGAATGACCCCAAGCCTAAGGGTCAGCTCTGAGCCCCGACAAGCTGTTCTTGCTGCTTTCATGTTGACAGAACGTCCTGGCCACCCGGCTGAGCGCTCCATCGCCCGGCTCCCGACACACTGAGTCATCATCCAAAGAGGAAAGAAACAACAAAGCAGCCGTCACCAGGGTCCCCGCTGCCGTCGGCTGACGACTCATGGGCTGTCGTCACTCTCCGCTCTGCAGCCCCGGACTTGGTGATGAGGGGCTTCAGGGTGCCCAACGCCCCTCCCACGGGATGCAACAGCGTCAGGAAGGAGGCAGCCACCGCTGTGATTCGGAAGGGAGGGAAACTAACCTGGCATCGAAAGGCTCCCAGGAAGGCTCACTGGTTAACCCTCACTCTGCCACCACCAGTTCTCACGGCTCCATTCCCACGGCGTCGTCCTGACGCAGAAGTTAAAGCGGTATTTACTCCAGGTGGGGAAAGGCATCACCTCAAAGGCTTCACGTGCGTACTGCCCGGTTACCTCCTCCCCTGCCCCTGCGTACGCTATCACCAAAGGCAAGCAAGGTCCCTTCTCCCTCATTTCTTCTTGAGCCACCTGCTGTGTTCCTGTCTTAAGTTCCTGATAAACAACTGGACAGGAGGAAGGGAGCTGCAACACTTTCTATTGGGAACCTATCTGCTTGGTAATATATTAGGCATTTCTGAGTAGTAGGTTATGGTGGCTCCATCTCACTGACTGAGGAC
This sequence comes from Ceratotherium simum simum, assembly GCF_057802395.1. Taxonomy (NCBI): domain Eukaryota; kingdom Metazoa; phylum Chordata; class Mammalia; order Perissodactyla; family Rhinocerotidae; genus Ceratotherium; species Ceratotherium simum. The sequence goes on along the minus strand of NC_141901.1, from coordinate 28,531,464 downwards.
ACTAAGACTTAGCAAAATCAAACGCCTTGTCTAATAAGACCAGCCAGCTAAGGACGAGGCAGGGTCAAGATGCAAACCCAGGTCTGTCCAAGTGCAATGTCTCTGCTCCCTGCCTTCTACTGTCTTCAATGACTCTGGGTTCTAGAGCTTATTCTGCTCTGACAATGCTACAACCCACCCCACCTCCACTCCCTCTTCTACGAGGAAGGTGACCAGGATAACTGAAGTTTGTTAATCCATCAATTACAGCTACAAAAAAAAGCCATCACCTTGAGTGAATCTGGCCACAAAGGAAGAGGAGAAAGGCAACGAGGGAGCAGTGAGGGTGGCATAGAACAGCTAATTGACCCAGACCTTGGGCTCAAGATCGGTCACTCAGACTCCCACACAGCATCAGGGACTCACAAAATTCCTTAAATAGACACGTTTTGGGGATCTACCTTGTAAGAGGCATTTTGCAGACAGTGAGGATTGAGAAAGGAAAAACACAAAGGCTTTAGGAACCCGGGGTTCTAATCATGATCGGAACACTTACCAGCCATGGGACTCTCCTCGCAGGGTGTGGTAAGGAGTAAGTGAAATAACCGCAGTGAGAGACCCTGCCATGGTACCTGCAAATAGGAGGCACCAAACAGGTATGTTTCCCTTCTTCCTGCCCTCGCCTCTCAGAGCTCACAATCTAATAGTTGACATAAGACTCATACACAAAGAACCGTAACACAACTCAAGCAGCATAAAAGAGGGATGAAGCGTATGGGAGTCCGGCCGAAGGTGGCAGGGGTGGTTACAAGGATTGCTTCTCGTGAAGGTAATCAGGAAAGTTGCCCGGAAGACAGCGGGACTGCCGCAGGTGGGTGCGGTGGAGAGGAGGCACAAAAAATATCTCCAGTGAAAACAGAGAGAAAGAAAAAGCAAGAAAAAGTCAGTCTCCTGGTTTTGTTTCCACGTAGGGAAACTCAAGAGAGGTAAGACTGTATAGGAGAACTAAGGCTTGTTACAGACAGCCTTCAGCATCACGCTAAAGGGAAGGGATTTTATTCTGGAAACGACGAGAAACCATTTTAAATTCCTGAGCCAGAAAGACAAGATGGCCGCTACACGCACAAGGGCCTGGAGAGGAGAGGGACAGGCAGCAGGGAGCCTCACTGGAGGACTACAGCTGGAACCAAGGCAGAGGCAGGGGGCAAGAGGAGAAACAGAGAAGAAAAACAGTAAAAAGGTAGGGCTATCTGAACAAATCCTCAAAGCTGCCATGGACCCCACCCCCTGTCCCTCTGGGGAGACTGCTGGAGACAGAGCCTATTTGGGGAACACAAACCACAGGTCTGACACGTCTGAGATGAGCTGCCATGTCTCTGCCTCCCCTCTCCCCCAAAACTCAGCTTCTCCCCTGAACTGCTCTAAGCCTCAGGCTGATGAGGGCATGGGAGACCCAGAGCTTCAGGTAGCAATGCCCAGGCTCTGGCAAAGCCGGTGCCCCAGCTAGTGGAACCCCCACCCAGGGATGCGTCCGAGGGTGGGACTGGGCGGTCCTGCCCCTGGGGCCACCTCCACTGCGGCAGTCACCACCGCGCCCGCCTCTGCTGCGCTCCCCCCCCCTCCTCCGTCATAGCCCCCACCCCCCGCCCACTCTGCGGAACTGGCACAGCAGGACCAGAAAAACCAACGCCACCATGTCGGAGACCAGCAGAAATGCCTCCAAAATGGCAGCCTTATGATGAAAGGAGTCCAAAAATATTATCAACCCACCCAGAGAAAGGGAAGCCAGTGACAAGGAGGAGTGAACTGTCAAGCACCTCCCAACTGGGTCCCCCTCACCCTTCCTTACTCTCACGACTGTCACATCTTTCCCTTCAGAAACTTCCTCTCAAAAGTCACAAAGCAAAGAAGGGCATCCCCCCATCCCCCAGAGAGGTCCTGGGGGCCAAAGGTGACACAGGGCGTTCAGAAGGACATTCTGCATTCCATACCCCAAAATCGGGGGCAGCAGTCCATTTCTGTCTTCAAACCTAGCTCCTATCACTAACTGGACAAGAGCTAGCCCTCCAAGGGAGTGAGGTCTTTCCTTGCTCCCCCATCAGACCCTCCTGGGCTCTGTAGGCCCTGGGGAGCCAGGAGGTAGGGTTGCAAGGAAGGGCCGAGAAGGCATAGACATGCCCTCCGTTATGTAATAAGAAGGGCGGTGCTGTCCTAGGCCAGAGACCCAGGGCGCATTGCGCTCCCAGATGCGCAGTCATGGGCGGGGGCCAATGCGCAATGGTGCAGGGCTCAGAAACCCCCTCCCCACAAACCTGAGACCTGCAACAGGACTGGATGGGGAGCCAGGACCCTGATTTTTCCAAGTCTCCCTCCCCCAACCAGAGGCGAACAGCCTGCTGCCCTAGTTTTGCTCTCACTCTCCTCACTCCCCACAACGACAAACCTTACATGCTAACCTGGGACCTCCAAACCTCTCATGGCCCTGTGGCTTCCCGGAAATCCCACCAAATACGCAGTTTCTGAGCAACATCCTGGGGTCGGTCCCCATCCTCACCTTTCCAAGCACCAGGGAGCAGCAGCTTCCAGAAGGCAGGTCCTTTCCATACTGGGCTCAGCTCTGGACAGCCCCGGACGTCAATGCAAATCTCTTGTCCCCGGGGAGTAACCCAGAGTCAGCAGGAAGCCCAGGGTGGTGGCAATATCAGCAGCAGCAGCTCTGCCCTACCTTGCCCATGCGTTTCCAGGGGAGCCAAGAATTATTTTGCCGCAACACTGAGGTGTGGCTGATTGGAAAATTCCCTTTTCCGACACCAAACTAAAGAACAAATATTCTCTTCCAGTTTGGTCAACCCTCTGCACACCCATCTGCCCAACCCCTGCTCCTCCAAAAAAAGTTTGGGAAGCCTTCAGCTCCTCTTCCCTATAGTGCATGAGATAAAAAAAGACATAGGAAGAGGCTTCAACTGGTCAGTCAAAAACAGGTACAGACACAGGAGCATACGCACACCCCTAAACAGATTTTAGAAAGCTGCTAGGCTTCTCCCCCCCTCCCCTTTAAGCAAGTGAAATGCAAATTCAGATTTGATACCCTGCCCTCAGCCAATCAAAAAAAGGTTTTCACCTGCCATTGGCCCACCCACCAATCAGAGGAGGTGTCTGGAGTGAGAGCCCTCCCCTGGCCAATGGAAGGCCAGCTCAGTCACTTAGTTAATGATGCAGCAGTACAAGGAAGGCCATCACATGTGAACTGGAAGGGTGCCAACATGGAGACACAGAGAGCGCAAGGTAAACAACTTTCCAACGCCAAAAGGATGACATTTAATCTCTAAATGCTAGCTTCCCTTCTCAGCTCATCCTTAACCCCTCTCAGCTGGCCCTACAGACCCCGTGAGCCTCACTACCTGTCCCCCTAGAGCTCCTAACAAGATCCAACAGTGACTGCGTCACCATTCCCCACTTTTCCCAACTACGCAGTGACAAACCTACCAGCTTTACCCCACTTCTCCCAGCCCACGCCCCATCCTGCCCACCTGCTCTCCACCAGCCCAACACTTCAATAAGGCACCCCCTGGAAAATCGTCCTTCTTGCCTTCCTCTCAGCACTTCTCCTCCTCACTCCCTACCTTCCACCTAAGAACTGCATGGACGGACAGACAGACGCTGATACCCAAACAACCCAGAATACCAGTCTGTCTGTCTGTCCAACAGAAGAAAATGGGGGTAAAGGCTGGTAGGTCAGGTGGGACGCCGGGGACAGCTTGCTCCTCTCTCCTCTACCCTGGTCAGGCTTGAGCAGCTGACACTAGGGAAAAGAAATTAAAGTGGAAAAAAAACCCTCTCTCAGAGAAAAAATAGCAAAAAACAAGAAAGAAGGTGAGAAAGACAGAGCACCCACATACGCAGAGACATCGCCCCTGATCCCAGCAAATACGTACGTGGGTGAAGAAGGGGGTTACGCCATCAAGTCCTGAAGCCCGTCGGACCACCCATCGTCGCCTGCACAGACCCCAATTTCGGTCCGGCTGTAAGGTGCCGCAGTCCCGAATGTTCCAGAAATTGGTCCCGTTAAACCTTCCACCATCGCCCCGCAACCTCCTTCTCCCACCCCTGCCCCCCACCACCACCCCACCTCCTCCCCGCGGGAACCGCCCGTGCCACCTTGCGTGTCATCTCCTTAGCCTAGGCTACCCAGAGGCCTCCAGCCCCCGACAGATTTCTGAACGCTTGGCAAGTGAGCTGGCAGAACCTGGTGCCCGGTGTTGCTATGACTTGTTTCTTGATTTCTCTCTCTCTCTCTCTGCTGCAGCACGGCTGTTGCTAGCAGACCTATCCACGGAGCGCTCTCTCTCTCCTCTCTCTCTCCTCTCTCTCTCTCTCTGAGCTCTGTGACGCAGATCTAAATTCTCCAGTCTGCTCCTTGTGTTGCAAGAGCAGAACTGCAGCTTTTCCCCTGGAGAGCCGGAGGGCAGTGCCAAGGCTGGTCAAACAAGGCAAAAAAAAGTTGGGCCTACACTCCGCTTCCCTGGCCACACTTTTCAGCCCATTTTTTACCCTACACCTCACGCTCTGGGGCATAGAGGGCCTGGTCCCTGCAGGCCTACGCCTTCCCTAAGGGCTTCCCAGCCACAAGACTAGCTTAACTCTTTGAGTGACAGCGCCCAGAACCCAGACAGGGCTGTCCCACACTAAATGTTGCGTCATCTTTTCTTGAGCCATATGAGCTTCTCCCAGACGTGAGAAAAAAATGGTCCTCACCCTGAGACCACCATCGTATTAACTCTTTCTGCCACAGTTAAGTCCAGAACTACAGTCGTAGCTGATTTTTGTTGTTTTTTGCTTTTTGGGCCACAGACCAGGACCTTTTTCTCCTTAGAATTTCCTATGGACAAAAAGCATAATTAAAACATTGCCTGCTTAGGCCATGAGTGAGATCCTTCTATTGGGGAGGAAATGGAGAAACCAACCTGAGCTGCAGCCTGAAGAAACTAGAGAAAAGCAGTCTGGATCTCCATTCTTCCTGGGCTCAGAATTTTAGGGCCTAGGTGGATACGTCCAATCACTTCTCAAAAGGCGCTTAGGCCACTCAGTCCCAGAGACTCAGGTTGCTGAGTCATTTGTTCCCAAGAAGATCCTCTGACAACATGAAAAGCAGCAAAACAGAGCAGCAGCCAAGCCTGGACCTGGAGTGGCCAACAACTGGGTTCTTTTCTCTGGGGTGTGCAGCCAAGTGAGATGAGCACCCACCAGCCCACCCCCACTGCCCCTGTGATGGTAATGCATGGGGGTATTCACACACCTGGAAACTCTCACAGGGAGGGGGGTTTCCCACCAATGCTCTGGAGACTGACTGGGGTTGTTTCTGGATACTGACAGGTCTCCACTGCAGCAATGCACATAGCTCCCAACGTTTTCCTGCCCCCAGACCCAGAAATGTTTCTAGAACAGCTCAGATGGTAACTCATGAGACCCTGTATGCCCTAGGCAGACCCAGGGAGTCTTGGATCCCCACTCTGCTACATCCAACAAACACAGACTCACAAAAGTTTCTCACAACCAGTTGCACCATATGAGCCTAGACCTGACCAGAAGTGAGAGATATATACAGGTCCTGGAGCAGCTGACTCATAAAGTCTACCACATGGAGAACCTCGCAACTTCCAGAAAGATGGCTTGAGAATGCGAGGCCAGGCAGCCACCTTATCCTGTACCCCGCTTCCCAAGCAGCCTTCTTTAAGTAACTACTCTGGGCCAAGGCTTTGCCCAGCAGAAAGAAGACCACTTGGAAGACAACCATGGCACTCCATGGTTTTAAAAGAAGCCCAGAGCATCTGTGCCAGGCTCCCAGCAGGGGGGAAAGTGCTTCAAATTCACACCTTCTGGGCTCCAGGGTAGAGCATGCCAATAAAGAAGTCACCTACTGGTCTGATGACCAAAGGAATGTGGCCTTGATGGCACTAAAGCAAGTCCCCGGAATGGTCCTCTGCCTACTTAAATACCATTTGCCGTAGTTTCCTTTTCCATGGAAGAAAAACATGCCTAAGTTCATGTCAGGACATTCCTGATTTATCCAAGAGCCCAGGATCAAATAAACAAAGGGCTTTGAGCTCTGCCAGGGAGCCTCCTGCTTCAGGAGGGAGAACTAAAGGGAAGTAGGGCTCAGCACAGAGTTGGCCCATCACTCTGTGAACTTGCTAAATGACGTGGCTGCTCACTGCCATGGCGATGGAGATGTCACGGGTGGGTGGACGTGAGAGAGAAGAGGCAAATAAGTCATGAGAGACGGAGCAAGAGCAAGTTAGGGTCAGAGGCGGGCCATACACAGCCACAGAATTTACAGAGAGAGGCCGACCGCGGTCTACTACCACAGCACAACTAAGCTTGAGTCCATGCAAAGAAAGGTCCCCATCTCAGGGAGTCGGCAGAGACCAACTCTGACTAGTGAAGCATTATGACGACACTAGGTTTGGGAAGGTTTTGTTTCGTTTCACTTTTCATCTAAGTCTTTTCTTTTTCTTCGCACAACCCCCTTCCTCTTCTTACAATTTTACGAGGCTTGAAAGTCATTTTAGGTGCCTCTGCCCCATTCTAGGTCTTCCTTCTATTAACCTGATTCTGCATGGTGTCGAGAACAGAAAAACCCAAATGGGATGACCAGGAAGCAGAAATGAATTCAGTTCCAACAACATGGGAGGATGTTTACTTAGCAAGCATGCTCGAGCCTACAAGGAAGCAGTTTTACAGGGTGCCGCACGCGGTGTTTGATTTCAGGGGGTAAAGATAACTTCTGAGTGAGGAGAAGGTGCTGGCTCCTCCTGTCCACCCCGTGAGGCCTGCGGAGCCTGGGCCAGCGCAAACTTGAAAAGGCAGGGCTTCAACGCAAACCCAGCACAGTCACTGGCTCTCTTTGGCTTCTCCGCAGAGACAGGCCTCGGAAACTACACACACTCTCCAGACATCGCGAGCTCTCCACGGCCTCTGACTGATCTGGGTCAAAACTGTGAAATGCCAAAGACAAAGAATTTTTTTTTGTTTAAAGGGAATGAGCTGAACTTTCACCCAGCCCTTGTCCAGGGTTTGGAACGCAAGCACTCTGTAACTGCCACCACCTCCAGTTCGGCGGGCACCAGTCAGGAGAGCAGGCTTATTGACTGTAGGCCCCTCTGTCCTTCCATTTCCTCATTAGGGCCTCTGCTACAGGAACTGGATCTTTACTCAGGAAAGAAACTGTTTCTCTCAGGATAGGGGTGCTGTGCAGGGGACTGGTCCCAAACTCCACACAAGTATCTACGGCTACAGCAAGCGCTCTAGATAAATTAGGCAGTGATCCGGTCTCAGGCGGAACTGACAGGCCCAGGTCCACAGGGAGATGGTGTCTCTGTTTCCTGCCTGGGAGCGGGCAGACAACGGGCACTCGGTGACCCCACAATGGAAATCATTTATTAAGTACCACTAGGTGCTAAGCCAACATACAGCACAGAAGTATAAGACACAGGCCATCACCTCAAGACATACACGTTCTACCTGAAGACCCTAGAAGCATTTCCAAATTTGGATTTTTGATATTTCAAAACTCTGCTCTTTTCAAGCTGAAATTTATTTTCCCATTGAAATAATATTAAACATACTGGTTGGGTTCCCAGGCTAGCCCACAAATGCCTATTTTACCCACTTCAGGAAGTCACAAACTCAAACGCCTTCAGGGACCAGGCGGGCAGGTAATGAAGCAAAGGAGGCTGGGGAGGGAACGTGCCAAGTGGAAGGAACGTGCCACTCCTCACAGGCAACCCCTCCCCAGACCTGCCTGCTTGGGGCCATCTAGGAATGGAGACCCCAAGAGCCCAGACAGTCCAGATTTTCAGAAGAAGGTGGAAATCCAGATTAATTATGTTAAACTCTTGATTTTTAAACATTGTCAAAAACTTTTAATAGTCAAAACATACCTGCAGAGCTTCCAGGTTGTTTTCTTGTTAGTAATGTGTCCAAAATACGATATGTTTGCAAGGAAAAATTAGGAGTAAGCACTGCCAGAGTGAGGATTTAAATAAAATAAATGAAGAATATAACTGAAGAGAAAAGCTTTACCTGATAGATGCTGCTATTGGAGGAACAGACGGGCACAGAGGAAAATAAAGGAAAGCTAAACCTTCGGGCCAATGGTTGTCAAACCGGCTCTACGGTGAAGGCTGTGGGTGGAAGGGTGCATCAGAATTATTTTAAAATATACGTAATACCGTTCAAGTGCTAGTATTTGTGCTCCATCCTGACCCATAAGGAGGACAAAAGAATTATTCCAATACTGGCCCTCTCTCCCAGTTGAGAGTTGCTGCTTCTGGACATCCTCAAGGGGTCTGTTCAGGGCTTTGTTGATAAGACTGGAAGGGATTATAATAATCCAGCTGCCCAAGGTATAGGGCCCTTCATAGACAACACTATGACCAAGGCACTGTCCAGCCTCTACTGGACTCAGTAACTCCCGTCCCGCCTTTGGAAGACTCAGACAACTGGAACATAACTGAGATGAAATCCCTCTCTAGATAACTAACTACTAGTCTTCAGATCTTTGCTCTGCCTCTGGAGCCCACAGAACAAGCCTACTCTCCCAAAGGCTCTCAGATATTTTAGGATAACTTTTACCACCACAAGTTTTTAGGCTACATGAGGAGGTACAAAAAGAGAAATGCAAAAGGAGGTGGGGGGGAGGGGAGGGGGAAAAAGAAGCCAGAGAGAAATATTCTTAAAATAGCTGATCAAAAGTTAACAAGCCAAAGGAAAAGAGGAAGAGACATATGTATCATGTATTCATGAGAAAGGAGGTACTTATGGCAGAAGAAGCAGCTGAGTGAAGCAGGACGTGCGAAAGGAAGGGCCCACAGTCCACACGCACAAGAAAATGCCAAGAAGAGCCACGGGTTAGACAGTTCCCAAGGCCAGCCACCAGGTTGTGCCAATGATCCAGGACAAACTGGTTAAAGCCTGGAATTGGGAGAAGAAAACCATACACAACTCACAATTATGAGACATTCTTTTGCCCATTTTGGGGGAAGGGGTTCTTTTTCTTATGGATTCGTTGGATTCTTTATATACTCTGGATACAAATCCACTTGCCAGGTGTAGGTCCTGCATATATCTTCTCCATTCCGCTTGCCTTTTCTCTCTTTTACTCATGTCTTTTGATGATCAGAAGTTTCCTCATTTTAATGTCATCCAACTTATCAATCTTTTCCTTTATAGTTAGTGCTTTCAGTGTCTCCTTTAAAAAATGTATGGCTACCTCAAGGTTATAAAGATATTCTATGTTATCTTGTAGATGAAATTTTATTTTGTCTTCACTTTCATATTTAGATGGATGATCTCTCTGGAATTTATTTTTGTGTACGATCTGAGGTAGTGGTCAAGATTCGTTTCTTTCCTTGTGGATATCCAGCTGACCTAGCACTGTCTATTAAAATGACCATCCATTCCCAACTGCTCGGGAGTACCCCCTTTGTCATAAATCAGGTGTCCAGATACGTATGGATCTGTTACTGGGCTCTCTGTTCCATTCCTTTGGTCAGAAATAAGATAGGCAAATAGGTCTATTATTGTAGTATGGAGCACTAATCTTAAATCAGGTGATTTTAACATGAGGATATGTCTACAAGTCAAGTTTAAGAAAATATAAATAGAAGAACCAATTTTGCAAAGTTCTCAGGCATAGTCTGAAAACTTGGCCCCAGCCTGGGCCTCTCAGAAAGAATAGGATGAGAAGGAATAGACAAAGAAATACATCCTAAGCTAAGGAAGCGGGTAGCAAGAAGAAAGGGACAGAGGTAAAAATGAGTCTTGATTTTTGTAGATAATAACATAGTGATCAAGAGAGCAGACTTATACTGTTTAGCGATAACCCCCATCCAAATCCTGACTGGATGCTTTTTAGCTGTGTGACCTTGGGCAAGTTAACTCAGCCTTTCTGAGCCTCAGTTTCCTAACTGCAAACTGAGGAAATCTTCCTCATTGAGCTGTACAGATTAAATGGATTAATTTGATGTGTATCACTCAGGATAAAGTCTAGTGATGTAAGTATTCAATGTCGGGTGCTATCCTCACTGTTAGTGATAACTGCTGGAGAAATCTTGCCATTCAACAGACATTTAGTGAGGACATACTACTGCAGAAAGATAATATATACAGTGGTTAAAAACTCACACTAAAATAAGACAGGTTTGAATCTAAATTCTAGTATAGTCCCTTTACTAGTTATACAGACTCGAACAACTTATTTGACTTTTCCAAGTTTCTAGCTTCAGCTTCACCATATTTTCTAGGAGTTTTCTTGGTGAGGATGTTATGAGATACAGAAGCATTAAGCATAACGCCCAACACGAAGTAAATGCTCAACTGATGCCAGCTATTACTATGATGATGACGATGATGACGGATAACGATGATTTTGTGCTTGGTACCATACCGGGCACTAGAAGAAAAGGCCTCCTAACACCTTGAAAAACCTAGAGTACCTGGCATTCTCAGTCTTCCACCCAAGTACTAACCAGGCGCAACCATGCCTAGCTTTAACCGACAAGACTAAGGAGACAAGATCAAGTGTGTTCAGGCGGTAGGTCCAAGACAGAGGATGGGCTTGGAGGAAGAACATTAGAGATGCCAAGTAAAAGCCAAATTGCTGGGACTGTTAAATACCTGGTAAGGAAATTTCTAATCTTGGGAACTTTAAGAAGAAACAAAAACACAGAATCTGCAAATGTTTTCTAAACAGAAAAATCTGAAAACGTGCTGGTTCAGAGTGGGGGGTATCAGAAATGGTACTCATAGATTAGAAGTCTGATGATATTGATGGGGAGAAGGTTACTGAAGAAACACTGCCATTAATAGCTTTAATCAACAATAATGACCATAATGTGGTCCGTCTTAACAGTCTTAAAGACCGCACCTTCGTCAGTCTCCTGGAACAACCACCCCAGAACCACGGAGGAGTTTTTCCCATCAAATTCCCAACCCAAGGGACCATGGCACTTCCGCCCAGGTTGCTGAGCTGAAGTGAAACAAGGCCCAGTAGTGACAACAAACACTCCAAGGACACAATGCAGTGCCATGTGCCAAGTGAAAATCCAAGAGACGAGGGCTGGGGACAGCCTGTGCTGGAGGGTAGGTCCTGGCAGAGGTGAGATGCAGATGCAGACACGGAATGCCGCCACAGACAGGGAGCTGGAGCCAAGCAGCAGACTGTAAGTGCCCTGGCAGACGCTGGCCCTGAGAACACGGGACTCCCGTGACTGCAGGGTGAAGGAAGACGAGCGAAGGCCAAGTCAAGTCCTGAATTCACTGCACAAACGAACGTGAGCCCCAGCACCAACAGAGACTCCACGTGGAATACGCCCAAGGGCAGTACACTGACGAGGCATGCTTGTCTGGGGGGAAGGTCAGGCCTAGGGTGGCAGATATTGTGACCAGCATGCCCTGTTGGTAAGTAGATGCTTTCTTCTGGGCAGACTGAGTCAGTCTGCCTCTTAGGCCAAAAATCCAGGCTCCAAAGTGTCCTGCTGAGGCTGACTCCCATCATCTCCTGGGAAAGTGAAAGAGGCTAAAATGTCTACCTTGTCCTAGGCCACTGATCATTAAATCTAAGCTTCTGCCCTAGAGGGCTCACGGCTCAGCCTCAAGCAAAACCCAGGCTGCCAATGGGACTGGCACCTGCTGTACTGACAATGGGCTGGGGCTGCGTGAACATGTATGGCCATTACTTGAAAAGTCACTACTAGCCAAAGCCCCTGGACCAGGGGCTTCTAGTGCTGCCCAAAACGTAGGGGGACAAAGTCCTTCTGGGACTCAGGGAGTAACCCAATGCGCCTCTTGGCTGGCTGCTCTCGAAATCCTGGCCCTGTCACCAGATGGAAATAATTTCCAGAGAGATGGAGTGTGGCTGCGCCACGTGAGTCAGACTGAAGAGAGCTCTACCCCATCCCTGCACAGCGGAACCTGTGGTCTGTGCTATAGGCCAGACATGGCCGGGGGAAAAGGTGTCTTGTCTAGATGCCCTCAGGCACAGGCTGGGACCCTTAAATGTTACTGCTGCTCTTGGGGTTCTTTGTCTTGATCAAGGAGGGAAGTTCTTGGCAGGAGGAGATATCACTAGGGTACACAGAACCTGGGCAACTGATGACTCATAGGGCTGTACTGACCTCTGTGTGACCACATGAGCTTAGCACCATGTGACTCAAAAATGGAGTTTCTTTCCTGCCCCAGAACAAACTATTGCTTCGCTCGGCTGAGTCAGATCTAGACAGCAGAAGTCACAAACACAAGGAGGACAGGGGGTTCCCCAAACAACCCTGACTTGAGCTTTAATTTCCATACTGCCTTCTCCCCCATGCAGGGGCATGCCCATGCCCGCACCCACAGCCTAAGACGGAAGAGGAAAGACACCGGGGCCATCATGCACGCCAGGGCACACGTCCGGGCTTTCAGCAAAGTGCCAGCCTTGGAGGGAGCCGGAGCAGGGACAAGGCCTCTGGGGCCAAGTCTCTCATCTGGCGGGTGGGAGAGAGGCTGGGGCAGTCTGAAACATAATATTTAAGGTCATATTTTTGGGCAATATTTGGAATGCATTTTACATTGTTTTCATAACACGAAACCTTAACAAAGGTAAGGTTCCACAAAACTTTTAATGATGTGAATAAATCCTGTGCATACAGAAAGCTCAAGAGGGGTTGACAACGAGAATCCTGGGGCTGAGAGGCAGTTCTGTGATTGTTTCATTTACAGAGGGAGGGTGTTGGAACAACACTCTTCTAGAGGGTTCAGCTCTCTGAAGCCCTCTGGACTGGCAGGCAGCCATTATTTTCAGGTTAGCATCTGGCACAGGCCACTGAGGTCAATGTTCTTTCCCCAAAAGAGGAACAGCAATAATAGCTCTGCCTTAAAAAACAAAAGATTACACTGAGAAGTTTCCCCCAATGCCTTGTAATTTGGGGTGAGAGAACCACCCCACACTCTCCAACACCCTCCCTCTGAAAACTTCAAAACCTTCAGGGGCAGGTGAGCACTGAGTTGCAGGAGAGCCCTACAACAAGAATGGGCCATTTATTTATTCCAAAATAATATGTTTGGGGTCTAGCATGTGTCAGGCTCGGTTCCTGGCGGAAGTCTACCCTTGGCCAGCAGGGGCTTTCTCCGTCACCAGAGGCTGGTGACCTGCGGAAGCACGACATCAGAAGGACAGCTGGCTCCTTAATCCTACCCTGGCCCCCTAGATAAGGCAGATCGACCCCTGTCACCCCTCCAGGTCGTGGCAGCTAGACATCACTCTGTGCCCTTCTAGAGTGGCAGAGCTAAGAAGGCGTGAAGGGAGGGGACACCTGCAGGACACCCGTGTGCTGACGGCACAGTCAAGAAGCCTCTGGGAAGGGTGACGTGAAAAACGCACCACTGGTGCTTCCGAGAGCCCCAAGTCACCAGAGGGTTGGAGGACGCAGGACAGGAGGAGCTGAGATAAGCCTGGGACTCCCCAGCCACTTCCTCAGAGACGCCAGTTCCTAACAGCCAAGAGAACACTCCTGCGAGCAGGGCCCCTCCCACTGACTTTGAGGTCAGGCAAATGCACCCACAGTGAAGTCACCCTGAGAGCAGTAACCACCATTCCTGCCCCAAACCCAATAGAGCTGCCCAACCCCATCCAAATGGCCTGGGATGACCCGCCAGACAGAGCCTTTAGAATGCTGGTGTTGTAAGGCACCCAAGAGGTCATCTGGCCTCAGTTTACATCAATACAAGATGGGCCTTAGGTATGGGACCTTGGGTGGGTTATTCCTGCTCCTATCCTGAGCGCTCACTGGATGGATCCTTTCTATTTGGCCAAACTCCTGCAAGGAGACGGTGATCTGACACAGTTGACACTGGACTAGAACCTGAGACCCATGGTCTCTACTAAACAAAGCAACATATTCTACCTTTACTTTCCATCCTTTCCAAGGCAGATAGGTGGCAATCCTGCAGGCCACATGTTTACCACAATGATTGCTCTCCCTTCTCCAGATGCCAACAACACGCGTAACCCCGTGGTTAATTTAGAGCCCAGTAATACACTGTCATGTCTCGTCACGTGTGCTCATCTGGTGCCTCCAACTAGAGTCTGAACTTTTCAAAGACAGGGCCCAGGCAAGCTTCAGGATTCTCTTTCATTCTTCCCAAAGCTAAACTCCCAACAGCACTCAATCAATACTTGCTGTGATGATGAGCGGATCAGGCTAGATTAGGCCTGTCAACATGACCACCCCAAGGCCCCGACAACACACCAGAAAAGGGCTCATTTGATCCCAGTCCCTTCCCTGCATGCACTGGCCCTCTGTGTTTCTGCTACTCTCTCCTTCCTTTGATCTAGACTTGTCAAACATGAATTTACTCATCTTACTCCAGCTTCGGGAAAGGGTTCCCAAGCAAATACCAAAGGGACACCCGACCTGTGCTTTCACAAACACCAGCAATCAACTCACCCTCGGGCTGGAGGACACTAAGGGCAGCTTGCTCTGGGCTGAAAACAGCACAATGTCAACTCTGAACCTTGGGGATTGGTTATGCGGTTTCCATTTCTGTGTGGCCCCATGTGAGGGTGAGAATAAAGGAGACAGAAATCAGCTGTCCTCATCTCACAGGTAGGAAGGTACTGTCAAACCCACCCTCTCCCAGAGAATCAAAGACCAGAGACTCTAATAGCTCCCCACGGCTACTAACTGTAGATTTTGGCTAAGGAAAAAGGAGAATGCCATCCTCACCAGTTACGGCAGCAGATGAAGAGAAGGGAGCAAAGGAGTGCCATCCATTGCCCTCAGGAAGTAGGTGGAAAGAGGCGCCCGCCTTCAGGCGCCATCTGGGGTGGGCTGAAATTCTTGCTGTTGATATGAACATGCATCAACCAAGGAAAAGCGGGGGCAAAGCCTTCTACCTTGCTGCCTCACTCCAGGCATTTCACGGATACTGATATGCTCCAGATAGAAGCTCTGGGTCCTCTGAGACACGAAAAGTGGTGACTGAACAGAGAAGGCCTAAAGTTCTTGGGAGGCTGTTCTAGGTACTGGCTCTACTTAATTAACGAGCTCTTACCAAGAACCTCGGATTCTTCTAAATACATCTAACACCTAAGACAATGCCAGGCACACAGTGTTTGTTGATGCTGCTACTGAATCCAGGACAAGAGGAGAAAGAGAATCAAAATTAAATATAAGATATGGTTCCTAACCAAAGGAGTTCCTAAAATAGATTCTAGAGCTAACATGATTTGGGAACAGTTATAAAACAGCCTAACTGCAAGGAAGCTTCGCGTGGACCTGGGCTGCGTCTCACAGCCCTTTAAGCCACCACAGATGGCACATCCATTTCCAGTACTCGTCTGCTGGCTGAATGGACAATAAACCCAGGAATGGAAACACAGTACAACTTCTTTGGGGCCTACTGCTAAATATCTCAAATATCAATGTTTACCATTCATCTTCAGAATCATACTGATTGACCACTTTCAGGCTATACTCAGAGTTACTATAGATCACATTTGTGTAAGAAATAGATAAATGTATCCCAGTGAGCCACTCCCAATGTTTAACCTCCTTCCCATCCCCCACCCCAACTCCTGGCTCCTCTGTCTCCTTTTTCTCTCTCACACACAGAACCAAGTAACAAGTTAAAAAATCGCAGGAACTCTTTGTGAGTAAACTTTGCTCCTTGGCCAGGATGATGAAGCCAAGTTACCCCATGGAATGCATCCCTCCTCCTGCTTTGTAACCTGCTCAGACCCAAGGAGGCAAAGGCTACCTCCCTCTTCTGCAGCCCTGACCCACACTAATCACCAGATGAGGAATAGTGGTAGAGCCTCCATTTAGTTTAGAGCCCTTAACAGGGGTCTGGCTTCCTACCAAGGCTGCCCTCTGGCTTTGGCCCTCAGTCCCACCAGACATGGATGTTCCCCTCATCCCCCTTCTGAAACACTTCAAATAAGGCCAAGTCTCCAAACTAGGACGTCCTTGCCTTTTATCTGCCCAAACAGCATCCTCCTCATCACGAAAGTGGACCTCAACATCCGTTAAGCACTTGCCACACATCAGGCCTGGCGCTCGGCCCTCTGCAGCATCGCAGCTCATGCAGTCTTCACAATGGCGCTATGAAGCTGGGACTACTGCCCCCACTCCACAGGTTAGGAACTGAGGAGCTTGTTCAAGGATATACAGCCAGTAACTACTCACAAGCCCAGGCTCTAACCACTGTGCTAGCCATGCTAGTCACATCTCTCCCTCCTAAGAGACTTCCTCCAAACTCCCATCCTTCACTAATGAACTACTTCCGATTTTCACACTTGACAACATCTGGTATAAAGGTGAAACTAACTATGTTTCCTTAAAAAAAAAAAAAAAAGCCAAGCACACACGTGCCTTTTTTGTAAATAAGTATTTCTAAAATAAGCTTTTACTATTGACTCATTTAAATGAGGTGTAATGTATGTATAACTCCTTCTAGTTTACAAAGTAGTTTTATGACAAGTTATCTTATTGCATCCTCCCTCGAAGCCTTGTGAAGTATACACAATTATTCCCCTTTTGCAGATAAGCAAATGAGAAAAGCGAGAGTGAGTCGGCCAAGATCACCCAGCCAGCAAGCAGCAGAGCAATAAACTGACCCCAGGACTTCCAAACACTAAATCCTGTGTTCTGGGTGCCTGTGTTCTGGGTGTCTGCCGCAGGGGAGGTGGCAGAGCATCGGGACTGACAGTGGGGACCTGGGAGTCACGAAGACTCACATTTACGGGCTGTGTGACCCAGGGCAAGTTAATTAACCTCATCTTGTCTCAGTTTCTTCATCCATAAAACAGTGCTAAGAACAACTGTGACACATGGTTACGTGAGGATTAAATGAGATAATGTATGCAAAGCACTTAGCACACTGGCCAACACATAGTAAACACTCATTAAATGGCAGTTATTTTTATTACACTCCACTGCCCAGGCAGGGACGTCGGTGTCTTCTGAACTCTCTACTTGCCTGTAGAGTGGATACCAGACGCACAACTCTGCATGCAGCAGGTGCTTAACACAGGTTGGCGAGGAGCAACTTCCTTCTATCCAGCCACCACACCTCACGAACAGCCGCACCTCACCAACAGCCGTGGTCAAGATTCACAGGCCGCAGGCCATGAGAATAAGCCCAGTGTCACGGGCAGGGTCAGACAGCTATACAGGGTCACAACGGCCAGGGCCTGGGACCAGGCCCCCCACCACGGCGACTCTGAAGCAGCAGCGTCTGCCCTTGAGGAACACGGGCCGGGCCCAGCGAGGAGACGGACGCAGGCTCCACCACCAAAATGGCCACCAGGCGCGGGCATGTGCCAGCCCCAGCACACTTGGGCCTTCCCGGGTGGGCGGCGCATCTTCTCCACATTCTGCCTCACACCTCCCTCCCCCAGGGCTCCAGGTCTCTGCTCCCAGGGCTTGGGAACATGCCTGTCCTTGGTGAGAAGAGCAAATAAAAGCACATGGCCTACTTCCAGCACCTTGCTGTTTCTCACTTTAAGATTAAAATAATAAACACACAGACACACAGAGGCCGGGGTGAGGGGGAAATCAAGTGGCATCAGAGCTGCGGCACGAGGACTCACGCAGCACAGGGCTGTGGTAACCTGGCAACCCGCGAAAGTTGTGTCAGAGTGAGCAGGACGCAAACAGACAAGTACCAGGGCTGGGAACAGGCAGGGCTGGACGGAGGAAGGTCACAACGGGCTGGCCTGGTTCCTCTTGGTGCTGGGAAGGCAGGCGGAAGGGCAGATAGCATGCTGCCTGCCCACACAGCTCGTGACTCCCAGCCATGTGTCCCCAACACCTCCTAACTGGTCGCCCTGCTAGCTCCAGGCTCTCTCCTCTCCAGTCCAGTCTAGATTCCTCTACCAGTGTCTTCTCTGAAATCCTGGACCATCATGTCCCTCTCCTGCTCTGAAACCTTCCATGGTTCCCAAATGCCTCAACTAGACACTCCCCTGGCATTCAAGGCCCCCTAGCATCTGGTCCCCATTTACCCTTCCAATTTCAGTTTTCACATTCTCCCACACTGCACCATCTAACCTTGCCTAACGGCCCCTTCCATACGCCTCCCTCCTATATGCCTCCACATATGACGACAACCCCTCTCACCAGCCCAAACCTGGTCACTGTTCTCTGGACACATATTTGCTGAATGCCTACCATGTGCCAGGCACTGGGCTCGGCACGGAGACTGTAGGAATATGTAAGACACATCCTACCCACAGTGAGCTCGCGGCCATAGGGCCAAACAAGCCTACCAACGCTACACGAACGTGGCAAGTAACCTAGGATTAACAGACACAGAGCACTTACGATGAGCCAGACACTATTTTAAGTACTTTACAGGCTCATTTAATCCTTCAATCACCCTATGAGGTAAGTGCAATTGTGACCAGTCCCAGTCTACAGAAGAGGGAAGGGAAGCATAGCAAAGGTCAAGTAAAACTTAGTCAAAAGCACACTAGGTGAGGGACAGACTTCCATGGACATTGGGCATCCTGGGCAGAGAGGCTGGTATGCCCCTGAGGCCCAGGAGGGCAGTCGGAGGTGACCATAGTCATGGATAGAGCCAAATGCAAGGATGGCCATGGCCACAGCACCCTCTCTCTACTTTCCAAAGAGACACCCTGGAAATGGGTACTTTGCACAAGGAAAGACGTGTGGTGGTGGCAGGCAAAACATCACCCAAGGCTGCCCTCCCTCATTCTAGGAAGTAAGCAGAGAGCAGGAAGGGGACGTGTGTACAAGCAATAGCCAACTGTCACAGCGTGAGACGATGGGAGATGCAGTCCACAGCAAATCCACTCAGCACCTACATTTACCCCAGGCCACTTGGTGGGGGAACTTAACCCCAGATCCCTTGGGGTCTCAGTGACTCCAGTGTCCCGCCTCTGGCACAAGCTGGCAGGAGGATCTCTGGGGTGTGTCGAATGGTCTCTTCTTTCTGTTCCCGCATGGCAGTGAGCCTCTCCACGGCCAGGAGACTCCGCCTGCCCCTGCCAGACAGGCTGCCTCTGCAGCTGTGCCAGGTAAGCCTCCACCACCATATGGAGGGCTGGAGCAGGGAAGCGGGTGCAAGTCTGAGGCACAGGCAGGCACAGGGCTTTGGGGCTTCAGCCTTCACACTGGGGCGTCTCCACCTGGTGCTGTTCCTCCTGCCCACTGGGGCTGTGAATGTGGGGAGGGGGTGCGCAGCCTCAGGGTCAGGAACAGCCATATGGCTGGTGGGGGGGCAGGGAGAGAGACTCGTTGTCCCTTCAGTCCAACCCAGGTGGCCTTTCCTCCTCCTCTTCTCTTCTCTCACAGCAGAAATCCCACCCAGGGAGTCCCTGTACCCCAGGCAGGCCACCAGGGCAGCCTCCATTCTGCTGCAGCCCCACATGGGTTGCAGTTCCACCTCTGACCAAACATACGGGACTCTCCTTCCCTTCCTCTCCCAGCAACTCTGGGAGGCTCTTCCTGAAACTGCCTGGAATGTAAGCTCCATAATGATAGGAACTTCTGTCTGCTTTCTTGAAGACAAAACTGCTGAATCCCCAGGGCCTAAAATAGTGCCTGGAATGTAGCAGGCACTCAATAAATACTGGTGGAAGGCATGCATTGTCATGTCCACCTTACAGATAAGAAAAGTCATCCAAGGTTATAAGCTAGTATATGGTAGAACCAAGATTCATATCCAGGACTTCCCAGCTACAATCCTATATCATGCAATCATTTGACATTAGCACTTACCAAGTACCTGACATGGGCAAGATGCTCAGGAGGACAAAGATGATCCTCGAAATCAAAACTTTATTGGGGTCCTATTATGTACCAGGTGCTCAGGACAAAGACATGGCCTTTCTTTAAAGACTGTGTGTGTATACACATATACATAGATATGTAGGTGCATGTATACATATATGTAAATACTATGCAAATACATGCTATTTGAATACATAATATATGTAAATATAATGTCTATGCAAATATCTTATACACATAAATTCTTATAAGCCACCACTAGGCGTATGGGGGAGCCCAATGATTAAAACAGATAATAAACGCAATAGGAACCTGGAGGGGTAAGGATTCAAGGAGGCTCCATGAAGGAGTAGAAGCTGAGTGGGGCTCTGAAGAACCCAAAACTTCTAATAAAAATGGCAGGAGCAAAGGCAACCCAAGGGGCAGGAATGATGTGCAGAAAAGCACAGAAGCACTACCATGTAGGCTCAGGGAACAATCTGTAGAGAAGTCTGACTGGCCTAAGGTTTTTTCCCCTAATTTTTTGAAGATTTATACCTCTACTATTGTTTAATATTCTGCACTTATTGGTAATGTTTTATTTGAAGAAAATGTTCCACTGCAATAAAGAAATTTTTTTTTGAAAACTGCTGCTCAAATTCAATCTTGTTATCCTAAAGATGGGAAACTGGAATTGTTCGTGGTCCCAGAGCTAGCTTGTGGCAGAAGTGAGGACAGACTCCAGGTCTCTGGGCTGCCCATGAGTTGTTCCAGACACCATGAAACCTCACATGGTGTAACGGAGGGAGCAGAGAACATGGGCTGCTGCAGAGACTGAGGGCCAGTGGGCCAGGCCTCAGTGTCTTGACCTATACAAGGGGTCCCAGGGTCCCTCTCAGCAATATATGCCTACAACTAGGACATAACCTGGGACATTTGGGCCTCCACAGCAGAGATCTCCCCTCCTGCTGGAGAAGCACAGAGCTTTTTCGGCTGGAAGTCATGAGTTGTTTATTGGTATTTTTCCTGCTTGGCTTGTTTTGACATGAGGAAGAGGCTAATCCTTCTGGCAAACTTGGGTAATACAACAGGGCAGCAGTTCCTTCTCTGGAGCAGCAGGGCAGCTGGCTCCAACAGGGAGAAACTGGATCTAGGAGTCTGACTGGTCAGCAGCTGACCTCTCTGCTCTGGCCTCTGCTGGCTCCCACACATCCCACTGGGGCCACCTTGCCTGAAGAGTACAGGCTCTGCAGGCAGACTGGCTCATTTTCTGCCTCCACCTGTTATGAGCCGAGTGATCTCAGCAAAGATACTGTACCTCTCTGTGACTCAGTTTCCTTATCTGCCAAACATAACCATTATTCCACAGAGTTACTGTAAGGTTTAAATGAGTTAATACATAGAAAACACTTAGAACAACACCTAGAATACAGTAAATAATCAATTTAGCTTTCATTATTATTTTATTGTTTGGACATAAGATTCCCTGAAACCTGGTGTCTTAGGTGCCGGGCTAGACCAGGCTGGATGCTAAGGTAACCTGCTGTGGGGCTGGAGAAACAGTGGTGCCAGAGATAATTCAGGTACAGACTGCAGAGATCCAAAGGCTCCTTTAGGGTCCTGGCTTCCCTTTCAGCACCTCAGAGCTGGAGGCAGGTAGGTATGTTTCATGCTTCCTAGATCTGCCAGGAATACCCTGGTACTCAGAAGCAGATAAGGACTTGGCCTCTCCCACCTCACGTACTCTGCCTTGGTTCCTGCAGTGGGTGTGGCATCTGACTAGTTCCTTGTACAGAGGACTCATGTTCCACACACTTGGATCCTTCATTTACATCCCATGGGAATGCTCTAGGCACTTTCCTTAAGATAAATAGCTTCCAGGCATCCTGGATTTTTGGGAGAGGTTAGCTGGATACTACCTTTAAAAGCCATTTCTCAATATTTCCTTGAGATGTGGGTCCAACCTTGTGGGTGTACATAAGATTTACCAAACTGCTTTTTCAGAGGAGGGATATGTCCGAGAGTATAGACTTTTGCCTGGTCCCAGGCTGGAGTGAAGGCAGCTCAGCATTTGTATGGAAGCTGCCAAGAGGGAGATGGGGGCAGATGTGGCATCCACTTTCTCAGTATTCAGCCCAACACCTCCCTGGGTTCTGTGGAAAGGAAAGTCTTTAAGACTAAGGTAAGTCTAGGAACAGTCCAGGCTCAAGTCTGACTTTTTAGATCTCAACCTTTTTGTCTTTATACCCTAGCACTTAGTGATAGGCATGGCTCTCAGCAGAGCTCAGTGAATATGGGTTACATTGAATGGAGGCTCTGATTCTCTAGCACACAACTCAAACAGCCACACTTACTCAAGCCAGGTGCATCCATCACATGCAACCAAGTCTTTACCACTACCAGCGTCCATGATAGAATATTCTAACTTTACTGACAGGGCAACAGGGTTGTCCTGGGGATTCTTTGGTGCCCAGTAATTATGAATACGACTCCTGAGTTACATTAGATGTAGTGTTTAGATGTAGATTACTCAAGCTTCCCAATCGCCATATCTTAATCAACTTTTTATTGTCAGTGCCATCAAGTCAATTCTGACTCCTAGTGACCCTGTGTACTGCCAGGTCTTTTTTTGCACCATCTTCTCACCTTCCGGCCCTATATCAGACAATGTTCTGCTGCTATTCATAGGGTTTCCGTGGCCAATTTTTTCAGAAGTCGGTGGACAGGTGCTTCTTAGTCTAGATCTTAGTCTAGAAGCTCCACTGATCTGTCCCCCATGGGTGACCCTGCTGGTATCAGAAATGCTGGTGGCATAGCTTTCAGCATCACGGCAACACGAGGCCACTACAGTATGACAACAGACAGACAGGTGGTGTGGTTCCCTGACAGGGAAACGGTGTGGTTCCCTGACAGGGAAACGAACCCGGGCCACAGCAGTGAGAGCGCCGAATCTTAACCACTAGACCACCAGGGCTGGCTAATCAACTTTAAATGGGAGGAAATAATAGAAGTGTCAACCATACTTCCCACTTTCCCCCACATATCCTCTGCCCCATCAATCTGGTCTCCTTACTGTCCCCATGCACACCCCCATTCTTTCTACCACGCTCTTTTTCTCATTACTTCCTCTACTTGAGGTGCTCTTCTCTCTCCTCTTTATAGAACAGAGCCCAACTGTATTTCAAGGCCACACTCAAGTTCAAGACTTGCCTGAAGCCTTAGAATGATCTGTGCTTCATGAATTTTTCTCTGCTGCTGCTTCACCTGTTGCTAGTCCTGGTGCCTCACCTATTGGCTAGTATTTAAGGGCTCTGGCTGTTTCAGGTGTTTTTCCCCTGATCTCATGTGCTGACCTATACCTCCAGAAACTTCTTTCTGAGGTCAACAATGACATCAGACAGAGCCGAGTTCAAGTCCTGGCTCCATCACTACCGCCAATTCCAGTGTTCCTTCCTTAGACCTCATTTTTCTTGACTTGGCTGTTGCTCAGTACCCCCTTCTTAAACCCTTGTCCTGTTTGTAAGTACATGGCACTGCCCTGAGACCACCTTTCCTGCATCTTTCATGACTCTGCTCCCACCTGTGCTGAGCCCAGGCCCCTGCTGCTACTGCTCGGCCCCTGTGCCCTGGGAGTACCTTCACACTATTGGCTTCCTCCCTCACCTCACCTTTGGTCATGAGTCATCTTGGAACACCTGTTGGACAGCTCACTTGGGTATCCCACTGTCACCTCACATTCAACATAACTAAAATTCATTCAATAATTATTTATTGAGCACCTACTAAGGCCAGGATCTGTTCTAGTCATTGGTAAGCAAATCATATAAAAGTTCTTGCCCCAAGTGTCCATCAACAGATGAATGGATAAATAAAAGGTGGTATATCCATAAAATGGAATATTACTCGGCCTTTAAAAAGAAAGAAATTCTGGCAAATGCTACAACAGGGATAAACCTGAAGACATTATGTTAAGTGAAATAAGCCAGTCACAAGAAGGCAAATACTGTATGATTCCACTTTTATGAGGTAGAGTAGTCATAGTTATAAATACAAAAGTAGAATGGTGGTTTCCAAGGGCCAGGGGGAGGGGGAATGTGGAGTTACTTCATGGGTACAGAGTTTCGGTTTTGCAAGACGACAAGAGTTCTGAAGGCAGATGGTGGTGATGGTTGCACAGTATGAATATACTTAATACCACTGAGCTAGACAGTTAAAAATGGTTAAGATGGTAAATTTTATGTGTATTTGCCATAATAAAAAAGGCTTTGTTCTCACTGCACTTTTCTGTATATTATGCTTCAATAAAAATGAAAAAGACTCTGTCCTCAGGGAACTTAGAGTCAAGATTATGATTGTCATCCAAGAGCTTCCTCCCAAATTCTCATCTCGGGCACTGCCATCCTCCAGGTTTGTGCTGTAGTCACCTGACTCCTCCTTCTCCCCCATATCTAAGTGCTCTCCCTCGTTCCTCTTTAAGGCTTTCACCTTAGTCCTTCCTCCTCCCAGATTCACAATTCCCATCACCTCTTAATTTTTGATAGAAAACATGAGGAAGTGGGAAAAAAAACTCCGCAGTGCCTGGTTCCAAAGCTGGCTGTACCACTGGCTCTGAATAACCTCGCACTTAAGCTTTAATTTCCTCACTTGTTAAATGAAGAGTTCGACAGGGCTTTCACGAAGGCTCCTTCTGGCTCCAGAACCGGATAAGTCTCTGGTTCACCCCGCCCAGCCCAGCCTGAGGTCTGGTGTATTCCCCACAGGCACTCAGCAGCCTGAGAAGAAAGGCCTCATTCAAAAGGGGAACCCGGCGTGGGGGACGGCTCCCTCCAAGCGCTTCTTGGCTCTTTTTCCTACCAGCCTGAACTTTTACTGCTTGCAACCTTGTGACTCTGGATTACCTGACCTTGGATCCTGCCAGCCCTGCACTGCTGCTGGGACCTCTCCTGACCTGACTGCCTGTAACTGGGACAGCTTCACCTGCTGACACTGGACCCTGTTGTGCTACCACAAACTGGGCTGCCCTGGGGCTGTACAACTGGGATGCTGCTAGCTGGACTCTAGATCCTCCTTGGGCCAAGGATTGAGTCTGTGATTGAGCTGTTTGCTCCAAAAATGTCCACTAGGATGTCTACTCCGTGACAGGTACTGCTCTAGGCAAGAGATACATCAGGACGGAACGTAATTCTTCTCCTATCAACATATCCCATTGCCAGGACAAACTTCCCTCAACTCAACAAAGACTTTATCCAACTCACCACTGTCGAATTCTTTGACTCAACAGGCATTTATTGAACACTTACTGTGTGGCAGGCACTATTCCAGCATTCTAACAAAACATCAATTTCAAGAATGCAACTTCCTATGTAGCACAATGGTTACAGAGCATGAGCTCTGCAGACAGAATTCAGTTGTGTGATCTTCAGCAATTCCCAAACCTCTCTGAGCCTGTTTCCTTACTTAAAAATGGGGGTAATAATAGTAACTGATGACTGTGTCTAAGGAATAAATGAGATCGTCCACGTAAAATGCTCAGAACAGTATATGACACATACTAAGCACTTAGATACTAATAATTTTTATTTTTATGTGACCCCAAAGGTGCCAGCACCTATATATGCCAAGAACTTCAAGAGTTCCTGGCTCACCCTATACAACCAATATCCCAATAGCACCTTTGTAGGTGAGTGTAGACAGAATGCAGGCCCAATTTCAACATCACTAACAAAAAATAAAAAATCCCAGTACAGGGGGCTGGCCCTGTTGCCTAGTGGTTAAGTTCGGCACGCTCCACTTCGGGCAGCCCAGGGTTCGGTTCCAAGGCACGGACATATATCACTTGTCAGAGGCCACGCTGTGGCAGCAACCCACATACAACGTAGAGGAAGACTCGCACAGATGTTACCTCAGGGTGAATCTTCCTCAGCCAAAAAGAAAAAAGAAAAAAAAATCCCAGTACAAAGTACTATACATAATCTTAATGCTTTCACATGGGTCAACCTTGGGGATATCCCTAAAGATATGAATGCCAAAAGCTATTGAAGGGATAAAATATTTGCAATACATGTATTCAACAACATGTGAAGAGCTTCCTACAAAGCAATAAGAAAAAGACAGGCAACCCAATAGAAAAATGAGCAAAAGACCTGAACAGGTACTTCCCAAAAGAAGATACCCAAAATGGTCAATCTCATGAAAACGCAAATTCAGACCACAGTACAACACTACTTCCTACCCACCAGAATGAGTACAACGAAAAAGGAAGATAATACCAAATACTGGCAAGGACATGGAGCAACCAGAACTTCCCTACTGTGCTAGTGGGACTCTAACTGGTACAATGGCTTTGGTACTATCTCCTAAAACTATAATCCAGCAGTCCTGCTCCTAGGAATCTACCTAACAGAAAAAAGTTTATATATATAACAAGTTATATATAATATACATAAAAATGTTCATATAAACACATATACATATATATGCATGTATACATGTATATATATGTATATGTGTGTATATTCATTCACCAAATGACATATTCAAACATATTCATAGTAGCACCATTTGTAATGGCCAACATCTGCACAAAGTTCAAACATCCATCAACCATACAATGGATAATAAATTGTGGTCTATTAATAAAATGGAATACTACACAGCTGTGAGAACAGAAAACTACAAGGGCACACAACATGAATGAATGTCACCAACAAAAGGATGAGTGAAAGAAGCTAGACACAAAAGAGAACATACTAAGTGATTCCATTTATATAAAGTTGAAAAGCAGGCAAAATCCATCTATAATTGTAGCAGTCAAAATAGCGGTTACCCCTGGAAGGGTGGCTGATAACTGGAAAGAAGCACAGGGTGTTTTCTGTAGGGTCTGGTAACGTTCTGTTTCTTTGCTTGACGTGGGTGCTGGTTAAAGGCTATGTACACTTTGTGCTAAATAAACACTTAGGATTTGTTCACTTTTCTGTGTGTGTGTCATGTGCCAATTAAAAATTTACTTTAAAAAATAGCTAATGAGAAAGATTTAAAAAAAATCACTAGGAAAAATGGACTTTTACCCAAATGGGTTGCTGCCCCAACACCAACAGATTTCAGTACCTATTGTCTTCGCTCATGAAATCTAAAAGATACATATACATTTCTGATCAATTTCCTATTGCCTTTTAATAAATGGAAGAGATGCTACTCTACAAAATTTCAAAACCATACAAAATAAACACGTTTTCAAAACTCCAAATTAATTTATCAAGCTTTATGTTCTATGAGACTGAGTTTGAAAATGTCTTTGGATTTTACAGATGCATGTTGAAATGTGGAGTAATTTTTATGAGAAACAAGATTTTTTTAATGAGACAGAAGTGCTGGGGGTCAGGGGTGAATGGAGTGAAAACCACGAAGACTGAGGAGACAACTCAGCTCCAAATCAGCAACCCAGGGCTTAAATTTCCAGTGGCTGCCAGAGTACTGAGTAACTGGGCCTGGAAGCCAGGAAGTCCAAGCAGAAGCCAGGACTCAAAGACAAGCCTAGGATTTGGAAGCAAGATGGGAGCTAAGTTGTAAGGAGGCTCAGGGACTGACGCAAAAGAAAGCAGAACGCTGGTAGATGACTATAAGCTATGAGAGGAGTGATCTGCACTTCCTGATCCAGTGCAGGAAATCGTGGCTGGGTGTGGGCAGCCCTGGGTACATAAGGAAGTGACTTCAGCCCATCATGGAATAAGAGGATGTGACCTTGGGTGTGCTTAGACCTGCGGCTGGGATGAGCAAGCCAGGCTTGCCCGGAGGTTCTTTCTCTACTGGGTGTGACTTTCTAAATATACACACACTCATCTATTCATTCCATTCAAATGTTTACCATCATTGAACAGCACTTCGAAGGCTTCTGGTTGACTGCCCGAGTTGCCAGCTAAGATAGCAGTAAGCTACAACCTGGTTCCTGAGCCCACAATCGTCATCTTAGTCCTTTACATGAGAACAAGGAAAGCAGTGAACCTGAACTCCAAAACATCAGGATTTGCCATATAATCCATTCCCTAGTGATTTCAATCAACAAAGGGAGACAGAAAATACAAAATTAAAAAAAAAAAAAGGTAACCCCAACATCATTTGTATTTGCTCCCCTAAGTAGAATGACCTTCCTAACAGTTTGGCTTGGGCTCATCCCAAAATATACTGGTCTCACTTTAACACATGGAAATTGAGTGACTGTATCGGGGGTGGGGGAAAAACACTGAGAAGTGACCTGGGGACGAGGATGTCAAACACACCTAGGAGAGTATCTGTACATCTCCCAGGTTGCCTGGCCTTACCCTGGCTTCTGCCTTGCCAGTCTCCTCCGCCACCACTCCCAGCACACCTCTTCTTTCCCCACATCATAAAGTTCCGTTCACATCTTCACTCTCTGACATCACAGCTAAGGAGTCCGGGCAGGGAGGTCACGTGGGAAGAACCTTGAAGCTTGTCCTGAAATATAAAAAGCCAGTGTATTCTAGAATCCACACACAGCTACCCTCCCTCCACCATATAGAGGAAGCTAAGGTCCTCACTCTGGGAGACTTCTCATTTCCCTGTTCTGGCCTTAAAGCAGCCTTGCCAACTACAGGAGAGTGGTGTTGGCAGACGAGAGATGCACTGGGCTGCCGGGGTATCTGGCAAAAAGTTGGATGTTTTATCTGGGAAGCAACATCATGTTCTCCAGGGCAATGAGTATGTGTTTCTTGCATTTAAAAGAACTTAGCAAGCAGAACTCAGTTCTCCAAGGCAGAGCAAACACCTCAGCAACAGAGAGAGGGAAGGAAAACAGCTCCAGGCTAGACTCCTATCATTCCCACATGATGTTTGCTTAGAATGGCTTCCCTGTTGCCCTTAAAGTTCATCTTGAAGGTATCAGCCTCTAAATACGCCAACAACATAGCTTATTTAGGTGTGCCAGGGACACAGCTGCACCAAGCCACCTATATGACGGACCTGGAATACATGTGTGCTTATACGGTGGGATTCTGTGGAAAACTGTACCATGTGAGGTTTAAGCAGCTCCCTAGAAACCATCTCCTGAACACAATTATTATAAGACACTCTAAATGCTGAGGAGTGGGGAAAATGGGGACAAAGGAGAAAGCAATGGCTAGACAGCTCTTGGTCTCAAGTCATTTCCAACAGAAGCAGGCATCTGGATGAAAAGACCTCTCAGGGCCATTTCTATAAGACTGACCCTCTATACCAGGGTTTCTTAAGCTCAGCACTATTGATATTTGGACTGGATAATTCTTTGTTGTGGGGAATGCTGCCCTGTGCATTATATGATATTTAGCAGTATCCCTGGTCTCTATCCTCTGGACACCAACAGTGTCCCTCCTGCTCCTCCACTGTAACAACCAAAAATGTCTCCAGACATTGCCAAATGTCCCCTGTGGGCAAAACTGCCCCCAGTTGAGAACCACTGACTTACACTAACAAATCATGTCACACAGACAAGACCCCAGCCCTGGCCAAAACATAATTGTCCACTTTGGAAAAGGCTGAGAAAATGTAGCTCGATCATTATAACCTAGGGCATTACAGCAACAGAGGCCCCCAGGCAAGCCACTGCATCAGATCTGAGAAGTAGGAGGGGAAGATGTTCTCTCACCAGCAGACCTCCACTCTCAAATTCCACAAAACCCATCCCCTTCCAGACACCGTCCACATCAGGGCAGAAGTCTGAGCTGACCAAAGAAACCCCCAACTATCAGAGTCTCACAGCCCACTCACAGCCACTCCACATCGTAATTCACTTCCGGTAATGGGTATACAAAAACCATGTACTTGGCTAAGTTTTCTGGGAGGAGGGAACGTACATTTCAGTTCCTCAAAACCTTGTTCCACTAACGACCCCAGCTCTTCCCTTTCCTCCACTCAACAACCCTGACCAAAAGGTGTCCTAAGATGCCAGACAGCCTAAGAAAAATCTACCAAAGTTTACGTCTTGCTCTCCAGGGCCTTGGGAATCAAGGCTGGGAAACCAGGCCAAAAGCCATGGAAGAATTTGTAGGCCAAGGTGAAGTGAGAATTCAGACACATGAGAGAGGGATGGGTGGAAGGAAGACCAAATCCTGAGGGGTGTTGGGGGCAGAGTCAAGTCTCACAGGGGCAGAGCCAGGGAGATCCTGTGGGACAGGCTGACGAGCTTCCGGGCTTTAGAAACCAAAAGATCCTGGGTAACCACAGACTTGCCCAAGCAGAAATGACGCTGGCTGCGTTGCTGACTGTAAATCTAGTCCACTTGGGGCTGGGTTTGGCTCACTACAGGCCGGCCCCCCACGAGCAAAGTTTTGCTAAATTTAGTGCTGTTCCCAGCCACCCAAACGACTCTGCTCTTCGTGTCCATTTCAGGGTCACCCAGGGACAGGCAGAGAGGAGCGGGACTTGTCGAGGAGAGATCTGCCCTTGTGTGACCCTCTCCCTTCCTCGCTGAAGTCAGGGGCCCAGGGGAGCAGAAGACGTGAGAAACCACAGTCGGAGGTCTCCAGGGCTCTGAAAGCGGTCTCCGCCCCAAGGCAGCACTCGGCAGAAAAAGGGGGCACTGATTCCAGGACACCCCTCCCTCTGCCCGCTCCAGCCCACCCAGGTTTCACTCTCGGGGAGTCACAGATGCTGTAAGGTGAGAGGGGTCCTGCTTCCTTGGACAAGAGGCTGGAGTTACACTCTGTGGAATGGTGGGCAATCTGGAGACACACTCTCAGGACAGGCCCGGGGGAAGTCCCCTCTGCCTTGGAGATAAAAACGTATTCAAATATTCACAGGCCCTAAACTAAGAGGTTTCTAAGCCTGGTTGCACATTGAAATCAACCTGGGAATCTTCAAAAACTCCGAATGCCTGAGTCCCACCCCCAGAGACTGTGACATAAATGGTCTGGGGTGTAATGTAATTGGCCTGGGCTTTGGAAATTCTAAAAGAACCCCTGGCGATTTCAATGTTCACACAAGTTCCAGGAACCAGTGCGTTAAGGCTCCTGCCTTCAGGCTGCCCCAAGTGGACTCGTGCCCTAGGTGCTATGCGACCATGGGCAAGCTATTTAATCCGTCTATGCCTCAGTTCCATCAACTGTAAAATGCACATAATAATATGTAACACCTCACTCAGAGCATTGCTGTGAAGACTAAATGAGATAATCAACGCAAAGCACACAGCACAGGGGTCTGTAGTAAGCGCTCAATGAAAGTCAGGACTCATTATCATGGTTGTTATAATGATAAAGAGGAGGAGAAAAGAAAGGGAACCCAAGAGCTATCTCTATGTTGTCCAAGGACTAAGAGTCTCTAGGACTGAAACTGGGACTATTTCAAGAAGTGGGAGGGGGAAGAGGCTCCACAGTGACCTGCACTGAGGAGGAGGACCACCCACTCTCCCTGCCTCCCCTCTTCCCCATCCATCTAAATCCTACCACTCAGGGCCCAGCTCTGACCACCCAAGGGCTCCCTCCCTTCTCAGGTCCAACAATACTTCCCCCATGCCTATTTCTTTGAAACTACAATTTGCTACCCTGAAGAGTATCTGCCTGTGGGATGAAGGAATGATTTCATAGGTACTAGTGTGGTCTCCTCAAAAAGACAATGAGCAATTTGGGGGAGGCCTCAATTCTCATGCTTCTGTGTGTCCCCTTACAGCACCCAGCACCATACAGGACACACAGCTCTTGATGAATAAATATCTGTGGAATGAAAGCACATGTTGAGGCAGCAGAACTAACCACACACCATCAAGGAGCCAGGCTCAGTGACCAGGAGGAGTAGCACCCAAGACTCATGGAATTCTGGGCTCTCCACTCTGTCATGACAAGGACAGATCACCACCCCATTCCATCCCAAGAGACTGTACCCACCCACTCCCGGGGCCTGTGTGTAAGGGCCAACAGCAAAAGGAATGTTGGGCAAACAAGTCCACTTCCCCAGGACCTCTATTCCCAGGCCTCGACGAGTGAGTCCACATGTCTGGTCATTCCTGCCACCAAGCCACCAACTCCCATGATTCCCTAAACCCAACAACCAGGCCAAGTCCAGCTCTGCCCACATGGGAGTTCAGAGCAGCTGGCCACCCAACATGCTGTAAGCCTCTTACAGATTAAAGGTCCTAATTTAAACCTCTATTTGAGGTACTACAAGTGGGTCAGCGCTCTGCACGCCGGTCAGTGCAGTTGGTGGAAGGAGACGCAACTAGAATCCGAAAAAGACTCCTCTCCTTCGGGGGAAAGATGGAGCCACAGAACTACAGATCTAAGTGGAATCACCGAGGGGGAAGCAGGCTTGTTCCAATCTACCAGGAACCTCCCCCAGGTCGTGTGAACTCTAACATCCCTACCCAACGAACCTGAGAAACAGAGAACAACAGGGCAAAATAAGAAGTCAGATGGCCTTCTCCCTGCCCTGACCTTGGTATGGAAACAGCTAATGAAGTCAGGAAATGAGAGAAGAGGCAAGGGGCTGTATATGCTGCTCTCCAGGGCATCTCACCTGGTGACATGGGGGAGGAGAGCGACCTCTGCTCCCAGCCCCTGGTGAGGTTTCCCTGGCCTCTACCCGAGCTCTCTGCAGCAGGAAACACCGGGCAGAGGAGTGGGTGAGCACCTGCAGACAAACCTCAGATCACGCTGTGAGAGCCTGACTCTGCTGCTCTTTAAAAAAAACACCCTCTCTCCACATCTGTCTCCATGGAGATGGCCTCTGGGGAAGTGACTGGAACCCACTGTCTACTGGAAGACGTTCCTCAAACCTTTTGGACCCTGACCCACAGTAAGAAGGAAAGTTTACAACGTGACCCAGGCACAGATATACACGTGCACTTGTGTGTGTTTGTGTATGTGGTGTGTGTGTATACAACAAAGTTTCATGAAATCATACTCATCTTTACTACATACTGTGCAATCTAATATTTTCTATTATGTTCTTTTTTTTTTCACTGTTGGTCTCCATGCACTAAATTGATTTCACTACCCATTAAGGTGTCTGGACTTGCAGTCTGAACACCACCCTGGGGAAAACAGCAGTCGGAACACCACTGTGGGGAAAATAGGAGGGGGTGTTCTCCTTGAAAGAACTTTAAAACTCCCTCACAGACTAACCGCCCCACAAAGCAAAATCCCACTAAGCTCATGAGTGGGGACCTTCAGCGGAGGGAGGAAGAGCCAGCACCTCAATCACCAAGGCCTTTCCCTGCAATATGCATCAAGCAATGACTGCTCCCAAGAGACCCCAGTCTGCCCGCTGCTTCGCTTGGAGTGCAGGAGCTCCCAAGCTCTCCCCTTCCACCTCCAGTGGAGCCTGCTGGTGCTGGCCAGTATCTAGCACGGCCTGGCACAGGGCTCATGTTCAGTCGGCGCTGTTCACTGGGATAAAGCCTTGCCTCACCACCCCTCAACCTCATCCCTCCACTGACTGAACTTACCTATGACACACAAAGGCAGAAATGTCAACACTGTGCTGCCCACATTGGTTTTTTTTAAATCTCCAAACAGCCTATCTGTGTATCAGATATACCACAAACTCCTAGAAGACAGGAAGTTTGTATTTGGTTTTTGTTTTTTAAACTGAAGGTACACAGATACTCTTTATAGGAATCTTTATGACAACAGGAACAAAAACAAGCCAATTTTAAACTACCCTCAGCCCAGTCTTTCTGCTTTTCCAAGCAGCCTGTGAAATCTCACTGCCGTCTCCTCCTCAAGGCAGCCCTCTCTAATGGATCAGGACAGCTAAGGAGTTCTCTGAGCTCTATACTATGGTGATACGAAACTCTAATGACTCGTTTCCACAATCACTGTTCCCAGAAATGCAACACGCTGCCTCTATATCTGTAATTACTGCTTGGCTAGGTATGAGCTGGAAACCACGTCACAGAAAAAAAGTTAGCATAAGCATTCCATATTCTGAATTAGTAAGTTTAAAAGGTTCTTTTTTTTTCCTATTTTTCCCCAGGTAAAATTTCTTTGTCCCCTGCTAAATGAGGCAAGCCCTGGATCTCTCCATTCATGTCAGCACACAGAGACCAACCCCACCCCCTCATTCCCCACTGCTTCCCCAAATTCATCAGGGCCACTACTGTGCCCACCGCTTATCAGTACCCTTAAAACCCAGAATGCCTGCATAGTACACACTCATCTGAGTCACATCCCAAAGACTCCAGAAAAAACGGGCCTTATCCTCATTTTAAGAGCTCAGTAAGCACTGATGGCTCCCCTAGCCTACAGCAGGGTTTTATAACTCGGGATCTGTGAATCCTCTGATGGTATATGCCAAATCATGCGCTCTTGTGATTTTTTTTCCCTAGGGAAAGAGACTGTAGTTTCCATGCAATTCCTAATGAGAACTGGTGCAAAAAGAGGTTAAGAACCACCAAAATCAAATTCTAAGAAGGCTGGTCAAGGCCCTCCCAAGACCACCTCAACTTTGCAACACAGAGCCCCTCTTCTGCCACATATACCCCCTCACGGTACACCCAGCACCTTCTCCCAGCAAGTCATTCCCTCCTTCATCCTTGGGCTTTTGCACTGCACCTTTGGGTGAAGTCCCACTCACCCTTCAACATCCAACTATTAAAAAAATACCTATTTATTGAGCATTGATAGGGATGAAGCACTGTGGTAGCTTTGAGGATTCAATCACAAATAAGATGGATGGGATCTTCCTTGTGTTCCAAGAGACATCCTCCAATTCCCAACTGCCCCTTCTGGCTAATATAACACTTTCTTCTACTCCATACGCATCTCTTTCACCCTTTGTCTTGTGTTTTAGCGTGGGTATCTGTCTCCTTCACTAACCATTAGCCCCCTGAGGACAGAGACCACCATATCTCATTCACAGGGTCACATTCCTTCCTCTCCCATTCCCACCCCACTCCATCCAGAAAGAGAAACGGACACAGAGCCTTCCACCTAGGAGGCCCTGTACAAAAGTGCATCAATGAACAGATGCTGATGGGTTAGCTAGTGGTCTAAGTGGGACTAGCCTTGCTCATGGATGCAGGGTCCAGGGGATGTGGGAGATGGTCGCTACTGCAGCACAAAGCACACAGGACCTCTGTTCCCTGGCCACAGCCTACAGTCTCGCTCCAACCACTCATCTTTTAACTGCGTTTCTGGTCACAGCAGTTGGGAAAACAACTCCGAGTATACATATCCACCTGACACAGCTCCACCAGACAGTCAAAGCAGGGGAGAAGCAGACTTGCACAAGCATTTCCAGCATGTAGGTGAGCTGACAGAAGACACGCCACAATGCTTGAAAGACATACAGCTCTCTCTTCAAGAACACAGCTGGCTACTCTAGCTACCTCAGCAATCTCTTCCAGAACTCTCTGCCCGCCCACTTCCAAGGCAGCGTCTGAGCACAACCACCTACCTCCTAAATCACAAAACGGTGGTGCCTCAAGTAGCTGCCATCTTTGCTACCTGTCAGATCCAGAATGAGGCATCAAGACTCATCAAGCATCCAGAATGCAATGCCGTTCTCCCTAATGTCACCAATGCTTTCAACACTGTCCCAGAAACGGCTCTAGCAGCCACCAAAGAAATCTGGCTGCCGGACTTTGCTGTCCAGCAAATATAATCTTACAGTACTGGGGTGAGAGAATGGATCTACTCCCCAACACTATTCAGTCAACAAGTATTGGGTACTGTGAGCAACAGAAAAGAGAAGACGCAAACCTCGAGTGGATTAAAGGCTGGTTAGGGAAGCAAGGTTAATACAGAAGAACCAATCAGAACAATCACCTCTGACGTGGCATGGTTGAGCTCCATTAGGATGAAGAAGAAAATATTAGAATGTCTATTTATATTTATTGTTTATTGAAACATAAGAAATAAATTTTACTATTATTTAATATATGAATTGACACTGGTGCACTCCTTCAATTTTGGTGTAGTGTGGTCACCATCATTTAAGGTACAGGACGCATCTTGTGCCAGAGCAGGAGGTCCCAAACAAAGAACGATGGACAGCCGCACCCCCAGTTGTCTCTTTACTTTTGTACAGTTTACATGTGCCCAGTTAAGCAAATTTAAGGATACTATCTTTAATATAATAAACGACACTCTTTTGTAATGAGAGGGTGAGATCTGCAAATCATTTGACCACACTGTCACTATTATTTCCTGGAAGAGTTCCTGAGTTGCTCAACTTACAGAGGAATTATACTTTTTTTTAAACCAGAAAACAAGGTTCCTAAATTTGCTGATCTCTTCTGTAATGAGTGCCTGTCAGGGGAATGCGACTTAATGAGCATTTTTAAACAAATAAATATTCAATCCGTCCCTTTAAGGTAAAGGTGACATTTTAAAAATGGGTAAGAAAGCTTTACTTTTTGAAACAGACTTATGTCACAGAAAGATCATTTTAAAAACAGGCATTTGGAAAACATTTCCACCATTATGTGATGATGTTACCAAATTTGATGTAAAACCTTCTATTTATGTACACATTTAAAACAGAATACCCTCGGGGCCAGCCCGATGGCATAGGTCTTAAGTGTGCGCACTCCGCTGCAGCGGCCTAGGGTTCGCCGGTTCGGATCCTGGGCGTGCACCAATGCACTGCTTGTCAAGCCATGCTGTAGCGGCGACCCATACAAAGTAGAGGAAGATGGGCACAGATGTTAGCTCAGGGCTGATCTTCCTCCCAAAAAAAAAATGAAAAAATTAAAAAAATAAAATAAAACAGAATATCTAAACTTGTTTTAAAATCTCCCCATGAAATGTAGTGTTTCAGGGGTCTTGAATCCATTTATATTATAAATTGAACCCATAATAACATCTTTATAAAGCAGTCTTTTTCAACATACTGTGACTTGAACCAGACCTTCAAACTGCTACATTGCAAAATAGGAGACAAGATATTCTGAAACAATAAAGTATGTTCAACTGTATGTTTCGTACCAAAAAGGAATTATTCTTAATAATTCATTCCATTTAATTCTTCAACAACATCTACCTATCTCTTACACGTGCCAGGCACTGTTTCATGCTCTGGAAATACAGCAGGGAACAAAAGTGACAAAACCCCCTGCTCTCATGGAGTTCACACTCCAGTAGGGAGAGAGAGAAAATACACTATGTAACAGAAATATCTAGTATATTAAATGGTAATGGTGCTATGGAGGAAAAACATGTAGGGAAGGGATGTAGGAAACGCTAGCAAAGGTGTGGAGTGTGGTGGGGCACTGAGAAGGTAATATCCGAGCACAGACCCAAAGGAAGAAAGAGTCAGCTATGGGGCTATTTGGGGAAAAGCATTCCAAATGGAGGGAACAGGAGGTATAAAGGCCCTAAAATAGGAAGCACCTAGTATATCTGAGGAACAGCACGGAGGCCAGAATGGCTGGAGCAAAGTGAAAGAAGGGAACAGTAGTAGGAGATAAGAACACGAAGTAAAGTGGGGACAGATCACATAGACCTGCATTTCCAATATGGTAGCCACTAGCCACACGAGGCTATTGAACACATAAACGTAGCTGGTCCAAACTGAGATGTGCTATGAGTGTGACAGAGCAAAAAACAATGTAACATATATCAGAAATGAAAATATTTTTGACATACTGGGTTAAATAAATTATTAAAATTAATTTCACCTGTTTAATTTTCCTTTTTTAATTTAGCTACCAGAAAATGTCCAATTACAGATGTGGCCCTCGTTTAACTCCCATTATCCTTACACTGGACAGTGTTTATAAGCTACAGGTCTTGTGGACCACCCTAAGGACCACGGCTTTTACTGAGTGAGAAAAGTAGCCACTGCAGGGTTTTGAGCATGGCAGGGCACGATGTGACTTATGTCTCACGGGATCCTTCTGGCAACAGTGAGGTCTACAGCTTCTAAAGGGCAAACGAGAAGCAGGTGAGAGAGGACGGTGGCTTGGACTAGGATGATGGCAGTGGAAGTAGTTCTGACTAGTCATATTCTAGATATATTTTGCAGGTAGAGTTAACAAGATTTGCTGATGGACTGGATTAAAATACATAATAGAAAGAGAGAAGTCAAGTGTGACTTTGGACGAGCACCTGGAAGGATAGCATTCCCAAAACGGAGATGGGGGACTGCAGGAAGAACATATTTGCGTGGGAAAATCAGGAGTTTGGTAGGCAGATGGATACACAGGTCTGTAGTTCAGGAGCGAGCCTGGGCTTGAGACAAATAATTGAGGGTCATCAGCATATAGTTTTTTTTTTTAACTTTCATTACGGAAAATTCCAAACATAAATAAAACTAGAGAGAACAGTATAATAACCCCCTAGGTAGCCATCACATAACTTCAACCATTATCAACTCATGGTCAATCTTGTTTATCTTAGGATTACTTTGAAGCAAATTCTAGACATCATTCACACAGATGGTATTTAAAGCCACGAGTCAGAAGAGGATCACAAAGAAAAACAGAGAAGATGGAAAGAAGGTGCCCTGGGGCCTTCTAATGTTTAGAGGTCTAAGAGATAAGACGCTGAGAAGGACCAGCCAAAGAGACAGTTGGAAAACCAGAAATATATGTCCTAGAAGCCAAGCGAAGAAAGAGCTTCAAGGAAAAGGGTTTGACCAGCTGTGCCAAATACTGCTGAAGCTACTATGATGAAGACTAAGAAGTGACCACTAGGTTAAGTAACATGGAGGTCACTACTGGCCTTGTCAGGAGCACTTTCATCCGAGTGGTTGAGACAAGCCTGACTGGAGGGATTCAAGAGAGCAGGTGAAGAGAGCTAGGACTGAAAACTCTTTGAGGGGCAGAAAAATGGGGCAGCAGCTGGAAGAGGTGGGACCAAAGGTATTTTTTTTAAGATGAGAACAGCAGCAGCACATGGAAACAATCCACAGAGGGGAAAACTGGTGATGCAAGGAGAGGGAAGCGCTGGGGCAATGTCCTGAATATGGAAGAGGGGCTGAAACTTGGTGCAAAGAAGAGGGGTTGCCCTCAGACAGGATCAGACATAGACCATGCTGGAAGAAGGCAGAGAATATACAATATCACAAATGCTTTCAATGTTTTTATTTTGTGTTTTATAATGTGTATAATGTATTAGCACAGCAATGCTGTATATAAATTATAAATACACACACAAGGGGAATTGCTCAAAAGTTTTAACCAATATGGGTACCTAATGAAAATTATTAAAGAGCACTTAATTAGAGGAAAATAAAACGTATCAAACTCTAAACGATGTGACAGGAGACATATCATGGCATATTTAATGTATCCTGTATTATTATCTTAAGTATACAATAAAAGATCTAGGAAAGGTAAAAGAATACTAGTCTTTGAATCTGAGAATACATTTATTGTTATTAACTAAGATTTTTTAAAAGGCTCAGACACTATAATCCAGGAATTGCAATATAGCTGCATTTGAACTGCAAACGGAAAAAATACAGGAATTACAGACCATTCTCAAAATCAGTGTCACAGGGTCCAAACAAAAGTCTAATTATTTATTTACAGAGAGAAATGCGAATCAGTTAAGTCTTATTAGCAAAACAGGCCTGAACAGTACCATCAGATTCTGCTACTGAGGCAGCACGTCTACACGATACCACACTTCTCGGCAAAGAATAACAAATCGAGAAAGTGGGCCTAATTAGGTAGGTAACCTAATCAGAATAGGCAAAAGCCCCAAGCCAACCTAAAGTCCACAAAGTCACAGAAACATCCAACCTGCTCAAGGAAGATATCAGCACTACTCGGCATCTGCTGAGCCCTTTAACAGTTCAGAGCACCTTCCAGACGTCTTCATTCAGCCTCTCTACAATCCCCCAGGTAAGTAAGCTCTCCATTTTAACTCCCTTAGCTATAAAGACTCAAGCCCAAGAGTGGCTTGAGTAAATGGGCACACGGTAAGTCAGTCGGTGCCACTGCTGGAATCCCAGTTGAGTGGCTACGAAACAGAGGCTTGCCACGGAAGATACACCTGGCTTCTTCAAGAGTTCTAGGGGCACCTCTTATCAACCAGATAAATGAGAACATGAATACCAAGCCCTGGAACATGCAGATCTGTCAGCACAGAGGTGACAGTCACGGCCACCCAACTTAGCTGGAGTGACCATGTGGGGGAAAAGAGACAACAAGCAGACAAACAACAGCTCTCATGTGGCCAGACTATAAGCTCCGTGAGACCAGGGCCCTGCCTGTCTTCATAGCTCTATGCCCAGCACCCAGTACAGTGCCTGGCACAGAGCAGGCTCTCAAGAAATATTTATTTAAAGAAGGAATAAATGACTAGTTGCATTAAACCACAAAGACAAGAGGAAAATGAAGAATGTTCAAAAATCACAAAATGGTTCAACAAAACTCAAGAAAGCTGTTGATGGCAGCTAACTGGAGATAGAGGGGGAGAGCTAAGTAAGTCTAAAAGGCAGACCTGCAAAACATAACTTCTTTTAAGAATGAGCATAATCTTTATGAACCGAGACTTTAAGATTAATCCTCAACTAAATGAAATATGTGGATCTTGTCTGGAGGCTGCTTCAAACAAAACCAACTATTAAAAAAATTGAGACCAGCAGGGAAATTTAAATACTGACTGGATGACTGGTGATATTTAGGAAGGACTATGCTTTTGCAAGAGGTGACTGTACTGCTGGGGCTACAGTAGTACAGGTAGTATCTTCGAGAGAGTATTTATGGATGAAACATGTCTGGGATTTGCTGTAAAATAATCCAAGAAGGGAGTAAGGAATAGGGTGGGGGGGTATAAGTGAAATGAGAGGGGCCACATGTTGATTACATGTTGAAACTGGGTGATGGGAACACGGAAGTTTCTTATACTAACTCTACCTTCATATACATATGTGAAAACTTCTGCGGTGAGAATTTTAAAAAGAAGAGTAACTATAATCTCAAACTGCAGTTAATTTCCTTGCATCAGCCCCACCACAGGGAAATGTGGCATTTTGGCTCCTACCTGGACACGGTCATCTCTGAGGAGACTGCAGAACGGAGCTGAGTCCTGTCTTTTCTTCGTCACCACCATCATCTTCATCTGGGACTCACCTGCTCCAGCTCTGCTTTCACTCTGGGCTTGCAGATGCCTCTGTGTTTCCTCTCACACTGGTTTCTATTCTCCCTCCCCAATCTTACCTTCCCTGCCACTGGCTGGTTCTTCCGCTGTATCCAGTCATGTAGGCTGCCACTACCCTACCTCTTTGTACCAGGTCATTCTCCTTCCTCATGGTCCTAATGCCAGAGGCCTCTCTCATTCCCACAGGGAATGAACCCTTCTAGATCCTTTTTTCCTTAACAGCAGTCGCATCACCAGTATGTCCAGGTATGTCCATCTTCCCCTAAATTTGTCACACTTGCTGCCATAAGCTCCTCTCTTCCTCCACGTACTTATTCAGATTGCTCCAGTACATTTCCGGAACAGACCACGTAAGGATGGGTCAGCCAATTAAACATCTGAGTGCCTACCATGTGTCAAGCACAATACCCCACACTCGGGTGAGAGTAGTGAACAAGACAGATGAACATACGCTCTCCTGAAGTTTATGATCCAGTGCAGATCATATTAAAACCGGTTCAACTGCCCATATACCTCCCCGATTAGACTATGAACCCTTTATTTTCCTCTGTATCCTCCAAACTTCACACAGTGCCCAACATGTAACAGATCCTTAATAAATATCTGGTAAACAAATGTTTCTCCTAGACAGTGCACTAGTCTCAACATTAGTTTAAGCCCATGTAGTGTGGGGTTACCCTAAGCACTACAAATGAAAGGTATTTAGAGAGGATTTTTAATGAGGACCTTTTTTTCCTTTTTTGATAAGAACAGCGACCTGGCCTCTGGGGAAAATGTGTGTGTGTGTGTAGGGGTATAAAGACTCCTAGAGCCAGGCTTACCATTGCCAGCTAAAAGCAGCTCTGGGTGTGCTTAGCTTCTGTCTTCTTTGCTATTCTGGGTCGTCTGCTCCCTCCTCCCACTGCCAGCCTCCTCCCTTCCAGCTGCAATGGGAATAAACCTCAGTCACTCCCCCAGTCCCCCCACTGCTTCAAGGACGTGGTTTCCTCTTGCCACCAAAATGTCTCACTTCCTATCTCAGCCCTGAGCAGAAATGACCCAACTGCTGCACTGCTGCTGTTTTGCAAAAGCGAGAACTTTAAATTAGTCCTGTTCTTAGCCAGGAGTTTCCTCAAGACTCCGGTTTGAGAATCAAGTCAAAAAAGGTGGAAATCAGGACATAAGGGGACTCTGTAAATGCTGGTTGCAAGAATACTGAGTACTGTTTCTGGTCCCAAGCCAACAGAGACACACACCCCACAAACACCAAGCCACAGGGCCTTGTTCCGACAGAGTGGCTAAGTGCCAGGTTCAGGCAGACAAATGAGGCTGGGTTGCGGGCTCTCTCTGCCGATGCATCTCCAGGGCCTTGGCACTAAAGGGGACAGTGAGGCTAGAAGTGACAAAGTGAAAATATCAAGGGAAATACGCTGCAAGACTTGGCAGAACCAATGAGCCTCTCCTTCTCCTTACCACCACTGGGTTTGGGTTGATCCATTCTCCTCTGCACAAGCCTGGGAAATCAGAATGAAAGGGAGGGTAGCTTCTCAAACCAAGGCCACTATCCACCCCTGCTGAGAAATTCAGGCCTCCAGACTTAAAGAAGGCCGGGGAGGAAAATACAACACCCTCTGGGGAAAGAGCTAGAAATGAAAGGGGTTTCCCAGATACAAGACTACTATCTTTGGGTTGATTCCAGTAATCTAATCTATCTCAATTGCCACATCATCCTCTCATGGGATCACAAAGGAAGGCCCAATGCAGAATCTTTAAGACCCCTAGAGATCTGAAACAGTAAGCACGCCCAGTGAAGATTCCAGGACTTTTCCGGTGGTCTAGGGCAGAGGTTGGCAAGGTTTTTCTTAAAAGGCAAGAGAGCAAATATTTTAGGCTTGCGGGTCATACGGTCTCTGTTGCAACTAGCACTCAACTACACCAACGTAGCATGAAAACAGCCATAGATAATATATAAACAATGGGCATGTCTATGTTCCAATAAAACTTTATTTACAAAAGCAGGCATCTGGCCCATGGGCTGTAGCTTGCCAACTCCTAGTCACTGGGAAAACCTGCTCTTCCAGCATTTCCATGCTCCCAAGAGAAACAGGGGCTACCCTCCACCTGGAGGGCCCCCCCCACACTCTGGACAGAGGCGCCTCCTCTGGGTACCAGGCTTCCACCCTGTTACTCCCTCCCACAAGGCACCAAAGAAATCTGGGCTGCTTATTCGAAAAGCCTGGCCTGCACGCAAAACCTGGGCACAGGTGGACAAGGCTTTGAACATCAACTCCGAAGGCTTTTAGAGCTGGAAGAAACTCGACCCCTCAGACTAGGCACTAAGACCTGGAAAAGGAAGTGACTTGCCCGAGATCATGTAGCTGGCCAAGGCCTCCAGACTCTCTGTCCAGTGCTCTTATTCCTCTAGAGTGATGACTGGAAAGGAACCAGAACAAACAGCCTCCACAGGTGGAGGCTAAGGACCTATGGCACATCTCTATTGCACATCCTGGGGCCTCTCAGTAATTTTTAAGTGAATGGTGCAGCC
Source organism: Ceratotherium simum simum (assembly GCF_057802395.1). Classification (NCBI taxonomy): domain Eukaryota; kingdom Metazoa; phylum Chordata; class Mammalia; order Perissodactyla; family Rhinocerotidae; genus Ceratotherium; species Ceratotherium simum. Next base: position 28,488,148 of record NC_141901.1, on the reverse strand, counting down.
AAAGTCAAGAAAAGAGCTTGCAGAGATAAGTGTATATATCTACCTTTCCAGAACATATCCTCCTGGATATTGTTACTAGGGGGAAGAAAACTTAAACAGAAACCTGAACTTCAAAAAGGGGCGTGGTTTGGTAGAAGACATGGGTGTTCCTTAGCAGAAAATGGTCCAGCAGTCTGGGCGGGCCCTGGGATAATAAACAAGTACAAGACACACAGCCTCACCCAATTCTAGGCCCATGCCTCAGGCCCTGGGATCTCTCTCTACACACCTTCTTGGCAATCTCATACCTTCAAGGCTTCATAATACAATTTCCTCCAAACCTCTTCCCAGAATTGACTTTCCTTGCAAACTTTATTTGCCTGACCATAAACATTTCTATTTGGACACTCTGCCATCGTCTTGAAGGCAATGTCTAAAAGCAAATCAAATATGACTCCCCCAAACAAGCGTGAACCCTTATTTTTCTATGTCTGTCAATGACTAAGGCTCAAAATTTCAGCACCTTCTCTTTCCCATGTCCTGTCCCCAAGCCAAAGTGGCTTTCTGAACTACCTCTTCCTCTGCATTCCCACAGGCTCCACCCTAATCCATCACCTCCAGTCTGGAATACTGCCAATCTCCTGCCTGGGGGCCCAGATTCCAGGCTTGTAAGGATGCCAAGCTGATCTTCCTCCATGTACACATCCTCCTCCTATCCACCAGAATCTCTTCAAGGTCAAGGCGCAGTCCCACTTATCTCTGTCTTCCCAGCTCCCAGAACCTTATCTAACATGGTAAGCACCCAATAAACGCTGAATGAATGATCCTAGCTTTCATCAGGAGCCACGACCACACAAGAAACCGCATGGCCTTCCTATTTCCTACTACCGCCAGCCCAGACTGCCAGGCTCTGCGGGCCCTCCATCATCTCACCCACCCTTCTCACCCCCAGCTCCTACCACTCCAGAAACAAGCTCCACCTAGCTGATCAATGCCTGACCCTCCTCATGTACCAGACATTCCTGCATCCACATCTCTGCCCACGCTCTGCTCACCCTGCCCTGCAATGACGTCCATGCCCTTCCCCCTCCATCCACTCCAACTCCTACGCAACTACCGATTGCCAAGCTCTGGGGGAGATACGGGATGCAGGAAGCAGGGAGACGATAAAAAAATTGGGAAAGAGGGGAGCCTGACGGGGATATGCTAGGGTCTCTGATCCCTGGAGCCATCGCCCTCCCAATGGATCGCAGGCAATTAGAGAAGGAAGAGGTGGGAGGAGGAGCCAGATTTTTCCACTGAAGGAAAGGCATGATTTTCATCACTGCTTCTGTTGCCCTGGTAACCAGGGACAGCCCAGTGGAGAATACAGTAAAAGAACACCATGTTTATCTTTGCTGTCTGATCCACTTCCCTGGATACCCTTGCCTGACCATCCCCTAGCCCCTAGGCCTGCTCCAAATTTCTTACAATGCCACCATCATCCTTCTGTCACTCTTGCTCAAAACCTCAAAGGCAGACCTAATTTCTCCCTCCCTTTATCCAATCCTATGTACATGTAGTCTTCCACTGCAAGATTCTGGGGGTCATCTCACCCATCTGCCACACTAGGGCGCCTCAAGAACAAAGAGCTGGCCGTGAAGTGAAGAATGGCATCCACTCCACCAGGCAGTCCATGGGTGAGAGGGACTAGAGGGACAAGAAGGTGACGAAGGCTGCCCAACCAACCCCTTCCTCAGCCCCAGACAGCTGATGTGGAGTGGGCCCCTGTTCTCCCATGCTCCCTCCTATGCCCGGGAGCAGGAGCCAGGGTGAGTGAGGACGGGGGACCAGGTCCACCCACAAGTTTCCACAGATCCTGCCTCCCACACGGACACAGTATCTGCGTGACCTGAGAGCGGAGACATGGCACTTGCCCTGGGAAATTATATAAGTGTTATATAACATGGTGGCACCAATAAGCACATAGACACAGTTGTCGGGTGGCAGGGACAGGCCAAGGGTGGAACCAAACCCAAGGGGCTGGAGATACAAGGAGGGAGGTACAGCCCTCTCGCCACCAATGCCAAAGCAACACCAGGCCCTGGCTGCCCCAGCCCTGTCTATACCTGCTCCTTCCACCCCGGAGGACACAGAGAGAGACTTGCCTGGCTCTGCATTCTTCTTCCCACGCTGGGCAGCAGGGAGGGGCCGCAACACCATCACCACCCTGGCCCACAGCAGCCTCTGTCCATGTGGCCTAAGGCAGCCAGGCTGCCCTTCCCACAGGGGAGCAGCAAGGGAGCCATGGGTGGGAGACGGAGTGTGGGCCAGTAGCCCCCTCCTCTCTGTCCTTGCACCAAAATGTGTGTGTTTGGTGAACAAGTGCTGCAGCAGCTCCAGGATTGGCTGGGCCAGCCATCCCTCTGCTCTGTCATTTGCCGTTCCTCTAAAAAACAAAACAAACCGAAAGGGAAAGAAAAAAAATATTAAGCACATTTGGCAAATGCCGAATCCCAAATTTTGGTCTATGGCTGCGAACAAAGCTGGAAGGAGGGTGCCCTAAGGACATTACCCTATTTCCCCACAGCCCCCACCTCCCACCATATCTTGGGCAACCCACCACCTATGAACTTGGGCTGTAGGCCTAGAAACTCCCCCTCACCTCCCGATACCCCTCCAACCTCCACTCCCGACCCCTGCCTCTATCTCTGGAGCTGCCTCTGTTGCTGGAGCTTCTTCAATCGCAGGCATTCCCACTCCACCCCACCCCCAGCCTCTGCAGAGTGCTCAGAGTATGCGGCTCCCGGATATGGACGCGGGAGCCAGGCGGCCAGCTTGGGGCAGTTCAGGGCCAGGTCTTCATCAAACTCCTCCACCCTCACCACTACATCCACTTTATTAATTTGGGGGGCGGGGGGGACTGAACAGAGAGACAGGGCCCAGTGGCATCTCCGGCAGCGCCCGCCCTCCCCCGAGCAATGCCTCTGGCCTTCCCGCCGCCTCCTGCACACGCACCTCCGCGCCCCCTGAATTAGGGGGGAGAAAGAAATACGCGTTAACATCACGAGCCTCCGCGCACCATTCCTCGCCCCCTCAACCACCTGTCTCTGCGCTCTCCCTCCCCCACAGCCTTCCTCAACTCCCGGCGCCCCCTCTGCAGCAAAGGGGCACCACGCCCACTGCGGAGCGGAGAAACGGGAGGTGGGGAGTACGCAAGGCCTTCCGGGCCGGGCCGAGGGGGCTACTCATCCACCTCCCCCGCCCAGCTGGCCCGGGCCCCGGAGCCCGGGGACCGCCCGGGCCGCTCCCGGCCCCGATCCGCTCCCACCCACGCGGCGAGGGCAGCTGCGCCCGAAGGCCGCGCCGCAGCGGGGGTGGGGCGCGACCGGAGCGCGGCGGGGCCCCGGGCATCGCCCCCAGGGGGGCCCACCCCTGCCCCAGGCGGCCCACCCCTGCCCCAGGCTCTCGGAGACCGTCTGCAGGCCTGGCCCGGGCTGCCCCCTCCTACCCGGCCAGGGCCCTACTCTTACCTCCCGCGGCCGCTTCCCTCCCGGGGGACTGCGCAACCCGCCTCGCCGCCCCCCGATTGCCCCGCGGGAGGCGCGAGATGCGCAGCCGCTGCGGACGCCGGCTCCGCCGCGGCCGCTTCCCGGGCGTGTGAGCTCAGCCCGCCCGCGCGCCCGCGCTTCCCACGCTCGGCGCCCGGCGCCGCGCCACCCAGCGGCCGCTGCTGGCACTGCACGCTCGCGTCCGGGAAAATTGCCGCAGCCTGCCGATTGATTCGGCAATTCCCAGAATTTGACTGTAGGTTTGCAGCGGGGCGGGGGACCCCACAGGTCTTTCTCACCGTCTCCAGCCTTAGGGCAGAATGGCTCCCACTCACCCTATCTCTGAAGGAGATTCCAGAGTCTTTGCATGATTCCCTGATTTCCACCGCCCCTGTTCCTCTGACCTTGCATCTCATATTTGTCTCAGGGCAATGGAGACTGTGATGAGGGCGGTCACTACTCTTATAAAATGGGGGTAGGGGATCAGGGGTGGGCAAAAGGCAGGAAGCTCCTGAGGCTAGCATTCCAAGCTTTCCTTGGGCCTGTCTAGAAGTACTAGGTGTGCACCGGGTCACTTCCTGACTGAGCTTGTGCAAAAAAAAGAAAAACACAGATGCCCCAGCCCACCTGTAAATTCTAATTCGAGAGATTTAGCGTACCGATTTTTAATCTTTTCTCGGATCCAGACCCTTTTGAGAATTGGAGAAGAGCTGTGAGCCCTCAGTGCACATGCATACATAAACACAGTTTTGCATAGGCAGGGAATTCTCAGACTTCTCGAAGCTCCATGGACCCCAGCTTAAGAACTCACTCTTTGCAGATACCCTAAGACACCAGGAGTCTGAGCTAGTGATTACCTGAATTCGCTGCCATCTTTGCACATGCTGTTTCCTCCTTCAGGAATATTTCCTCTGTACCCCAGTACCACATTTCTGCCGGTAGGAATTCCATCTCTCCTTTAAGGTCAGCTCAAATGCCTTTTCCTCCCCGATTTTCCCATTGAGACATGCCATCTATGACCTGGGTTTTCTGGGAGTGTGTTTTTTATGCCATTTATGGCTATTAACACTATACTTGTGGACCTGTAGTTATTTTTGTGCGTGGTTGTCTTATCACTCCTTCTAGATTATAAACTCGTTTAAGATAAATTTCTCCCTCCGCAACTACTAAGGTGACTTACATGGTATGCCCTCAAAAAATAACTCTTAAATAATTAAAGGGAAGTTGGGTTGAGGGAACAGGAGGCCTACAGGAGGCCCACGGAGATGAAATGCCGTTGCTCCAGGGGAACCCAATGCCCCTCCTCTTCCCCGATGCTCTACCACCAACATATATCCACCACATGCACACTTCAGCGCCTAGAAAACAGAATTCTCAAGTTGACAGGATCTTTTCATTCATTCCTCCTCCTCCGGGCAAGACTGTCATTAATTGGAAGTCCATGGACTAAATTAGGATACAAGTTCATGCAGGATGCACCTGCCAGATAACAGATATTCCATCCCCAGGGTCCCCTTGTCCAATAACGGATATGGTGGTACACCCAACAGTTGCACATGCCAGAAACAAGCTGTCATCCTTGACTCTTCCCTCTCACTTCCCTCCTTCCATGCATATTCCTCATCAATCACCATGTCCTGATTTTACTTCCTAAATCTATTTCAAAGATTGCCTTTCTCTCCATCCCCTTGGCCCTATCCTGAGGTCAGACCACCATTATTTCTTGCCTGAATTTCTGCATCTGTCTCCAGTCTAACTGGCCTACCTGCCTCTAGTCTCACCAGGCTCAGATCCAGTCTCTACATCTCAGCCAGAAGGATCTTCCAAAAATGTCAATCACTTCCCTGCTTAAAACCCTTAGGTAGCTCCACATTTACTAAGGGTGAGGTCCAGACTCCTTCACCCAGCTCACTAGACCTCCAAGCGCTGGCCCTCAGCTAACCCTCCAGCCTCCTCTCTTGCCACGTTCCCTCTTAACCTTTATGCTTCATTCATACTAAACACCAAGCTCTTTCCTACCTTGAGGGGAGAGCACCCTTCCCTGATTTTTATAAGGCTATGTCCTACTCATTCTCCAGGCTTCCCTACTGTCTCCTCCTATGTGACCCTGTCCTTTTCCTCTATAACATTCATCACACAGTGTTGTTCCCCACTTATATAACGTCTGTTTGCCCTGCCACGCTAGGAGCTCTGCAGTAGTATCCTCAATGCCTAGCGCAATAACCCAATGCCAGGTAGGAATGCAACAAATATTTATTGAGAGAATGAAAGCTTTGAACATGACACATACCCCAGATGAGAGACTCTGGGGTGATGTGGTGGTGCTGGATGATCTGAAAGTCAGACGTGGTGGGGCCAGGTCTGCTGCTTTTGAATAATAGCACCTTTCACTGTTTTCAAGTGAACTTCTCTCTTTCTGAGTCTTCAATTTCCTCAGCTGAAAAATGGTGATACTACTACTCAGGGTTGCTCTGAAGGCTGCCAGAGATATACGTGGAAGGCAGTGTGTAATTTTGAAGTTCTCTCTCTGTATATAATAATAGTATTGTATTACTTCACTCGATCTTCACAACAACATTTTGAGGTAGGCAGCCGACAGTTCCCATTTTGCATATGAGGAAATTGAAGATGGACAGTGTAAAGCAATTTGCCTAAGGTCGCCTAGCCAGTTGCTAGGGAGCAGAGGCTTGTCACTGGGTCCCAAGCCCAGGCTCTCTCCACATATCACCAGTGCCCCTCCCTCCCATCCCCAAAGTAGGACGCCGTGTTGGGACACATACATGTTGACATCCTGAGGATCCTGCAGCTCAAAAACGTCGCCACCTACCATTTCTGAAGGAGTTGTTTTGGGGGGTTGGAGGTGATGGGTTGTTAGTAGAAAGTGAACTATATAGCAACAGATGGCAGAGCAGGAAGGAGTGGGGTCAGGAGCAATTGACCTTGGGGCTGACCTATACTCCCCATCTCTGCCCCTTCTCCCACCCTACAGGAGTTACCTCGATTGACACCCCCCTTTTACGACATAGTTGGACACCTGTGGGCTCTGAGGTTCCCAGAAGCTGGAGATTTTCCGTTGCCTCCATATTTCCAATTCCGTCTTTCAGCAAATATTTCCTGAGCTCTTGCTAAGTGCTTTGTCACTGCCTGTGGAAGCCTGGCCAAATGACTTAACCTCTCTGAGCCATAGTTTCCCCATTCTGCAAAATGGGACTGATAATAGCCTGTCACATGGCTATTGTGAGAATTAAAGGAGATAACCTAACAGCTGCTAGTGGGCTGTTGCTAGTGGAGACACCTGCCTCCAACACCCCACCCTGTCTGCTATTTTTCGTTTAAACGCATGGGAATGTCTGTTTGGTAACTGGGGGAGGATGGAGGGAAACAGAGGGGCTGGAAAAGAGAGGAAAAGAATACGAAGGGGACGTGGAGAGAGCTGTGGGGCTCTGAGCCTGTTTGAACTGTTCAGGAAGGACTTGTGAGTTTCTGGGCCCTTTGAGTTTGGGCGACACGGTCAGCCACAGTGATGAGGGGCTTTTCCAAGATCTTGGTGGGCAGGGGGCATGGACCACTGAGAGCCAGAACAGGAGGAGAAGAACAGAGCAGCCATCTTTTGGTGACCACAGCTATGAGGGTTCACATGAAGCTCCTTTTTGAGAACTTCCAGAATAACTCTAGGGCACTCTAAGAATGTCGATGAAATCATCAATAAGATGTTACAAGCATAAAGAATGGAGGTAGTGCCTGGCACGTAGTAGGAACTCGATACGTGTTAGTTTCCTAAGATGTACACACTTTAGCATCAGGGCATGGAGTCCCCGTGCTCTTGAGCCTTCTGATAGCGCTGCCTTTGCACTAAGTATGTTTGTTTCTCACTGTGTCCAGTGCCCCAGGGAACACCCAGTGAAACTGCCCTTCACAGATCCCCGTGTGTGGTTATGGTGGTTTTTCTCTTTAAAGATTAAATCGTTTTTTCCCTTTCTGCTCAACAAAGACAACAGCCCTTTGGTTTTTGATAAACGTTCCTTTGCTACTAGCAGGTGGATTTGCCCGGGGCACTAAGAGCTGTGCTTTTAAAACTTACACATGCCCAGCTGTTTGAATCTGCTACTTCAGTCTTTCTTCTCTTATCTCCTGCCCCCGGGCTGAGTTTTCTCTGCCTTGGCAGGTTGATAACACGTGAAAGGATGAGAACAGTCCTTCTAATTAATAGACTAATTAGTGGTACAAGCCTTTAATAGCCGATTATAGGAAAGTCATTCCCCACCCCCCAAGTGATTGATTTATTTATTGCTGTTGTGCTGCATTATGGTGAAATAGTCAGCTTCTAATTATCTATTGGCTGGTTCAATGGGCCTTTTCCTTCCCTTCCTTCTTCTTCTTCCCCTTGCTAATGGTGGGCACAGGCAGAATGAGAGAACTCAAACCAGCGGATGAGCAGCTCTGACCAGATCTAAGTGTGGGGATCCTGATGCCACCCCCATCTTGAGAGCTCAGAGCTAGAAAGGGAATGGGAGGTGGGGGAAAAATAAGGCAAGAAAATCCTGCCCATATGTGTAGGTTTACCTCCCTGTGACCCTTCCCTCATGATCCCTCCTCCTCTGGGGCCATAACTCACACACATGTCGGTTGCATTCAAAAACAGTATAGTATGGAGCTTAACCGCGTGCACTGAGATCTGACTGCCTGGGTTCAAACCTTGGCTCTCCCACTGGCTAGGTATGTGGTCTGGGCAGGTCACTTAACCTCACTGTGCCTCCATCTCCTCATTGGTAAAATGGGAATATAATCGCTCCTGCCTAGGATTGTTGTGAAGATTAAGTGCAACAAGCCAGAGAAAGCACTCAGCACGGTACCGAGCACAGTCTAAGCTCTCAATAACGTCAGCTGTGATAATCGCTGCTGCCTGAAGTTATGTAATGTACCTGATACATAGAAAGAATTTGATAAATGTTTGTAGAATAAACGAATGACTGTATCATAACTTTCAAGTAGATTGTGAGCCCTTGAAGTTCAAAAGGGTGAATAAAATAGGAAATTGCACACTAAATCATAAAAAGAAGCTCCCTTTAGTTGAGTGCTTATCACTGGTTGGGCTCTGAGCTAATTGTTTTATGTAGCTTCTCTCATTTCAGCCTTATGTAACTTGATTTTTACCAGCCTTCTTGGATCATATTTTGCTTAAATAGCCTGAGTCCCCATACCAAATTTTGTGGGATGTCTGTATTCTCTCCAAGATTTCCAAGGACTCTTGAGCGATGGGCTGACATTTTCATGATCAGTTTTTCTTATGAATTCCTGCTCCAGCTGAATTCAAGCTCTTTCACCTGCTTTCTGACAATGTCATCCTTTTGTCCCATCATTCTCACTTATAGCAAGCTGAGCCCCTTCCATCCTTCCTTCTATCCCTAAAGCCCCCAGAACATAGGGCCATTTTGTGTGGAAGACCTTTACTGAAGGTCTGAGGCAATATAGAATAGTTATAGCCCCACGTAGAGCGAGCAAAAGCTCTCCACCTCCCTCACCCCAGTGCCCTCATCCCCGGATGTTCTGCTAACCAGATCCCTGCCTGCAGCCATTTTCCCTCTAAGATCCTTCTCCTCCATCTCTCTACTGTTCCCCACCTCTCCCTGAAAACATCAGATCCCTATTACTTTATTACACAAGAAATTTAGCTCTTTTGAACAAATGTCTCCATTCTGGGCTATTCTCAATCTGGGGTCAGAGAAGGAGCTAAGGAGGTGGATGTCTGTGAGGATGCTCAGGCTGCTTTTCTTAGCCACAAAGTTTACCCAAGTGTTTTCCTCAGCAAACGAGCCAAGCCCCTCTGAGATGAATGCTGCCCCAGCCCAGAATGAGGAAAAATAGCAGTCATATTTTTACATAAAATTTTTTTCTTCCGGTTATACTTGTGGTAATGCCATGAGGTAGATATTGTTAGCCTCCCTTTTTTACAGATGAGGAGCCTGAGTATTGAAAAAGGTTAAAAAAATTAACCCGCTCAAAGTCACACAGCTCGTGTCAGAGCTAGACTCCAAATGCAGACCCGTCTCGTTCCAAAGCCAGGGAGATTGACCAGGACACCATGTGGTCACTTAATGCAGCTCAAGCAGGTCTGAGGTAGGTTCCACTCACAGGGCAAATCTTTCTCAGGGGGAGGCGGTGTGGGTCATAGGAAGGTGAATTGAGTGACTGAAGGCCAAAGAGATTAAAACAGAGATAGAGCTTGAAATAGCTACATAACTATGGCTTCAGGTATGAGACCCAAGAGGAGTTGTTGCTGCTAATCACTGCTGAGTGATTGCTCTGATTGCTTCATTTGTTGATGCTGCAGTTGCTGAATTTTGCTGTGCTTTATTCAACCTTGGGTAGGGGCCCCCTCTCCAGAAGGGTAGGGCCGATTTTTTTGGCTCGTAGGGTGCTGACTTCATACGTAAGACATCACGCTGTATAGCCCATCAATGTCTAAGAAGCCTGGCCAGGTAGCTGGGGCTCTTACAAAAGCTCAGTAAACAGCTATGGAAAGAATGAAAGAATGGCTCTTCTCTCACTTTAATTTGTCCATTCTCTTCCCAAGGACTCACCTAAGGTAGGAGGAATGAGTTAGGTGGAACCTGATGGAGGAGTATCCACCCCAGCTGGGCAGCTGGCTAGGTCACCAAAATTATAAGGGAGGCAAGAACACTTGGAAATGGAATGAGGTTACCAAAATGGAATTTATCAGAACCCTTCAATAAGCCATTGGTGATGGGAGGGGGCAGATTTTACCACATAGTAGCAGTGTGACCTTGGCTTTCTCATCTCTAAAGTGGGGATTGTGATACTTATCACAAAGTTTATTTTCCTCTCAATTAAGTGTGATAATGGAAAAATTGTGGCTTTTATTGTTACTTACTCTTCAGTCTACTGTAATCTGGTTTCTGCCTTCCCATACTCTACTGATTGCTTTCACCAAAGTCAGCAACCACCCCGTTGTTGAAAATTTCATTCCTTTGCCACTTGGTAGCATTTGACACTGTATACCAGACCTTCCTCCGTGAAATATTCCCTTCCCGGGTTTCTCAAGGCCCCAGTCTCAAAGTTTTCATAGCTCCTCGACTACCCTTCTAAGTCTCCATTGAGGCATCTGTTTTAGTTATCTGTTGCTGCATGCCAATTACCCCAAAATTTAGCAGCTTAAAACAGCATCGATTATTGCACATATCTCACAGGGTTGGGAATTTGGGAGCAGTTCAGCTGGGTGGAGCGGTGTTCTGGCTCAGGATCTCTTATGAGATTGGGGTCTTATTTGTTTAGTCATTCATTCATTCATTCACAAAGATCTTCCAAGCTCTTTCAAGCTCCCTCACTGGCTGTTGACAGGAGGTTTTGGTTCTTTACCACATGGACCTCTCCATAGGGCTGCTCATGACATTACAGATGGCTTCCCCCAGAGCGAGTGATCCAAGAAGAATGAGCATGTGTAGCCAAGCTGAAAGCCACAGTCTCTCTTATAACCTAATCTCAGGAGTGACACGCCATCACTTCTCCCTTGGTTACTCAGACCAATGCTGGTGCAATGTGGGGGAGAATTACACAAGGGTATGAATACAAGGAGGCAGTACTGGAGACCATCTTGGAGGTTGTCTACCACAGCATCCTTCTTTGGTGACCCTTAAAAGTCAGCATTTCCCAGGGTTCCATCCTCACACCTCACTTCTCATTCTCTACACACACCTTCGATACTATAGTGCTCTCCAGTACCTTCAACTACTATCTAGATGCTAAAGACACCCAAGTCTGCATCTCTAGCACAGTTCCCTTTCAGAAACTTCAGTTTGTACACTGGCTGTTGGACCAAAGGCACCTCAAAGTCCACACATTCCATACTGAACTCATCATCATCCCCACAGTCTGATTTCTCCTCCTATGTTTCCATCTCAAGAATGACAACACTGTCCACTCTGACGTCAAGCAAGAAATCGGAAAATCATTCTTGACTGCCCTTTCGCCTTCCTCTCATGTCCAATCAGTGTGTTAAGGTTCTTTGTTTTTTCATTATTTTCCCCATCTTTTTATTTTAAAACTTTCAAACCTACGGAAAGGTTGAAAGAAGAGGAAAATGATCCCCTATTTACTAGATTACTTCATCTAGATTCACAATTGCTAATATTTTGTGTCACATTTGCTTTCTCTCCCCTCCCCTGCTCTCCATATACATATATTTTTTCGTAATATTACTAAGATGTTATTTGCCTTCTCATTCTCTTTCTCTCACAGAAGTACGGTGTGTGTATGTGTCAAAAGTTTCTATGTGAATCTGCTGATTTCAAAGTAAGTTGTAGATATTATGACACTTCAACCCTAAAGGTTTCTGCATGCATCTCCTAAGAATATGGACATTCTCCTATATGATCACAATGCCATTATTACACCTAAGAACCAAAGCCAGTTGATTACATTTTCCCATATGTCTCCAATTTAGCCACTTTTCTTCAGTCTGCAAGTTTCTCTTTTCTTCAATAGTGCAATCACCTCCTAACTGATTTCTCCTTCAGTCCATGCTCCACGCTGCTGCAAAGTGAACTTTCTAAAATGCAAATCTGATTATGTCACTTCCCTACTTCAGGCTTTTTGATGGCTCCTCGTTATCTTCAAAACAAAGAAGAAACTTCACATGGCATACAAAGCCTTCATCATCCAGATCCATCTACAGCAGCACTGCCCAGTAGAAATATTATATGAGCTATATATGTAACTCTAAATTTATAGTAGCTACATTTTAAAAATGAAAAAAAAACTACAGGTGAAACTAATTTTAAAAATATATTTTATTTAACTCAATATATTCAAAATATTATCATAGCAACACAAACCCAGTATAAAAAATTATTAATGAGATGTCTTATATTCTTTTTTTCTAAGTCGTCAAAATCTGGTGTGTATTTAACACATACAGCACATCTTAATTCAGATGCTAAATTTTCAAAGGGTTAAGTGAAATGTATTCCTACCAAAGCACTAAGGTTATATTTACCAAAAAAAAAAAAAAAAGATTATACTGTTCCAGTTTTAAAATTTGAATTAATTAAAATTAAATAAAATTGAAAGTTCTATTCCTCAGTCACACTAGCCACATCTTAAGTGCTCAGTAGCCACATGTGGCTGGTGCAGTTCTAGAGCAGCAGTTCTCAAAGTGTGATACAGGGGCTCCCCAAAACGTTTCCATGGAGTCTCTAAGGTCAAAACTATCTTCAAAATAATATTAAAATGTTATTTGTCTTTTTCACTTGGATTCTCTCACAAGTCCGTGGAGTGTTCTAGATGCTACATGACACGTACTGTGACAACAGACTGAACACAGAAACATATAAGAGAATCAGCAGTCTTCCATTAAGCCAGATATTGAAGAGATTTGTTAAAATGTAAAACAAGGCCACTCTTCTCCCTAATTGCTTTCATTTTGGAAAATATCATTATTTGTCATTAAAATATGTGTTACATTATGTTCTCACATAATGAGATAATTATTGTTTTAAAATGAATTAATAAATAATTTAAAATTTTCTCAGTTTTAATTTCTGGTACAGTAATTATGGATAGACATAACTCTTGAAATCAAAAGCTCTTTGAAGTTCTGGGTAACTTTTTGTTTTTTTTTATAATTTTTTTTAAAATTTATTTATTTTTTTCCCCCAAAGCCCCAGTAGATAGTTGTATGTCATAGCTGCACATCCTTCTAGTTGCTGTATGTGGGACGTGGCCTCAGCATGGCCTGAGAAGCAGTGCGTTGGTGTGCGCCCGGGATCTGAACCCGGGGGCCGCCAGTAGCGGAGTGCACGCACTTAACCGCTAAGCCATGGCGCCGGCCCCTGGCTAACTTTTAATGGTGTAAGAGGGCTTTGAGAACAGCTGGTCTAGGGCCTGCCTAACTCTCCAGCCTCATGGTTAGTGATTCCCCTCCTCTCTTGTATTTTTTGTATGAACTTCTACTTCCAGACAAGATGAAGCTGATGCACTTCTCTCTATTCCTCTAAGTACTTCTAAAAACCCTGGACATTGTATATAAAACAAACATAACAAGACTCTGAAAGGTAAAGAGAAGACGACTAGGGACCTCAAGACTCAAGGAATGACTTGTCACAGGCTGGTATCAGCAGAGTCCTAGTGGGGAGCCTGAACTTCTACTCTGGCCCAGCAATAACGAGACCCCCCCCCCCCCCCCCCCCCGCCACCACCAGATGTCAACAGCTGAATGGGGATCCTGGACTTCTAGCCCCACCTGGTGGTAACAAGGAGACATTCCCACCAGTGCAGTATCCAAGGGGGACAGCTAAAACAGAAGATTTAAATAACATCCAGAGTCTTATAACATAATACCCAAAATGTCCAGGATACAATTTAAAATCATTTGTCATACCAAGAACTAGGAAAATCTCAACTTGAATGAGAAAAGATAATCAGCAGATGCCAACACTGAGATGACAGAGATTTTGGAATTGTCTGACAAGAATTTTAAAATAACTATCATAAAAATGCTTTGGTTAGCAAGTATAACATGCTTGAAATGAAAGAACAATAGAAAGTCTTGGCACAGAAATAAGAGATATTAAGAAGAATCATATTCTTTGCTTGGGCCTTAAAAGAACCACTCAGAACTAGTGGAATGACCACCCTCACTTTGCTCCTGGGCCAACACTTTTTCCTTTCCCTGGAACATGGATCTTTATCCTCTTCTCCTTTTTAAATCCTTCTTGTCCCTCCGGGTCAGCCCAGATGTCACCTCTTCTGGGAAGCCTTCCATGGCTTCCATGCCCCTCCCACTCAAATCTTCCTACATCCTAACACTTACACTCAATGCTAATTGTTCTGTCATTTGTCCCTCCCACGGCCACCAATGTAAAGACTTGACAGAAGGGACTGTGTCTTACCCCAGGTGCCTGGCATAGCACCTGGCTTATAATAAGCACTGAAAAAATATTTACTGAATAAATGAATAAATCAGTGAATAAATGGAAATTCTTCAGTGGCTCTCTCTTTTCTATTGAATAAAATTAAACTCTGTGGTCCGTCATTAAATGCCCTACACAAACTGTGACACACATCTTTTGGGTACTTGGCTTCCCTTCACATATGCTACTTCCCTGCCATATTGGAAAACACATTGTTTATTGAAAGTAACTGATACTTCCCCATCTTTACATATCGTGTACGCTCTTCTATCAGCCTCAAATGTCCTCACCATTTTTGCCATTAAAATTGTATCCATTCTTAGAGCCCCACTCAGATGCCACCCATCCAAGACCCAACGCCTGATCCCCCCAGCTAGAAGGAGTCCTGCCCACCTCTGGATACACAGCATTGCATTTAGTCTTTTCTTGTGTTTTTTTTCTCACTTTCTGCCTTGCATTTGTTTTTGTTTGTTTGTTTTAATGCACTTGTAGTAATGCACTTGTAGTGGGTTCAGATCAACCCATATCTTACTCATCTTTGTCTCTGCCACTGAGCATCTGGCATAGAGTCTTGTTACTCTGTGAGTTTGAGTTTCTTTTTCTAAGATAATAGTATCTACTTCATAGGGTTTCTGTGAATAATAAATAAAATACACTATTTAAATTTTGGTATAGCATCTCATTTTTGATATAGTAAGTACTCAATAAATGTTAGCTACTATTCTTGTTATTATGATCATTATTTGAAGGAATAAACTGATGGAGCAAGACCTGTTAGCTCTACCTTCAAAACATCCTCTGAATTCCGCTTCATCTCACCACTTCCACCATCATCACCCTGCTCCCAGCCATGACCATTCCTCTCAATACTATCCCCATAACCTACCTGGTCTCCCTCCTTCCACTTTCTCGCCTCTCTGCCTCTATTCTCTATACAGCAGCCAGCACAATCCTTCTAAAACATACATCGGATCATATTACTTCCCTGCTCAAAACCCTTTAATGGTTTCCTGACCTGCTCATAATATCCAAACTCCTTACTGAGGCCTAAAAGTCCTGATGGGATCTGGCCTGCCCTCCCTCTCCCCCTCACTCACTCTGATGCAGCCTCACGGCCTTCTTGCCCTCCTTCATCTATAGCTTCTTGCACTTGCCAAGGTTTGCGTCGCAGAGCTCTGCATTTGCTCTTTCCCCTGAGTGGCATGATTGCTCCCTTCCTTCATTCAAGTGAACCTATGCTCTCAACTCTTACCTCCTTGAGAGTAACCGCCCTTTGTAAAATACCAACCATTACTCTCAATCTAGTTTATATTTTTCACAGCTCTGAATACGACCTGGAAATATATGCATATATTTACTTAGATAAATGTATTTGTTTATTATCTTTCTCTTCCACTAGAATTGTAGGCTCCAAGAGGATTTGTTCTCTGCTGTATCCCCAGCCTCTAGAATAGTGTCTGGTACATAATAGGTTTTCCATAAGACTTGTTGAATGACTGAATGGTGGCTGTGAACTCCTTGGATGGGAACTTTAGGAACAGAAGCAGCATCCTGTTGCACAAAATTGTTTACCTGCTACTGGGTTTGTGTGAAGAGGAAGTGTGGGATTGATCTACCTGGAGGGGATGGGATGAGGATGACCTATTCATCCAGGCTTAGAGGTCACTCCTATTAATTCGTTTAGATGAAAATTTGGCAGAAGATACTTCCAGGTATGCTCCCACAATGAACAATGTAATAGGCCAGAGTTAATTCTCCAGGGCTGACTGCGGGCACAGCAGAGGGAGCCAAGCCTCCCTTTCAGTCTCTCCTTTGTCCCAAGGTCCGGGGACCCGCTTGGCTGGCCAGGCCTGGAATAGTACATATTGATGAAATGCTCCAGAGGTGAAGTCCCAAGCCTATCCTGACACTGCCCTCACCAGCTTCAGGACATCCAACTGGAGGAACCCCGAGGCCCCAGCAGAAGAATGGGGGGATATGATAAAGGGGAGAGCTTCGGATTCAGGACACCTGAATTCCAGGTGATTTGGGCAAGCCATATCCCCTTTCTGGGCCTTAGTTTGTCTTTACTATACCATAAAGGAATTGAGTTGAATATATATTTCAAGTCCTCTCCATCAGTGACTCTCTATAGTTATATGAGCTTTGTGTATGAGATCTATTAGACTGGGCTGTTTAAGGATGGGGCAGCAGCAGAGAGAAACTTAACATGGAGGCAATTGAACTGAAGCTGAGCGGTAGGAGCCCAGCATGGCCAGCAGGTGGAGCCATTGCTGCACCAGGATATTCAGGCCAAAGGTGGGCTAGTTTGATTTTCTAGAAAGCAATGAGTCCTCAGGGCAAGCTGTCCAGCCGTCAAAGAGAACTAGCTGCCACCTCATGCCACTCCCCAACACACACACGTACACACACCCACACACACACAGACCCCTTCCTCCCAAGGCCTACACACTCCAACAACTCTGGGACAATTCTGTTACAGGTTGCTGGGCCTGAGGCTGGAGGCATTTCAAAGACCCAGTTGCTTTTTCTCCTCCTCCCATGTTTCCCAGAGTCTGTACCCCACTTCTACTCCCGCTCCCTGCCACGCCTAATAGGCCAGACCCTCATCTGGTCACTCTTATGGCAGGATGTGTGAAGATGGACGCCAACCTGACTTCTCTTTCCCGATTATCACCTTCCCTTTCTCCATTCCCCCCAAATCAGCCATGGCCTTCTAGGGAAAGTTCTAGCTCTCATTCCTTCCCCTCCTCTGAGTCCTCGGGGTGGGGTGCGGAGGAAGCTCTGGTTAGAGCAGTTGGGGAGAAGCAGAGGGAGGGGGTGGGAGTGCTAAAGGGAAGGTCTGGCTTTGGCCAGATAAGCATGGAAGGAGCCTTTGTTTGGCCCCAGCTGCCTCTGCCCCTGTTGACACACTTGGCAGCGTTTCCTGAAGCTACTTGGTAGTGTCGGTGGCACTCCCTCCCCCACTTCCTCTGGCCCGGGGATTGGGGGGGGGGTGCATCTGGGAGCAGCAAGGCGGCGGAGTGAACTTACAGATGTTTTTTGCAGTTAGGCTGCTGTCTTAATGCTGAATGCGGAAACCAGCTCCTCCTGGAATTGGCAGCTAGATCTCTAGAGCAGAAGTTCCCCACGTCCTCCTTCACTCTTCTGCTCCCAGCTAGAGATAGGGGGTGGTATGATAACAGAGGGTGCATAGGACATGGCTCCTTCCTTTTGTTTGGCATATTTTACATCCAGTGACCAAATGTGCCACTTCTCGGAAAGGTGTTCACGAAGGGTACAGCTCCTAAGTCCTCAGCACACCACCCTGCATCCTGAAGTCCCCTGCTGCATTCTGGTCTGCCTTTTTCTCCACACCTAGAAACATCCAGCTTCCCTGTGAGTCTCTCTGTTTCCTCCCAGAAGACGAGTAGTTGGCAGACTTAGCCAACTTAGCATCCTGGTTGGTACCTGTGTCTCAGAGATGGTCCCATCTCTTCCCTGGCTAGCCCCTCCCCACCACATCACTACACAGTCCAGCCAGGTTTGATGGGGAGATCGCTCTGGCATTCAAACACACCCAGCTGGGACAGAGTCACAGAACAGACATGTTTTGGTATCACTTTAATTACAGTATTTACACATACCATTTTTAATTAAGAAAAAAATCCACCCAATCTTCCTTTCTCTGGAAAGTTCTCTTTCCAACCGTCATTGAAACCAGGATCCCTGCTCACCCCTCTGGAAAAAAACAAAAACAAAAACCCTTGACCTGGGTCACCCACAGAGGAGGTGGCTTGTGGTGAGGGTCCTCTGGAGATGTCCTGGGGCCCTGACCACATGGGTATGCAGAGCAGTGAAGGGGGTTAGGATGGGGGAGGATGAGACAGAAAGGAGTCTTCTGGGGGACTGAGGCCATAGCTCAACCCAGGAGTCGGGGGAAGAAGGTGGAAGCCATCGAGATCTGAGGATAAGGCTAGGTCTTGACCTCAGAGCAAGAGGATTCCTCAGAAGCACACAGGTCAAGAGCCTTGCCTGAAAGATCTGGTCCCATGGTCTTGTCCACTCTGACCCACAAGGAGAAACAAGAGCCCAAGCAGAGGTGCTGTGTAGCCCCAGAGAGATCAGGACTGAGCTGTTTGCTCTCATCCCCCACAAGCGGGAACACGTGTGTCCATGCACTGCCCCCCGCCCCCCAGTCTGTCTCCCAAACACACAGACACAGGATGTTGTCCTGAAACTTGGAGCCCAGTTCCAGGAACAGCCAGAAAACTGTGCAGGCCTCTGTACACAGATGGGGACAGGGAGGGGCATGCGGAGCTCCGGGAACTTGGAAAGCAAAAGGGAAGCTGGTGATGGAATCCACAGTGACTTGGAGGAGGGGTAAGGGAGGTGGTTTAAGACAACAAGTTCTTCTGGCTATATCATTACAAGGGAGCAGGTATAAAGGGTTGCTTTGGTTTCCCTAAAGTAGAAAAAGAAAATACAAGGAAGAAGCAGTAAAAGGCAAAGCCTCCTGGGAGGAAATTGTAGCCCAGAAAAGCCCATGCTTTCCCCTGGCAGTTCCGGTACAGAGGCGGAGAGGAGGAGAGAGAGGGAAGTGGCCAATGCTTGAATGCTGCAAGATCATCAACCCCCCTGGGAGCTTCTCTGCATCTTGGCTTCTCCCCATCACTCCCCCACTCAAAGAAGACCAGAATCTGGGTTCAGGGAGCTGAATGCGTAAAGGGCAGGGGTTACCTGCCTCTCCCCAAGGTGAGGAGAACCCCTCAGCCTGGTGCAGCATAGGGCCCCAGGAATGGCCTTGGAAGGTGTGTGTGGTGGGAAAGGGTAGAAGGTAAGGGATAGCACCTCCAGCATGGAGGCAGCACATGGTCAGATGCAAGGAGGGGCCCCTTCCCTGGCCATTGCCCAGCCTTGCCCAGCCTTGCCCAGCCCAGCCGAGTCACAATTCGGTATCAGCCACCACGTGTTGTCTCGCTGAATGGCCGTTTCTGGATGTGGCCTGGCCGGTCCCGTTCTCCTGAGCCCCTCGGTTCACACTGGCCTTTCCCTGAGCCTCAGGGGAGGCCCCAGGGCCTGAGCTATAGCCCTGGCCTCCACCGTTCTCCGTGTAATAAGGGTCTTCCCCCTAGACAGTGTATAAATAAAGGAGCATTATCTGGTAAGCAGGGGAGTGCGACACTGGTGGGGAAAGGAAGGGAGGAGGAGGGAGAGAGGGGGGTGCAGCTGCATGCGCAGACTCCTTTCTTCCTGAAGAGCAGTCAGGGTTCCAGCTCCTAGAGGAGAAAGGACAGGAGAGGCACCACACCATGCCATCGCAGCTCCATAGCCAGCTCCCGCAAGAAACCAGGCAGACCCCGGGGGGGGAAATTACCACACCAGAGGAGATAACAGGCCAGAGGCCAAGACTCAAACCCCAGCCTTGTCCTTCCTCATCCATAACCTTCAAGAGTAGATTTTCCTTCCACGTGTCCCCTTCTTGTGAGCAGGGTGGCACCCATGGGCGTTTAATATGCTTGCAAATAAGAGGCTGATTTAGCAGCCATACCACCTGTTCTGGTTGTAGCCAGCTGAACTATCCCAGGGAAAATAATAAATAGATGACTTGAACCATCTGGTACCATAGTGAGCAGGTGGTCTGGCCCCAGTTACTGGCCCCTCCCCAATCTGTTATATATTGTTTCGATTCTTGCATGGATACGATACGTGCATGCACGCATATCCCTGTGTAAGGGCACAGAAGTGCCTCTTCTGGTATTTCTCCTCCCCTTCCATAACATTCATGGACCTCCCCAGAAGACCACTATCTTCCTCATTTCCTTTGCCCTGGACCCCAGAACTAACCAGCCTTTCTCCTGTGGGGCTCCAACTGCGGCGGTTCATCAGGAAATAGCCCATGATGCCCAAGACGGCCAGCAGGATCCCTGAGGTGACCAGTGCAATCAGGGTCTTGCGGGAGTAGCTCTGGTGGCTCCTAAGATCTTCTTCAGTGAAGTCTTGGATCCTCATCTTGAAGAGAAGATGCAGAAAAGACAGCCTGTTACTTGTGGAATGTGGGTTCTAAAAGAGGAGCCCAGCCCACACTAGACCCCTGTGTGGGACCCATCAGTGAACAAACACAAGAAGACGTTGACCTCAGGGGTTTTCTAAACAGGATTTAAGACTGATATCTCTTAATTAAGCTGCACCGTAAAATTTTGGTTCAAGCATAGAAAGGTGAAGACTGTCGAAGGATGGAGAGGTAGGAAGGGAAGGTCTAGAGAAGATAATTACTTTCTCCCCCACTCCAATGAACTCTGCTGACCCCGTATTCCCTCTGAGACCCATCATCTCAGACAACTTACCCCTCTCAGCTCAGACTGGTGATTTTTCAGAAGTTGGAGCTTGCTGGAAAGTTCTAGAATTAGAAACAGGGGTTGCTGAATCTAGAAGCTGGCCCAGCTCATCCTGCTGTACCCTCCTACATTATTCTAGATAATGCTCTGATGACCAGTGTGGTCCATCTTAGGAGAGCCTCTCCCAAAGTCAGCCCTGCCCTTCTCCCCAGCACCTGCACTCTCTGAGCTAAGAGGCCTGATTTCTACCCAGGATCCTCTAACCTCAGCCCCACTCCCTCCCTAGCCTCCAAGACAGATGTTCCCCTCACCTGTTCTGTTGGCCAACACCAGCAGCTGGCAGCGAGGCTTAACTTCAGATGGGACAAAGAGCAAGGAACACGCCCCAATCCCATTCTCAGCCTGTTCCTTCTCACACAGGACTCGAATCAGTGTCTTTTCATTTTTCTTCTTAAAGTCCTCCTGGGAAGACAGAGAAAAATGGTGAGCAGGAGATGAAATTACTAGTATATCCTGAACTGCATCCGGGGTCTCTGGCAATAATTCCGATTGAAGTCACGCTATTACCCTTTAAACAAAACAGATCCTTTTTTTGCCTGAAATTCCAACGGGAAAAAAAAATACTGTGAACTATACATGCGCAAAAACACAATAAGAAAAAACTCAAAAATGTCCCAGTCCCCAAACATGTATCTGCTAGTGTCTTAAGTTGCACCACAAAATGTCAGAGAACAAGTTTAGGAAACATCACCTTATTTAAGGATTGCCTATGTACACACATACTATTCAAATTAAATTCCAAAGAAATTGCCAATAACAGAAATTAGTAATAGTGCAATAATAATGAAGAGAAAATCCTTTATTTCAAGGTTACAATAGCCCCTTGGGGAAAAAACCCAGATAGGCGAGGAGTGGAGACCAAATCTATGACCATATACACAACGAGATCCTCAGTCCCTTCCCTCTTACTCTGCAAGGGGTCTCACAAAGAGCATGGCTCAAACTGAAATGGTGTTTTTGTCTAGTCTTCCATCCCCCTTTTCCGTTAAAAGCAGGAAACCCAGTTTTACATGAGGTTCATAGATCTCTCTCCAGGATGGTGACTGGCCCATAGGACTCAAGAACTCAGACTCAGAACATAAATTCTGATTATTCTTCAACAGATGAGTTCCACGAAAGGGATGAACTGGAAGCACTGGCTGTGCCCCTCCAACATCCTGTTCTCGTACCTCCCAGAATTTATTCCAGCAGCCTCCAATCAGAGTGGCCTCCCCTGCACAGGAAAGGGACTGAAACCAAGACTCTCTCTTCTGTCCGGATGGCAGATGGTGGAGAAGGAAATGCCTGAGCAGCTCTGACAACTTTCTTGTTAGGAGAAAACTGCTGGGGCGTGTGAGTGCCGTCAGAACCTAGCCTCCGTGGAGGAGACAGCTTCCTGTTTGTGGGGCAGCACTGCTCCTCGTGGGAAGGCCGGAGGGCCCTCCCAGCTTGGAAAGCAGCCTAGGTATTTTCCTACTGCTTTAAGACAGGAAAACCCAGGCTCCTTTGCTCTTGCACAAGGCAAGGTCAAGATTGGCCTCAGGCCCCAGCTTTCTTCTATCCGCTGGAATTTGAGGGAAGCGAGTGAAACTCACTGGGCTCAGATGAGGCCAGGAAAACAGGGCTAGTTAACCTCCAGGTCACAGAGAGATGAGTCCAACAGCGGCCTCAGAAGGCTACCAAGAGCCAAGGTCATAGCAAAATGAATTCTCGGGCCACTGCTGTTTCACTTCTCAGGAAAAGGATCGATTCTGCACGTCTCCCAGTAAGTCCTTAGATAGAGACTTTGTGTCTGGAAAACCTGGCTCTTTAAAACAGCATTTGCTGTAGGTAGTCTGGACACCACATTGGATATGTTCCGCAGTCTCTTTCCTCTCTAGGCCCCTGAGTACAACACCCTCTCTAGCACCATGCCTTCCGGATGAGGATGAGGGCAGTCCTTGCCTGCAGGACTCTGGGCTTCTGAAGTATCTCTGGTTGAAATATATCTCCCTCCTGAGAGAGGCAGAGGGACAGGGCTCCTGCACAACTAAAGAGCCAAACAAAATGGCACCCTCCTCAACCTGCTGCACCTCAACCAGATTCAGGTGTTCTGACCTTTATCAAGCCTTGAATATAAGACATTGTCTGAAAACCTCTGTGCCTGTGTCATGTGTGTGGGGTGTGTGTGTGTGTGTGTGTGTGTGTGTGTGTGTATAAGGTAGCTATGAATTCTACATGGTCAAAGCTCTCAGTTTGGATGCATGGAAATTAAAATAAATGACACTTACTTACTATGTCTCAGGCACTCTTCTAACTGCTTTCCACTTATTGACTCATTTAGGCCTCACACAACCCTATGAGATAGGTAGTATTATTCTTCCCATTTTATAGATGAAGAAACTATAGATGAGGCACAAAGAGACTAAGAGGTCACAGAGCTAGTTACATGGTAAGTACCAAAGAAAGGTACAACTAAAGTGCTCTGGACATTCAAAGGAGGGTGAGCACACATCTGGTTTGGGGTTTTCAGAAACATCCCAAAATAGGCCTTGAAGAATGCATAGAATGTGTGCAGGAGAGGCTGGTGGGGAAAGGCCTTTGGACTGGAGGTACCACCACGAGGGAGCCCAGGCCTGTGAGAGCATGCGACCTTCACAACCCTGGTTGCAAAGACAATGAAGAGCACTGCCTTCTCCCTTGGATTCCCCATCCTGCAGTACTCAATTCAAATCCCACCACCTCCATGAAGCTGGTCCTATCTTCCACCAGCCTGGGTGTCACCCTTTGCTCTGCTATTTACTAGATTCTTTACATGTTCTACAACTAGTCTGAGTGTCAGGTTCCTCAGCTGAAGACTGACTTGCTGTGGTGATTAAAGAGGTATTGTAGGGGGCTGGCCTGGTGGTGCAGTGGTTAAGTTAAGTGTGTGCTCCGCTTCGGCAGCCCGGGGTTCGCAGGTTCGGATCCTGGGCATGGACTTACACACCGTTCATCAAGCCATGCTGTGGCGTCATCCCATATGCAAAATAGAGGAAGATTGGCATAGATGTTAGCTCAGGGACAATCTTCTTCAAGCAAAAAGAGGAAGATGGCAACAGATGTTACCTGAGGGCCAATCTTCCTCACCAAAAAAAAAAAAAAAGGTGTTGTATGAGGAGTGCCCAACACAAGGAGTGTTTGGAACCTCATGGGCACTGGATAAATGGCAGCTATTACTATTACTATTACTATTGATAATTGAACTATCTTATATACTATGTCATCTAGAATCCACACTTTGATGTTTAACCATATTCTGCCTTGCTGTTATCGTCATTTCTCTCCGACTAGACTGTAAGACTCCTTAGTGTGGTGAGCAGGTGTACGTTACATAATTTTGAACCCAGACTGTACTAAGCATAGCACCAAACAAAGAACTCAGTGAACTGTTGTTCAACTTAACGTCCCAACTGGTTTGTCCTCCACACAGGGTCCCTCCACCCCTTGCTTAGTTTCTTGGACTAAATTCAAGGGAATAACGGCAGCCAGCCTCCCACTCTGGAATCCAACAGCATCAGTGAATTGTGTTTGGGCCTGGAGAGGAGCAGGTGGATCCTGAACAAAGCACAATGCTTCTCCGGATGCTTGAAATAAACATCCTCCCCCAAGAGAGGCTGTGGGCAGACATCATGGGAGAGTGGGCAGGAGGAAGCCACAGCCTTGCCATTTTGCTCATGAGAATCAGATTTGCGAGCCCCTAACTACATCTGCTTGCGCATGTTACTTTGCAAAAATAATAACCACAATAACAAAACCAACTAGCGTTTCTAGAGTAGCATTCTCAAACTTTGCAAAGACTCTTAGCACGTTAAAGAAGCATGTAAACACTGGAGTGGGGGGGCAAGAGGGACAGGTGTTTTTCCAAATGACATTTAAGATATTTCCCACGCTGAGATTCTAGGATCAGTCACCTCTCTACTTCTCTCTCTCAGTAATTTTATTTACTTTGGAGTTTGACAGTGCAGGTAAAACCCCTAATTTCATATAGAGACTGGAGTAATAGAAGAACTTGCTACAAGTCACGCAACAAGTGGGCAGCTGACCAAGGATAAGAAGTTAGGCTGTCTCCAGATTTCAGGCTCTTTCCAGAAGACACATTGTCTTCATCAGTCCTCCATCTGTAAGTTATTTTTTTCTGCATGGAAACCGACATTTAGTGTTTGGGCCCAGGGCAAGCAAGCTGTGGGCTGGGGATATGATCTGGAGGCTGGAGGCAGATGAAGTCAGCGTGATAGAATAAGGGTGATGTGAGCTAGCTGAGTAAATACAACCTCTGCATATAAACACATGCTCTAAAGAAGGTGTTCTAAAAAATAAATTGGTGGGCAAAGGACTTGAATAGAGATTTCTCCAAAAAAGATATACAAACGGCCAAAAAACACATGAAAAGATGTTCAGTATCAGTAATCATTAGAAAATGCCGATCAAAACCACGAGATACCACTTCATGCCCATTAGGATGGCTACTATCAAAAAAAACAGAAAATAACAAGTGTTGGTGAGGATGTGGAGAAATTGGAACACTTGTGCACTGTCGGTGGGAATACAAAACGGTGCAGCCACTATAGAAAACAGTATGGCACTTCCTTAAAAACTTAAAAATAGAATTACCATATGATCGAGCTATTCCACTTCTGGGTATATACCCAAAAGAAATGAAATCAGAGTGTTGAAGAGATATTTGTATTCCCATGTTCATAACAGCATTATTCACAATAGCCAAAGGGTGGAAGCAGCCCAAGCATCCATCCGTGTATGAACGAATAAACAAAATGCGGTATATACATACAAGGGAAGATTATTCAGCCTTAAAAAGGAAGGAAGTTCTGACACATGCTACAACATGGATGAACCTGGAGGGCATTATGCTAAGCGATATAAGCCAGAAACAAAAAGATAAAAAACACTGTATGATTCTACTGATATGAGGTACCTAGAGTAGTCAAATTCATAGAGACAGAAAGTAGAATAGTGGTTGCCAGGGGCTGGGAGGAGGGGGGAATGGGCAGTTGTTTAATGGGTATAGAGTTTCAGTCCTGGAAGATGAAAAGAGTTCTGGAGATTGGTTGCCTAATAATATGAACGTACTTAACCCTACTGAATTATACACTTAAAATAGTTAAGGTGAGGGGCCGACCCAGTGGCATGGCAGTTAAGTGTGCCTGCTCCGCTTCGGCGGCCCAAGGTTCACAGGTTTGGATCCCGGGCATGGACCAACGCACGGCTTGTCAAGCCATGCTGTGGCAGCATCCCATATGAAGTAGAGGAAGATGGGCATGGATGTTAGCTCA
This sequence comes from Ceratotherium simum simum, assembly GCF_057802395.1. NCBI lineage: Eukaryota > Metazoa > Chordata > Mammalia > Perissodactyla > Rhinocerotidae > Ceratotherium > Ceratotherium simum. The sequence continues at coordinate 28,462,043 of NC_141901.1, read as the reverse complement.
GGGCCAATTTTCCTCAGCAAAAAGAGGAGGATTGGCAACGGATGTTGGCTCAGGGCTAATCTTCCTCACACATACACACACACATAACTAGTTAAGGTGATAAATTTTATGTTATGTGTATTTTACTGCCATTAAAAATATTTTTTTTTGGTGGATTCCCCTGGACAAATGGGTATAGCATAAAACAGTAAAGTAATCTCACATTTTGGAAACTATTTGGGAAACCACAACCACAAAAACTAAGTGAACCTGACATTGCAGTAGAGAGAATGAAAGTCAGACTTGGAGTGACCCATTCTGCTAATGAGTGTTCTGAGATGTGGTAACAGGTGCTTGGTAAGAGGGTGGGATCGCCTTCCCTCTGCCTGGCTGATATAGGCAATTTCTGGCTAGAGGTCAAGGATGGGGAGCAAAAGGGGAGGAGTTGGGATATAAATGTCTACAGAATGCAGGTACAGAAGAGAGGCCTAAATAATGCACATAGCAAGAGCTAACATGTTGGATACTCAGTAGGTAGTGGTGCAGAATGAGGAGGCTGGAGGCAGAGTGTCTGGATAGCTAACAATGCATGCATATTTCTGTTATGGGAATATACTAGATGCAGGAGCATGCTAACGTTACATAAGTACTCAAGGATGTGATGTTATGGGAATCCAAATCCTTCATGTTTCTCATTAGGCTGTGAGTAGGGCCTGAGTTTCCACAGTTAGAACCAGTACCTTAAGGCCCTCTGACACCAAAAGTGCAAGTGCAACCTAAGGAAAATTAGCAGGCACTACACCACTCACAGCCTTTGGAACATATTATTAGACAAGCATGCAGTAGGACTCAAGGAAAAGGAATCTGGGACACAATCAGAAGCTGTGGCTAAAATTTCTGGAACGGGGATTGCTGACTGAGGGAGAAATTACCTTGGGGAGTCCTCAGAGGCACTGCTGCTTGGGAGCTGGGGAAGAGGAGCCCTCAGGAAGAAAAGGGGATCAACACGGATGGAAAGACCAGGGAAACAATAGCACTGCACAGGTGCTACCCCAGAGCTGATTCATGGCGGGCAGTGCAGAGCCTTCTTAGGATATTGGGGGGCTGCTCTCTTTCCACATCGCTACTCACAGATCCTCCCCAAACCTCAGAGGAGAATGCAGACTGTCTCAGCTGGGGCACAAAATAGATGACACAGTAAAGACCACAGAGAGAAAGTGACCACAGCACAGTAAGAGGAGTTATTTCTGGAGTAGCAGTAAGTTTCTGGCACTTGTCTTGTGTGATGACCCTAGTTAAATGTGAACTTTGAAGAGCAATGGACAGAAACTTAGAATGCTCTGTAATTAGCTCTAAATCGTTGGTACAAAGAATTAGCATTCTGGCACAGAGCTGCGTGATATACAGGAAAATAAGTGCTCAACCAAGAGGATGGGGAAAAAATTTTAAAAAGATGGTCATTTTCCTTAGCTATAATTAGCAAAGGGTTTGGCAATTGTTTTTTCTTTTAATGAATCCAGTTGAAAATCTAGAAAATCCAGCACCAGAAACACAGAGTATTACTGGTACATTGTATATTCACGTTTAAGTTAACTATTTTGCAAACTGCATTTAGGTATTCCATTGTGTGAACTTATGTCTTCACAATTTCTGTTGTTTTTACAAGTCCTAAGTTAAATAATCCTCTTAGGTATAATTTTAAAAGATCCTGTAAGTCGGAGCCACTCAACTGATAATCACAGGTAAGATATCGGTAGTCAGAATGGACAAAGTAATTTAATACCCTCTGTAGATTACAGTCTTTATCCAGCCCTTTCCAATCTATGTATGTCACACATCACATATATGGATCCCTTAAATGGATTCCCAAGTTGCAAGAAAATGTTTTTTTCTATAAGTAAATATCATTCTTCCTGTCATCCTGTCCTTCATCTGGAGCCTTGTTACTGTCAGGAAAGTGGATTTGCTGAAACAAAGCAAGGAGGTCTGCTATCATCATTAAAAATTAACACCGTGCTGAGCCAGCCCTAATGGTCTAGTGGTTAAAGTTTGACACTCTTGCTGCTTTGGTGACCTGTGTTCGGTTCCCAGGCATGGAACCACACCACTCGTCTGTCAGCAGCCATGCTGTGGCGGCAGCTTACACAGAACTAGAAGGACTTACAACTAGAATATACAACTAGGGCTTTGGGGAGGGGGAAAAAAAGAGGAGGATTGGCAACAGATGTTAGCTCAGGGCGAATCTTTCTCAGAAAAAAAAAAAAAATTAACACTGTGCTATACAGCCTTACCAATGTGATAAGACATGAAACTGAAACAAGAGGCATAACTACTAAAAAGGAGAAAAACAACATATTGTGGTAGATAACATGATAGCTTACCTTAAAAACAGAACGAATCAACTAAAAAACTCCTGGGATTAATAACCAAGTTAAAGAAAATGGCTAAACCCAAGGTAAATATTAAAAACTCAATTAACTTGATAATATACCAGCAATAATCAATTGGAATATACAATGGAAAATCTGTATAAATAACCTTAAGAAATCCATAAAACCTATAGAAAAAAATTTTTAAACTAAAAAACAAGGTGCTGAACAATACAAAAGAAGAGCAGAAAAATTGGAGGGATTTCAGAGCAGTTCCAATTAAAATTTTAATTTTTTTTTTTTTTGGATCTTGACAAGATGTTTCCAAATAGTGCAATGAGCTAAGACCTGCCTGGCTGGATATTAAAAGTACTGTAATGTAAAAGTATAATACTTTTTAAAAACTTAAAATAGGCAAAAAAAAAAAAAAGACAACTGAACAAATAAAATATTTATGGAGAATATGCTCTGGGACATAAAAACTTAAAATAAGCTAAAGGAAGCACTCCAATCAACAAAGGAGGGGGTCATTCAATAAATAATGTTAGGAAAAAAGGTTATATGGAAAATACAGCATTACAGCAATAGAAATTCTATATAGATTAGAGTTATATGTAAATAATAATAATAAATGAATTGATATTTTAGGGGGCTAGTTTATATTTCACAAAGGACTTTCTTAACATAGCAGCAAACAAGTCTGACAATACGTATTAAATGTACTATAGAGAAGGGAAAAAGTAAAAACTAAATTTAAATAAAATTGTCTTTGCCTTGTTTGTCCACCAGATGGAGACTCTTACTCCCTACACCGAAAGCTCAGTATTAGAAGCACCCTGACCATGCCAAGCTCCCCCTACCCCACCAACGTCCAGTCCAGTCCAAGATGGCTTAAGGATGTTCAGCAGGGACTGTGAAAGGAGAGCGAGGGGAAGGAATGGGGGTGGGGTGGGGGGAGTCTGACTTACACAGCTGGAGGTCTCGTTCAGCAACAGGCAGATACCTTGGGTCAATTTCACGTCTTTGACTGTGGAACATTTGATTTCATTCTGTATTAAAACAAAAACAAAGTAAATAAGCCAGCATCTTTGCTCCTCATTTCTTCCAGGCCTCTTTTCCAGTTTGATTTCTGTGAGGTACTCTTCTAGGAGGTTTTATAATTTTATTTATTTTTCCCCCAAAGCCCCAGCAGATAGCTGCATGTCATAGCTGCACATCCCTCCAGTTGGTGTACGTGGGGTACTCAGCCCCAGCACGGCCAGAGAAGTGGTGCGTCCGTGCGCGCCTCGGATCCGAACCCCGGGACGCCAGCAGCGGAGTGCGCGCACTTAACCGCTAAGCCATGGGGCCAGCCCTCTTCTAGGAGGTTTTAGAGAAAAGGAAATTTAAATATTTGTTAGGGGACTAGAGATTTATAATAATCATACTCTCTTCCTCCATCTCACCCTCTATCCCCGTCAAATAATTGAAACTTTTGTTACTAGTCTGGGCTTGTAGGCAAGTAGCTGTTTGCAATCTTGGAAAAGATTGGCTTGGATGGTGCAGAAACAGAAGAGAGGAGGATCTTTTCCCATTTGGGCTGTTTTTCCTCCAATGAAGTACACACTTGCGGTCAGGCCATACAGGCAAAAAGATAATGGGGTGGCCGGGAAGATCCTGGTGACACTCATTTTCCTCCTGGCCCCTAGGACATTCCAGATCCTATTCTGGCTCTTATAAAAACAGAAACCAGGCAGCGCCCCCATGCCTGCCTCCAGGTTCCATGCCTTCTTCGCGCTGAAAGCTGTTGACAGCCACAGGCCCCAAGGCTGAGAAGGGCAGAGGGAACTCACCATCCCTGGTCTGCCCAGTTCCTCATTGCCTACCTATGCCTGGCACAACTGCCAAACCCTCTCAGAGAGAGGAAATGGTATTTATCTTAAACATTTTGGGAAAAGTAGCCCCTTTAAGTGGAGGATGGTTTCCAAATATGCCCAAAGAGGAATCGTACTCTGGTCAAAGCCCAGACCAAGAGTTACTAGAAAGAACCACAGAGGATTGGATGGATCTCCGAGAATCCCCTTTACTCTCTACTTCCTAGAAATGCAATACCCACGGCACAGATCAGCCTTGCCACCCGACTCCCCCCCTTTCTATCCCTTCCAGCAATATTAAACTACATATTTCCCATGCTAATTCCTACATGACCCAAATCTCATTGGTTGGGATGAGGAAAGGTTTAGGGGAAGAGAGAGCTTGCATATATATGAAGTGAGGGGGCAATCTGCTATTTTTGGCCCAGTTCACTCACCTTGATGATAGCTGAGGTAGGATAAAATGATGTATAGTGTTTAGTGGGATATGTCATAGGACTCATGCTATTGTATGCAGGAGGTGAAGCAGTTCTAGGTGACGTGTGGGACTTCAGGGTCATCTCTGTAGTTGAAAAGTTGATTGTGGTGGAAGACACTGTGATGGTTAAAGAGGTCTGTGACTGGACAGAAGAGTTCACGGTTGTAGGGAATGGAGTGAGCCCAGAGGTAGATGTGAAGTTGACTGGAGTCTCTGGAATAGATAAAAACACAAGTGTGCATGTGTGCATGTTTGCATAAACACAGACACACATCTCAGTTCACTGTCTTGAATGAAGACCTTATAGATACTGACATAAGCATGGACTTCAACCCTGAAAAGGAAATCTGGGGAGTTAAGAGTTGCTTCATGTCCTAACCCTTACCAAACTCACTTCAAATCAGCTGCTGGAACCACAGCTATAATCTAGAATGTATTAGAGGTGCCCTCAGGATTCTGAGACTGAGCTGGATGCTGGTCCACCCTAGAGAAGTCAAAGCCCCTCAGTTAGAACCTGTACACATTTTCCTTCACTTAGAAGAGATCAGAGATCTCTCGAGAGTCCTCATCTGATCCTTATTTTATCACTAACTGAACTCAGCATGAGAGCAGGGTACAAGGAGCATTACTGATCAGTATCAGCTGCCATGGCATTGGCCTGAGAAAACTGTCACTGTACGGAGAATTATCTAAGACTTCCTTCAGGGTACCCTAAGCATGATGCCCAAGTCATTAATACAAGGGGCTTGTATATTTCCATCTGTGTTGGGAAGTGAGGGGTGGTGGTCTGCAAACATCCTAACGCTTTACCCAAGCACCAGCAGCATCCCTCTGGGGCCTGAGACAAACACTCTTTACCTGAGATGGCTGCTGTGGTCCCACTGCTCTCCTGAGAGACAGGGTGGAGGCTGGTACTTCCAAGAGTACTTGTTGGTGTGCATTCCTTGTTGGATACATTTGTAGGAACACCTGTAACTGTTCCTAGGGTAGTGTTGTTCACACATGCGAACCCAGAGGCTATAGGGAAACAAGGAGGAGAAGTCAGAACCTAAATTGTCTGGAGCCTCATGACATCACCTGATTCAATTTCTGGACTTCAGGCAGAGTCCATCCGGAACATCCCCTTGCTGCCCCTGGCAAAGGAGCAGCAACAAGAACATCCTCCTGGACAGGTGACTAATTTCCCACTAGTAGATTTTCCCTAAGGAAATAGAGAAGGAAAAGCTTGTGTGCACCAAGTATCTAGTATAGTATTATTTATAGGAGGGAAAATTTGCGAGCAACTAAATGAATTACAATAGGATAAATGTTATATGCACTTAACGTACCATAATCATTAAAAATAAATAATTATGAAAACTATAGCAACATGAGAATATGAGACAAAGTTCACAATATGTTAAGTAAAGGATTAAAATATAAAATTACACCTGAAGAAATATTGCAAACATCTAAAATGTGAGGAAGGATACGCCTCTATTTCCTTTTTAACATATCCTTCTCTCTTTTTGTCACTCTCCATCCAATATATTAACTCTTGGAATAATCACTAGATTCACCCATCTCTATGTAATCTTCTTAAAAATCTTCTATCCTTCATAGACTTCCCTATCCCCAAACTCCCCTCATACTTTCCGTCATGGCCTTCAAACCCATTCACCTTTCCTTTGGTTAAGGAACTGCAGCAAGCAACCCCAAGATTTCTTTTAGGACGTTCTGACCCAGGAATCCAGCTGATGAACTAAATAACATAAGGCCTGTTTTCTCATCAAATGTAGTGGGAAGATGAAGAGCATAGTTCTGGCTCTGCCAATAACTATGTAGTTTAATGTATGTGTGTGTGCCTCAGTTTACTAATCTCTAAAGTGAAGGTCTTTCCTATCTACCTTACATGGATCGTTGGGAGAATCAATGAGATAACAAATGTTAAATTGCTATAGTATAATGTTCCTGGATCTAGTTATTCTCTGAAGATCTTTCTGAGGGTCCTTGCCCTTCCATGTTTCCTGGGGTTCCCAGCAGTGCCATCCTTAGACCTGGGGAGGAGAAGCTTGCTGTCTGGACCCTGCACTTCAGAGCCCACATTCTGTTCCTCCTCCTGCCCTTCCCTGCCCTTCCCCAAACCATGAAGAGTCCGTGGGGCCAACAGGCTTGCACTTTCTCTTCTAGATCATACTTTGGGGACCAGGAGTCCTAGAATTTATTGCCCAAATGGCTCTTGGCTCACTTGAGGACCTGCATGGGCCTCTTCTCCCAATCCATCCTTCTGAGGGTGAGCTACAACACTCGGATGTGCAGCTCTAAGCCCTAAGGGTGGCCAAAGGGTGGCTGTTTGCAGGGAGAAGGGTTAGAACTTAAGCATGTGTGTGTGGCGTCCCTTACACGCAGGCAAGACCCCCTACAGTGTGGGCCAATTCGTGGGCTGGGAACCAAGTGCCATCTCTTCCTGCTCAGCCACATGGTGGCACTGAATTCCAAGACTGTGAGAGTCCCAAATTCAAACCTGCCCTTCCCGGTGGCCATGAAGGTATGATTTTCAAGGTAAGAGGATAGAAGATATTTTATTTATCAGTTAGTTGGCCTGATTTATAACTTGCAAGTATTTAGACATATAGTACATGGGCCTCCATTGTACTCTTGGCTTGGGCCCTATAAATGTTAGGGTTGACTTGGTATCCAGAGCTCACACCCAGCAGTACCATCCTCAAGGAAAGGCCCCTGAGGGTCCCAGGCCACCCTAGCTTGTCTCTAAATTTTCCTGATCGAAATCAAGGTCTGTATTTTTCAGAGGTTTCCAGGTAAATAGCAATGTAGAATGAAACCTCTTCTTTCACTCAGCATCAAGAGGGAAGTTAGGCTTTAGTTTCAAGGCAATTAACCTGGGGCCAAGAATGTTTCCCCTAAAGGTGGTGACAAGTCTCACTCTCCCACATCTGCCTCCTTACCTAACCTGCCGCAAGTAGATTGATGTTAATGGTGAGTACAACAATCATATCTTAATATTAGGTGGCAAGTCAGCAGGAAGAAAAAGTGACATCACTATCTCCATTTCAAAGATGAGAGCGTGAATCACCAAGGTTTTGGCCAAGAGGGAAGGCCATAGTTCATGCGGGGCAAGAAGCAATGCGGCCACTGAGGTTGAACTGACTCTTGAGTAGAAGTAGCAAGAGGGTCAAGGGGTCTAAACTACTAAGGATCAGGATGCAATCTCTGTACCTCTGGAGAGAAAAGGATGCGCTCCTTTCTGGCTTAGGTGGGGGGTGGGTTTATCAAAATGAAATAGTTGGGAAAGCAGATCTAGTCTTCTTCTGTCCTTAAATAGGAACTTCTCAGCAATCTGACCCTAAAGTATGAGTTCATTGTAGGGAGCAGATGGTGGGAACATTTGGACACTGAACTGAAGGATCATCCTCTCAAGGTACCATTCCAAGGTACCACTGGAACTCCCTCTTGACATAGCTCTTCCTGCCCACCCTTTCCTCTTCTTCCCCCATACATCAATTCCTGGGAATCCCATCTGGTCCAACCCTTTTCTCTCTCCAAAGGAAACTGGGCCTGGCTGAGGCAATGTCATGTTTTTGAACCCCCTCTCCCAGAGCCTCCTTCACCCAGTCAAACAGTTTTGAACTTTTCCAGATGTGAAGAGAGACCTGCTGCTAGTTCTGAGGAAACAGGTGCCTGTGCCAGATGAGTGAAGCAACCCTGGACCCAGGCCAGCTGCTGACCCACTGAGGTTGGGCTCCTGGCTGCAGCAGCCTCCCCCACCCACCACTTCGCCAAGCATTGAAGAACAGGTAGCAGGGTCCATCTGCAAATGAGAACGGGACCCCAACCTCAGATTCATGTCCCTGAACCTAGGGTGGGCACGGAAGCCTCTGAGACCCTGCAGAAACAGGACCAAGAGGGAGGGCAGAAAGGCAAGGCTGAGCAATGGGGTATGATGAGCTGGGGTAGAGCAAGGGGACACCTTGGGAGGGCCCTGTGTGCCAATCCTGACCGAGGCACTGCAGTGCAGGGACCATCAGTGAGGGAGTATTAGTGTCACAGGCTCTAGGGTTCCCTTTATAGAGCTCCCAGGAGGAGACTGGGTCTTGGAGGAATGACATTTATAAGAATCAAGACTGACCACACATCTCTTTTCATCCTATCTTCCCACACACATATCCATGGCATTAAACCATCAAATGCTGACCTTTCTTTATCTGAGCTTCTGATCCTCAAGTAGGTATGGGAGTAAGAGCAGCTTACCAGCCAGATTCTAAGAGACGATCAATGAAACCTCCACTCCATTCCGCTCTAGACTGGAGGAACAGCCCTTACCCACAACCCAACAGAGCATTATAGTGTAATTTAAAACGGAGTGAAAGGCTGTTTTCTGTTTACTTCTCATTCCATCTTTATTAACTGTGTCTCCCTAAGTACTCTATTTGACCCTAGGTTCTCTACTTAATCTCAACTCAAGAACTTGGAAAAAGAGGAGGAGACAAGGTATCAGGAAGTTAGCGAAGTGAAGATTCTAAGAAGCCAAATAGATGTCACAAAATGCATGTAGTAAAACTCACGCATTTAACTTACAGGAACTTATTCAGAGGCAATTATTCTTGTTTTATACACAATTCTAACAAGTGTGATTATCTGATCTCCTAGCTAAAGCTAAAAATTAGAAACAGACTATTAGAAGCAAAAAATAAGGAGAAATGACAGCTAAAAATGAAGAAACAGAAATAGATGAAAAACAGACTTAAGTATCAAAACCCACACTAGTCTGGAATCATTTATGGTAGGAGTAAATAAATATATACATCTTAATAAGCATTAACAATGTCACTGAGTTGCACCGTAACCAAATTATTTTCATGATACATCGGAGTCATGAAGGTTAAAGTCCTCTTTTTTGGTACACTAAGGAAGCAGAGGCATGTATAATACATTTAAAAAAGATTTCTACCTACAATTAGTAAATTGAAGATTCTGCTAGTCTTATTCTCAGAGATCCAGGAAGCTCTGCTACCTAAATAACTAAATTCTCGTACTTTAGGAGACTCGGTTTTCCTATACTTGGTATTGCTTTTCACAGACCCTCTTAGTTTTAGGTTTTTCGCTGGTGCTGTTTCCTGATCTCCTAGCCAGCTAGCACCATTCTGCCCATCCTTTCAAATTCTACCACCCGGCCCAAGAGGAGTTTCTTGGAGGAGTTCCTGCATGTCTTAGCCCAGAGAGATACAGTATTAGGAGGAAGGAACACACTGGCCTCTGCTGGAGTCCACAGCCTGCATTGATGAAAAGACAGCAGAGCCTGAAAACCAAGAGCTTGGGCCCTGCAATCAGACCGTGTTCGAAGGCTTCTCTACCATGTTCTAGCTGTGTGGCCTTGGGAAGCATTGTCAGCTCTCTAAACCTCATCTCTAAAGTGGGGATAAAAATAGTCCGTACCTCCTCGTTGTTTTGAGGAATAAAGGAGATAAGGAATGTAAAGCAGTTAGCCTGTCTGGTAAACGCTCAAGAAACAGCGGTTATCTTTAGTCTAGGCCCCTTCCTTCTGCTTCTCAGAGACCTTAAGACACGTATCTCCATCACTTACCTGGCACAAAATCACACATGCTGTTTCCTGAGTACAGCTCTTGCCTCCCCAGTTACATTATAAACGTCTCGAGTGCCAGACCCATCTCTTACACGTGTCTGTTTTACTCAGGATGCTTAGCACGATCTCCTGAGGTCAGAGTAAACACTTGGATTAAATGGCGACTGTATCAGATGTGTTCACACCAACCACCTCCAGGTAGACAGCCTCATTCAATGTTATATTTGAAGAGAGAATTTATTAAATTAGGGAGTGTCCATGGGAGGAAAACCAGAATTAGGAGAATTCTAGAAACCAAGTCATATGGTTGAGGGCCTAGTGTTATTTCATCTAGATTAAGGGTTGTCAACTACAGCTGGTGGACCAAATCCCACCCATGGGTTGTCTGTTGTATGGCCAGTGAGCTAAGAATGGCTTTTACATGTTTAAAGTGTTCTTGTAAAATAAAACAAAGTAGAACGTGCATCAAGGACCATATACGGCCTCCAGAGCCTAAAATATTTACTATCTGGCCCCTTGCAGTAAAAGTTTGCTGACCTCTGATCCAGAAAAGACGAATTTGAGGAGAGAGAATAAATAACTTTCTTCAAGATTCATTTCTCTTGTTTATTCATTCTTATTTTTTATAAGCACCAGTGATGTGCAAAGGATCGTGCTCAGTGCTATGGGGACCACAAAATAGGAGAAGATTCCTTCCTGCTGTTAGGTATTAGTGTCATCTGAATTTAAATAAATCCCTGTCCTCAAAGAGTTTATAATCTAGTGGAGCTGACTAGAAAGGTTGTTAAAAAGATCAGATTGCGTAGCAATCTGGTGGCGTAGCAGTTAAGTGCTTGCGCTCTGCTGCGGTGGCCTGGGGTTGGGATCCTGGGCGTGCACTGACCCACTGCTTGTCAAGCCATGCTGTGGTGGCGTCCCATATAAAATGGAGAAAGGTGGACACAGACGTTAGCCCAGGGCCAGTCTTCCTCAGCAAAAAGAGGAGGATTGTCAACAGATGTTAGCTCAGGGCTAATCTTCCTCACCAAAAAAAAAAAAAAAAAAAGATCAGATTAATTCTGTGACAGTTCAAAGAACGGAATTAGAATTAATGATCACAAGTTCCAGGAAGGCTAATTTCACTGCATTACAAAGAAAAGCTTAAAATAATTTTTTTTTTTTTTTAATGGAATGAACTACTCTGGGAGATAGTGAGCCACTCATCTTTCCTGGGAGCATTCAGGAAGCATCCTTGTTACGGGTCTCAGTGAATTGGGGCCCTGTTGGACTAGAACAAAGAACTTGGCGGATGCCTTCCCACGCTTCAGAGGCTAAGCTGAGGTGTGAGCGTAAACCAGGTGTCTGTGGCCTGAGAGTTCCCAGTGTACTGAGACTTCCCTTTAATATTCAAGTAGCATCACTTATGTGGAACTCCATTATCCCGAGCTTTCTCTGGGGGCCTACATTTCTCCTAGTCACCTCTTTCTTCCATTTTCCTAATGGCCACTGACTCCTGTTTTGCAGCTCTGTGCCTCTCTGTCCTCGGGCTGCAGCAATTGTCATTCTGCACTCCTTCACCTTAGGCAAGCCAAGCCCCCGTTCTTTTATTCCGCCCAGAGCACCACTAACACAAAGCTACTATGTGTTTACTGAAGGTTTGAGAACACGGAGCGAGATTACAGCACAGCCCAGAAGAAACAACAGCATAACCTTGAATTCTAGACATTACCATGCTAAACATCCATGCCTTATCATGAGGAATGTTTCCTAGCCAGATCTTTTCGACCCTCCACTCACCACTGTTCCTCTCTTGCTCCAGACACCTCCCCTCCTCTCTCTATACTCTTCCTAGCCGCTGGAGTCCTTCAGCCTTTTGTTTTATGGGCCCATCAAATACAAAGTTTCACTTTATTTTATCCTTTCAGCAATTCACCCTCCTGATTGCCCTTGCACAGCCAAGGTTTGTCTGTGGGTCTTGGTTTTCTCACCCAAAGACTCATTAAGGCATTTTCTTAAACAATGGAACTGGCTACCTAAAGATGCCGCTCCCCTAGAAGGTACCAGTTGTGGGTTCTTTGTTGTTTTTTTTCCCCGAATCAGGAAGAAGCTGACTTCCCAATCAAGCTAAAAGGCCTTTTCCTTTACACAGAAGGGAAGTGATTCATTCTCTGGTGGGTTCCGGAGTGTAGGTCCTGGGAAGCACAACTTGGTAGACATCCCTATCCGTTTGTATCTCATTCTCCCAAGATGCATTCTTCCTCCTCCTTAGAGAAGTCAGGGGCCCTTGGGACTAAAAATCATAGATAATGTTTTTTTATTTCTTAGCTGGGGAGGGAAGAGAATGTTCTCAATAGAGAAGACAAAGCCCAGAACAATATGGAAATTCTGTCCTGGCGACTCTGAACACTTTCTTTGGAGGATGGTGTTTTAGTTTGTTTTCTATTTTCAGTTCTTCGCATTTGCAGTTCTCCACACTCAGGCTCATTTAATCAGATGGAGCAAATTCAATGAGAAGGGGAGGCCGGGCACACTGAAGGTGGGGCTGGGTCACCGTCCAGCCCTGAAAGTAAGCCCAGACCCTCCTGCCCAGGGTCTAAAGGAAATCAGGCTGTGAGACCTTAAGAAGTGGAATTTGTTCCTCCTTTTTATTTGTTTTTGTAAGACTCTGCGCCCGCCCGGGGTTTATCTGCTGCAGTTTGGCACTTCTTGCCCTCAGCTTTTGGAGACAAAGACTCAGAAGGAAGGAGGACAAGTGAATCAGGAGGCCCAGGAGACGGAGCCAAAGGGATAAGAAAAGATGCCCAGGCCTGTTTGTGTTTTATCAGTCAAACAGGAATGCTGCTGAAGGCTTGCATTTGCAAAGGTTGTGCCAGCTGGGTTGGCCTTACAAGGGGGAGCACTGGGGACCACTGAATTAGTCAGAGGTCCCCAAGGCTGCTCCTCCTCGGTCGCCATGTGGCAGAGATTCAAAGGGTGGAGTCCTCTCTCCTCTGGAAACTATCTGATAAAATTCTTTTCCCTTTTCTTTTTTCCCCTCTTATATGTAGCCCCAGACAGGATATGGGTGTGGGGTCAGCAGGCACAAGGACCCAAAGGAAGAAGAGGAATGTGAAGAGGCGGGACTGGGAGATGTTGCTATGGAGAGAGGAAGGACAGGCCAGGGAGAGCTTGGAGGAAACAGATACCCTGGGCCTGACAGATGGGGTTCCCTAATGACCTGCAAGGCTTCTCTTCCCAACGTGTGGTGTGGTAGTGCTACCTGGTGACCTCTTAGCCCCCATCTTGACTTTGGTCATCACCCAAAGCCACCTCATCTCCAACAAAAAGAGTCTACTTTTGGTTGGTTGCTGTGCCCATCCCCGTGCCAACTTCTCAGAGCGACAGAAAAAAGACCTTCGCAGAACAAAGCTCTTTGTGGGGGTAAGTGATGAGAGAACAATGGCACCCCCTTCTGCCCTAAATTTCACAGTAACAATAGCACAGAATTTCTGCAAAGTCCCTTTGTTAGCATTTCAAGATACAGTCACTCATTTCTTTTATCCCACAATGCATTCCAGGACAGAAAATGCCTCCTAATGTTTAAAAAAAACAAAACAAAAACAACCCTAGAAAGCTCTCAGGGAAGGCATAAAGCTTCAAATTGGCCCAAGTAGTCTGGCAAGATTGAGAATACGGACCCATGCTCCACCCCTCATCCCTAAAGCTGAGACACTGACATACTCAGCCTATCTGCCCAAGGTTTTGCAGAGGTTAAGTTGCTCCCCTCACCCCACTGCTGCAGCCAAGGCGAGACTGAGACTGTCCAGCTGAGGAAATAAGAAAAGGGCGGGTCTCACTGGGCCCAGGACCAGGTCATCATGAGTTGTGTAGTTGAAGGAGAGTGGAGGATCTGATCGAAATCTGAGCCACTGATCAACTCCTCCCTGTTATGAGGGTGCACCCAGGGGAGTTCTCCATACTAGGGCTTCAACATCTCAGCACCAGCTTTTTCCCTGCCCCAAAGGGCATGTCTGGGGCCACCAAACAGGTCGACCCACAGCCTAACTGAGAGCTTCCTCCAGCCCGGGGTCTCTCTCCAACTGGGTGGGCCCAAAGGGGGACAGCAGAGGACTGAGAGCAAAGAGGCCACGCTGGCTGGCCCAGGTCACTTTGTGGGGCCATGATGGGTGGCCTTTAGGATGTAGTAAGAGTAGGGATTTGGGAGCCCTCAAGGGCTGGAAGCAGAATCTTCAGCAAAAGGGAGAACAACTTACAATGTTTAAAACCTTTCAAGTGCAATGAAATGAGATGGAGAATGTTATACCCAAATGAAAGCAATTAAGAATAAATATTTATTGAATGCCTATTCTTTTTTTTTTTTTACCAAAGTGAGAGCAAGAGCTTAAGGAAGTAAAGGCATGTGTGGATGAGTGAGGAATGTCCACTAGTCTGCTGACCTGTCCACTAGTTTTAGAACCTGGAGGGAGGCAGGGGAAGAAAACTCCCAAATGTAACAAGTTAGAGTTTGTGCCAGGGTGAGGGGTTGTGGTGGGGAAGGGGAGGTGGGGCGCAGAACAAACTGCATCTACCACCACCTTCTCTCCAGTGGAATGGGTGTGGATGTCTGAAGAGGGATTTATAACTTAGCTTTCCGATCTTAAAAGCAAGGATTTTTTTCACAGACTGTTCTTCATTCCAAACTCCCCTGGTCACCTAACTCAGCCGGCCTCCTGGGCGTTGGACCTGGGGCCTCGTCCCAGGTTGGCTTCGCTCCCCTTCCTTAAATGTCCAGTTCTGGCTCCCCGCGCCCCCCCGTGCTGGTGGTCGGTGGGCGCCTGCGCTCTTTTCTCAGCAACCCGTTCAGGTCATGGCTTTCTGAATCAACCATCAGCCGCAAAACTTGCCTGCCTCTCTCCTCCCCTCTCTTCTGGGTCTGGCTCCAACTTTGCGCTCCGCACCTTTGGCAACGCGAAGAGACACTGGCATCTTGAAAGCACTTTACTTTAGAGACAACTCGAGCGCGTCGCCTCGTCCGACTCTGGGAAGCCTAGGGCGCGCTGCCCGGTTTACACCACGGCTGGGTCACTCTCACAGCTGGTCGCCTTCCCTTTCCGTCCCACCCCCACCGATTCCCAGGTGAGGCGCTGGTCCCAGTTGGGCTCGCTTCAAACGGCCCTCATCCCACCAAAGCCAGGGGCAGTCGTGGGCGTGGGGGCGTGGGTTGGGGGCAGGGGTCCCTTCCCTCCGCATTACTCGGACTCTGCGCGCTCAGCCTCGGGGAGAGCGTCGACCCTCCCCGCTGCCCAGTGGGTCGAGCCACGGCGGGCGGCCGATACTCACGCAGCAAAATCAGCAAGCAGAGCGCGGTCCAGCCCCGCGGCATCCCGCGCCCCACGCGCGCGCCCCTGCGGACCAGCATCCTTCCCGCGCCGCTGCTGAAGAGATGCACAAGCCCGAGACTGCTCTGCCCGGGCGGGACGCGCTGCTCCCGCCCCTCCGCCCGGGAGCAGGGTGGGCGATTCTTGCTTTTTCCCCACCCCTCCCTCTTTAGTCCTGGCAAGGCCGGCCCCTCTCCTTGGCTGCGATTAACTTGAGCTTCCCCTCGTAGTCCCATGAAAAGATGTTAGGGAGGGAGGCTGGGGTTGCCGCCGTAGAGGCCAAAAAAGGTGGAGGTTTGTGCTGCCCCAGACGCCTTGTTCAACTTGATAATAGAAGCCCCATCTTAACGTCTTCAAGTACGACGTCCACTTAACTTTTAACCTCTTTGTGTCAGCCTTTCTGGTGGCCAGGGCAGGGGCAAGTTTCCTATGATTTTTTTTTCTTTCCTTTCCTTTTTGATTTTTTTTTCTTTCCTTTCCTTTTTGATTTTTTTTTATTTTTCAGTTTTAAGCCGAGAATAATCTTGCAGAAGGAATCTGCCATGAGGACCTGAATTTACATGTGTGAACATTTTGCTAATCAGATAAAACTTACCACGTATCCAATCGGATGCATTTAATTCGAGTCATACCAGAGACTGTGCTGCATGTTAATGAAGCCTAAAAAGTGAGCAGGACACATAAATGACTGTAATTATTCATTTTACCCGTCCAAACCATCCTTGTCGATTTTTCTTTTCACTTTTTTTCTGCAAGATCTATTTGTGTTAATTTGGAGGAGTTTTTCCTGTGACCGTCCCCATTTTCCCACAGTTTGATTCTAGTTGTCACCACCGTCATAAAGACAAAGAGTCCCCTAGCTCCTGGGATGCCTTCTCTCCAGCCATCCCCTCTCAGCCCTGGGTCTGAGACTCTAGGGGTTTCATCTTGCTCTCCCATCAGAAAAAGGACTTCCCCTGGCTCCACCCTCTACTACCTGATGGATCCTGGAGCTCCCAGTCCTCACTGGTTGTTCTGAATGTTGGTAAACTGACTGCAGAAATTCTGAGCTGAGCAGTCAGCCTAGTCACAGATTGGATTGGGAAGGTAGGGACTGGAGGAGAGAGGAGCCAGGAGGAGCCCATGACCGCACCACGGAGGGGATAAGAGAAGGCGCAGTCTGGGAGAACGTGCGCTGAGATCCTGAATGGAATCACAAGATGACAAATACCCAGTCCCGTCTCTTCCATGACGTCTGTGCCACACAGCCCAGAGGGGGAGAGAGGAAGGTCAGACCAGCACCCTCTGATCCTTTCCAATTTACTTCTCTGCAGACCCCCCTAGCAATTTGAAAGTAGGTTTATCTTGGTGGTCCTTCTCTGACCTACTATAAATTTGGTTTGCACAGGAGAAGGGTGTCCAGGTCTAAAGACAAACCCCAAAACTCCCTATTCTGATCTTGTTGCCTAACTTTCCTTTAAATAGGAAACAAAGCCTTTTATCACATAATAAAACCGAAAGCTTAAGATGCAAATTTGATAGAACACGATGGTATGGTATGAATCTCTTCCAAAGTGCAAATGGCGAGATTGCATCTCACCACATTGTGATCTCAAAGGCCTGCAGCTGGAGACAGAAAGGGCTGCAAAATACATTTTTAAATCAGGCCTTTGTCTTTGGGACTCCCAATTAACAGAGAAAAGGAGTTAGCTCCCCCCACCCCCACCCAGCTCTCTCAGCTCCAGGATCTGGGTCTGCTTCACACCCAGTGAGAGATTGTGAACAAAATATGGGGTTGCAATCTTTGCTCAATATGAAAACCAATTTGGCCCATTCGGGTCTTCCTTCATTCCCAGTAATTTCTTCTGGTTGCTTTAAATGCCATTTGTCTCCCCTAGCTGGACCATGGGAAACAAGAAAGAACTTGTCTCCAGCACCTGAATTTCTTGACTAGCTTTGGGGCTGGAGGAGAGAGAGGATAACTCTATGGAGCAGAGCTTCTCAAAGCATGGTCTACAAAGAATCAAGGGTAATTTGCATTTTTTTTTTTTGTGAGGAAGATCAGCCCTGAGCTAACATCCAATGCCAATCCTCCCCTTTTTGCCGAGGAAGATTGGCCCTGGGCTAACATCCATGCCCATCTTCTTCCACTTTATATGGGACGCCGCCACAGCATGGCTTAACAAGCCGTGTGTCGGTCCGTGCCCAGGATCTGAACCTACGAGCCCTGGGCTGCCGAAGTGGAGCGCGTGTGCACTTAACTACTGTGCTACCCGGTGGGCCCCTAATTTGCATTTTTAATAGACACTCTCTGTGATTGTTATGCACAGTAAAGTTTAAGCCCTGGTTTGGAGAGAAGACATTCGAGGTACAAGGAGAATGTCAGACTTCAGGAAGGGAAAATAAGAGTAGGGGGGATGGGAGACTGACAAATCCCTTCCTCTGAGAAACCAGAGCTGTTTCTTCTCTGGCCTGCAAGGCTATAGATGGTACCAGAACTATAATGCTAGATGATAACTGGCTACTCTTCCTCTTTTCCAGGGTCACTGAGACTCACTCCAAGAACACACAACCTCACCCCAACCCACCCACTACCTCAGGTTCTGGCCACTGGTCACAAGTCCGCCCTGGGACCCTAGCCCTGTGTTTCCTCACAGGCCATTTATTTTTATTTTTTCCCCCAAAACCCCAGTAGATAGTTGTATGTCATAGTTGCACATCCTTCTAGTTGCTGTATGTGGGACGCGGCCTCAGCGTGGCCGGAGAAGCAGTGCGTCAGTGCGCGCCCAGGATCCGAACCCAGGCCGCCCGTAGCGGAGTGCGCGCGCTTAACCACTAAGCCACGGGGCGAGCCCTCTCACAGGCCATTTAGAGTTGAACTATCAAGTCTCTTCAAAGCTCTGGCCTTCCTTTACTGCTCCTGAACGTTTTTGCTCCCCTGCTTCATCACATAAGCTGTTACTAGAAGAGGATGTTCACTACACTGCACATAGTACAGGGTGTAACAGAAATATTTAGAGGGAGAGGCTCTGTCAGGCCCTTTAGACACCTCTAGGTCATGACTACTCTTACCATTAAACATCCCCCCACTCCAGCCCCAAAACACACACATGTCATACCAATCAATTTAAAGCAGAACCTCATCCCATGTTAAATGTAACTTCTTTGATGTAAAAAAATAAGGGAAATGATTTAAAAAATTTTTGAGTTTTAAATATATTCTTCATTTTGTTCTTGTAATTCAAACTTTAGTACATTTATATAAAACCATTAAAGAGTTGAACTGCAATTTACAAGTTGGCTGAATTTACCTTTTGTGGGTATTTAATAAAACTTTTGTGCATTTTGATTTTCCAATTTCATGTTTTGGAACTAAGATTTTTTTCCCCATGTGGCACACTTGTTTTGGTCTTTGAAAGCTCTCAGGGTTTCGATCCCAGTGTGGCAGGGACGGCTCTTTGGTGGTGGAGGGGTTCAGATGCTAGGGGGAGGTAATGAGAATCTAAAGTCAGAAGTGAGTCCCTTCTTTCCCCTTCCTTGCCTTCCAATCTTGGCAGAACCTAACCAGAAATCAGCTGACAAGGGAGTCTGGGAAATGTGGCATGTAGGTTCCCGGCCCCAGTGTCCTGTGGGTAATTAGCTCCATGTGGTGGTAGCCTCCAAGTATGCTATAGATGGGCTGCAGAGGACACAGACCAAGAAGGCTCAGACCAAATTATGATGAACAAATTTCAGAAGTTGTTGAATCTATTTAAAACATTCAGCCAGAACCAAGAGGAAAGAGTTGGGGTAGGTTAACCCACTTGGGATAGGGTACAAGCAGGGAGAAAGGACTGCGCTATCCAAATCTTGTTTTATGCTCCGATAAGTGTAGTTAGAGGTCCAGAACTGAGATTAGGTAAAGGATCAGTAGATGGAAGATGCTTGGAACCAATACGTACTTGCTCTGTTCAGAGCTGCAAGGGCAAGTAGGCCTGGCCACAGGTTTACTCACATGGCTCATCAGTGTTCTGGGCAGCCATTCCTTTTATCAGCATTTCTGGGGCAGAGTCAACATAGGCCAGGATGGGATCACCAATAGGTAGACCACTTACGGATGACCTGGCTGTCAGCCCTGAGGTGGCATGCTCTATACCTTGTGACTGATGACTTTATTTTTTCGTTTGTAAATAACTCTTGTTTGTTCCATTCTTTTTATAATATATTCCATTCATTCTATTTTTACATGTCTTAGAGATTACAAACTTGCTACCTATTTTTAGCACATCTGAATTCTGCCTGTGTCTCACAAGCTGCTTGCTTACTTAGTTAATACATCTGATGGATTTCACCCATCCTGTTTGCTTTTCGTGTCCTCTGTAGCAGAATTGAATATTCTCACACAATGGGGCAAAACACACATTATACCTAGCATTACAGAGAAGAGTATAGAAGTGTGGTGTTGGGACTGAGAGATGCACGGTAAATAACTAGCACTAATTCAATTTCATATGTTTTTCATACATATAACCACTTTCCCAGCGCTGTTTACTGAGTTAGTCTCTCCTTTCCTTACTGATCTGAAATGTCATTTCTGTCATAGGCCAACATTTCGTATATATTGGGCCTGTTTCTGAGCTCTCTATCCATTGGTCACCATATGTATCCCAGGCCTTCATCATTGCCTTATTTACTGCAGCTTCAAATAGTCCTGATATGGATAGACCAAGTAAAGACTCTAATTTTCTTCAGAAAAGTGGCCTGGCGCTTCTAAACTCCTTAATCTTCCATATATATTAGAATCTGCTTATCAGGTTCCTCCCCAAAATAGCCTTTTGAATTTTGATCACAATTTTTCTGTAGATTAATTTGGAGAGAACTGAATCTTTCATTCAGTGAACTTGGCATAGCTCTCCATTGTTTGGGTCTTCTTTAAAGTTTATGACTTTCCCCATAGTGGTTTTAATTCATCTTTTGTTAGATTTATTCCTAAGTAATTGATGTCCTCTAATACTATTGTAAAGAGTATCTTCTTTTTAATTATTTTTGTTGCTGGTAAATGAAAATACAGTTCATTGTTCTATATAATCTTCTATGAGCTACGTTGTTAAATTCTCCTATTACTTCTAAGTATTTGTAGATTCTTTTGGATTTTCTATGTAAATGATCAAATCAACTACAAATAGTGATAATTGTATTTTTTCTTTCTAATCTTTCTCCCTCAGAATTTTTTTTTAAGTTAATGTACCGGCAAGCACATCTACTACAAGGATGAAAGATGTGGTGATCTCATACATCCTTGCCTCATTCCAGATTTTAAAGGGTAATGTTATAATGTTTCCCCACTTAGGACTACATTTGCTTAATTTTTTATATGTGCTTTTTTATCATGCTAAAGAAATTCCCTTCTATTCATAATTTACTAAGAGATTTCTTTCTTTAATAATGAACTTATGATGAGTTTTAAAATGTCTTATATATACCTATTGAAATGCTATATGATTTTTCTCTTTTAATGTGATAGTGTAGTGAATTACATTTATAGATTTTCTAACATTAAACCAACTTTGCATTAAACGCAACTTTGTCATGGTTTATTATCATTTATATACACTGTAGAATTTAATTTGCTAATACAATCTTCAATTTGTGATTTTTGCTTCTGTATTAATAAATGAAATGAGCCTGTATTTTTTCCTTCATCATTATGTCATTGTCTGATTTTAGTGTTGGGGTTATGAAGTCCTTATAAAATGAGTTGGAGAGTGTTTCCTTTCTTTCTATTCTCAAGAAGAGTTTTTATAAGATTGGGGTGATCACTTCCTTAAAGATTTGTTAGAACTTGCCTATGAAATCATTTGAGTCTAGTATTTAGTGTGGGACTATTTTAAAATACTGTTTTCATATCTGTAATTGTTATGAGTTCTCAGTTGTAAAAAATTTCCTGTTGAGTACATTTTGTTACTTTCCTAGGAAATTATGTATTTTCAAATTGTTGTTGATAACATTTCTTTTATCTCATTAATCTGTACTTTAGAGTATGTCCCCTTTTTCATCCATGTCATTACTTGTTTGTGAATAATTTGTCTTAATTTGTTACAAATATTTGTTATGAAAGTTTTCAAATTTCTTATAGATGTGTATGTATATATACATATATTAAAATATGCATATATAGAGCTTGCAGTGGGTTGGAGATTATTATGTTAGGATGATGTTCCTCTCTTGCACTTGAGTGGGTGGGGCTGTTTCTGAGAAGGGAGTGAACTTGGGCTGATAACAAGAGCAGGCAACCGAGGTAATCTGTTGGCGTCTTTTATAGGTCCCTTGGGATATCATTAAAGGCAAAATATAACAATGTTCAGAAAAGAGGCCTAAAATGCAATGCCTCATTTCCCCCCTCCCTTCCAAGCATTGGCCCAGGGCTGCCATCCCCATTTTGCCTCCTAGGGGACAAGCTTCTGAGTTAGAGAGAAGGATATGGCGTTTCAGCTAGACGTACACATAAGCCACAGCTTTTCTGTGCGTTGCTACAGCTATTAAGAGCTAGTGATATGACATGTAAGTGGGAAAAAAGCAGGACACAGTATGATGCTATTTTGTTGAGGGAGGGGGAAAAGGTCCGTGTGTGAAGTGATAATATGCATCAGATACATGCAGAATGATTATCTCTGGGTGGTGGCCTTATGGGTAACTTTCACTTTCTTCTTCACCTCTCTATGCGGCATGTACATTTGTTTTTTTACAATAGCCGTGTGTTACTTTTACAAACAAAAATGATAAATAAAGCTATTTTCATTTTGACAAGGAACAAGGTGTGGTGATTATTAATTATTGTAGTTCTTTTCTTTAGATTTGTCAAGACTTGGGCTGTCTATAGGAGTAGCTGTGTGATTGCTGAAAATAGCTTGGCTAAATACATCAATGATGAGGGTGACTTGGATAAAGATCCTTTCAGCCCTGGGAATCAGCTCTATGAGAATGAGTCAGAAATCCATTGTTTGTCAATGTGAATTTGTCTGTACTTTGGGTGTTGTCTCTGCTCATTTCCCTTCTATCTTTTCTAGGCTTTCAATAAATTGTCCTGATGGTGCAGGCCTATCTCAGCATTACTTATGAGATATTAAAATAAAAATGCTTACTTCCATTAAAGCCAGGCTATCAAAGGGGGTCCAGGCCACCCTGGGGGAGGGAGGTGTAATTGACTCAAGAAAATTCCAAGATGAAGGATTTATTTGGAGAAACAAAAGTGGAGCTACTTGGCAAACTGGCCTTCCTCACTTGGAAATTCTGTCTCTGGTGCTACCTAAAGGTAGTGTAGGGAAGCGATTTCCCTCACTAGAGGGCCCAGGAATCCGCCTCAAGGAGCTGGATCATCTTGCACCCAAAACTACCTCTGGTTCATGGGCCAACAGACTATCAAATCCAGGGACCTATCAGTCTTTGTCTCTGGAAACCCAAATGGAGAGTTTTAATGGCATACATTTTATGGAAGCCAAAGCAAAGAGGGTGGCTATTTTTAACTTGGGGCAGGAAAATGTGGCTGGAAAGGAAACATCTGTCCCAAACTATTGACTCTTTTTTGTTTTTTTGTGAGGAAGATCAGCCCTGAGCTAACATCCATGCTAATCCTTCTCTTTTTGCTGAGGAAGACCATCTCTGAGCTAACACCTATTGCCAATCCTCCTCCTTTTTTATTCCCCCAAAGCCCTAGTAGATAGTTGTATGTCATAGTTGCACATCCTTCTAGTTGCTGTATGTGGGAGGCAGCCTCAGCATGGCCGGGGGAGCAGTGTGTCTGTGCGGGCCCGGGATCTGAACCTGGGCCGCCAGTAGCGGAGCGCACGCACTTAACCACTAAGCCACGGGGCCGGCTCCGTCAAACTATTGACTCTTGCACTTTATATATAGAGAGGTATTTTCTGTCCTGAAACCATCAAAAATAAAGTAAGGTGGTTGATCCAGGCCTGGCTCTGGAAGGAAAAGGCAAACCATTCCTCACTTCTCACTTCTACTTCTCATCTTCTAAGTCGGGGCTACAGCCTGGAAGAGACCACCTCAAAGGCAGAAGATAGGTGAATGGCTCAAGGACCCCCAAGACCTGTGAATTTTTTGGACCCCTCCTAGTTTAGCATCTTCATCCAAGATGACCCCACCCTTTAGAGTTCAAATTTTGCAGACTTCTCATTTGGGGGTCACCAGAGGTCTCATGCTGGGAGAATAAGACCCCTGAGTGCTAGAACACTTTCCTTGGCAGTTCTGGCTTCTGAGCAGAGAAGTCTCTGAGCAGATAAGTCATTCTTTCTTTTAGGGGCAGCAAGAAAGTTCCCCTATTCCTACAAGATATGCTGGTCTCCTGTGTGTCTGGTTGGGGAAAAAAAAGGGGGCAAGTGTGAGCCTGCAAAGTTTCGGAGACATCTTTTTGCCTCAGAAGACGCATTATCCGTAATTTCTGAGCATGCAGAGCAAAGCTGAATTTACCCATCAGTGGCTCAGGATGGATTAACTGATGGAGGAGGCAGCGTTGCAGCAGATAGTGCTCAGGCTGTGCACCACGCAGATCCAGCAGCACCATTCACACAGACTTTGGGGATGCGAATAGCTCTCCCTGGAGTGACCGGAGGTGAAGAGGAGGGGGAGCAAGATAGAATGCATAGTTGGTTGAGGGGATCCCAGTCCGTGTCTTGGAAAACTGACTGGAGTAGTTCTGTGTTCTTTTTTTCTCTCATTTCTCTCCCTTTCTCCCTCTCTCTCTCAGTGTCTCTTAACTCCTTCCTGTTTTCAGCCAAAGACTGGCCAGGAGAGAAACAATTTTTGTTTTCCAGATTGAGTAGAGAGTTGCCAGGAGAAATGACACGGAAAGAACAAGAATAAAAGAGCCTGCATGGATCCCCTCATTCCCTCTCCTGGTGCACTCCCAGCAGAGCAGTGTCAGAGCAGCAGGACTTGGAGGGTGTGAAACAAGGTTGCCAAATTGCATGAGTCTCTAAAAAGATCCATATGTCTGGGCCGCACCAAACTTCTGAGCTCAGGGAGGGAGCCGATAACATCATCTGTTGGATGGGAGTACAGTTCTCTTCCTTTGGAGAGGATTAGATGTCAGCTTGACTAGATGCTATTAGACTCATGATGACCCAGGTTGGGAACTCGGGGTGCAAGTGTTTGGGGTATAGATGAAGGGAGAGGGGCGTGGAGTAGAGTTAATAGGAAAGATGAGGTTCCTAAGCTAAAGTCTGTGAAACATTCAACAGGGAAGGAGTTTGGAAATCCCAGAACATTGAACTTTTTTTGGAAATTTTTCCAATGCCAGGGGAGTTTTGGGGGAGCCATTGTGCAGATGGATGCCAGGCCATTTGCCTACTACGTGGGAAGTCTAGACTCCTTATTCCCATAACTCGCCCTCCAGAGCCAAGGAAGAGTCACTCTTTTCCCCTTCACTTCTTTAACCTTCAAACTGTAGCTTCTTTTGGGGAGGAGGGTAGCAGATGGTACACAGCTGTGGGACACATCTGGTCTGGCAGGGCTCAGACGAAGGCACAAAGGCCAGTTGAAATCCCAGTGGGTACCCCGCAGGCATGTTTCCAAAGATTTGGGGTGGTGCCCCGACGTTCTACTCAGATCGCATCTTGGACAGACTTCATGTTTTTCCTTAGTCCTCCACGCCTCCTCTCCACTCCAGCTTCAATTGGATTAGTCGGAGATGACTTTGTGAGAGTGGCCAGGCAGCTGCTTCCCAGATGTGTGTTTTCTCCAGAGATGGCCATATCCAAACTGGGGAGTTTTAGGAGGATTGGTTAGGGACAGTAGGGACAGGGCCTGGGAGATTCCTCTGAGGATATATTGACTTAGGAGAGGAGAGCAAGCACAGCGATCATCTGAAGACGGCAGAGTAAAGCCAGAAGGTTAGAACTGGAGAGGGAGTAGGAAGCTCCTGGAACGTTCTTAGCTCTTCTCTCCAAAAATCAGTGTCCAAACATATGACTTTACTACATTTGCCAGAGAACCTGACTCATTTCGTTTGTGTGTAGAACGCTTGACAAGTAGAATGTAACCTTCTCTAGGGAGGTTGAAGCTACCACTTCTCTGCATCTCCATTGCTCCTGCATTTTTCACCTGGCAGCAGTAGCCTCTAATCTGGTCTCCCTATGACCATTCTTGAGTTTCTCCTTTTCATTCTTCACACAGCAGGCAGAGATAATGTATTTAAAATTAAAACTGGGCCATTCCATTCCCTGGCTGAAAACCCTATGATGACTTCCCTTTCCTCTGCAACAAAATCCAAACTCCTCACCATGGCCCACGAGACCTGAAGGCACTGGACTCCAACTCGCCTCTTGACTTCCTCCTTAGACTCACCTCTCTGCCCAGTCTCTCCTCCGAGCTGTCTGTTTGGGGTTCCTAAAACTCGCCCAGGTCTTTTCCAACCTCAAGTCTTTTCTCAAGCTGTGCCTTTGCCTGACTCCTCCTACTGCCTGCTCACTTCTGTAAACTGGTTCTTCATTGTCTGGTCTTCGCCTCACCAGTCCTTCTGTTCTCTCTCACAGTACCCCGCTCCGAAAAACCCATTCATGGAGGGGATCGTGCTTTACAGCCATACGTTTACCTGTTTGTTACTTGTCGTCCTCATTTGACTGCGAGCAACATGAGGGCAGAAACTCTGGGTATTTTGTGCCCGGACACAGTGCAGGCAGGCCAGTTATAAACACTCTGAATACTTACTGAAGGAAGGAATGAACTGTGTCTTTATTTTCTTCAGAGTATTCACCATTCTATTGCTTCCTTTTATTTTATTATTTTTCACTCATCAGTAAAAGAAAATGTTTTAATGTTAGGGATTGGCATAGGATTATCATAACTATTATAGTAATTTCATAAAAACCAGGACATGTTTACAACCTCAAGGTAAGAAGAGCATAAACTCAAAAGAAAGCCCTTTCCACAAAAGCACGGTTGGGGATCTTCTCCTATTTTCTTCACTTTACTAAGGACTTGTGAAAAGGTGGTCACAGGTAGCCCATGTCCTCTGACTGGCACTTGGAAACCTTAGCCCCGTCTCACAGCTCCTGTAACCTATGAGCCCACTAGTGCTGGTTAGAGTTCTGCGTCAGACCCTGCACATGCAGGTGGACAAAGACAAATCACCTGCCCTCCCTGGGGTTCTGTCCTGGCGGCTGTAGAATGGAGGGTTCTATGAAGAAACTGATATGGTTGCTAAGGCGACTTCTGGCTCTAACTCTCCCACAAATGACGTATAAGAGGGAGGCAGAGCCGTGCTTACTGCTGAGGGGACCGAGGGGTGGCCAGCGTCTGAGCCATAAGCTGCTGCTGTTGGGGGGGGTCATTTCCTTGTGTGAGGAGCAGCCAAGGGAGAAAGGGGAAGCAGCCAGAGTGGGTGGCCAATTCCTGTCTCTGACCCTTGGGGCCGCGCCTGCAGCTCCTGCCAGGCTCCCACACCTTGGCTAAGAATAACTCAGCTCCTTCCTGCTGGCCTGCTGGCCTCCGGAGCCCAGAGGAAAGAGAGCTGGACTATCTAACCTCTGGCTGGGCTGTCCCTTCCGGAGATTCTCTCCTCCGCTCTGGGGATCAAAGCGCCGCCAGGGATTGCAGTTCTGGTTTCTGATGCTACCACCTAATAATAGTGCTGCAGTGTGCAGGGAAGGGTGGCATTCAGGCCACCGCTGAAGGGTAGTGGGGAGCTGGAGGCCTTGAAACTGAAAACTAACGATTCTAGGTGCCAAGGGTTGGGAGGATGTGTGTGTGGGGGAAGAGAAGGTTATCAGGGGTCTTCAAGGTAAGCTAAGGTTACAGTGTAGGTGTCAGACTAAGGCCTCGAGGGAAGAGAAACTCCTGGTTCTGATGGAGAAGGAGCAAGGTGGGGCCTGGGCACCGGCATGGTTACCTACCCAGCTCCACAGCTGACTGAAGCAGTTGGCTTGAAGAAACATCCAACAATGGACGGCTTACCACTCCAGAAAGCAGATCCCTGCAGGGGACTGACCACATTCTGGCTCCTGAGGTGGATTTAGGACTATCGCTAGGCCCTGGTGACTAGGGTGACAATGTAATTATCATCCAAACAGGGAAGTTTTGACAGCGAAAGAGGATGTTAATAATTACGCCAGGGCAGCAAGCATAAACAGAGACTGGCTCAGGAAAACCAGGATGTCTGGTTGCTCTAAACACTAAATACTGCTGGGTGTCCATGTTCCTCTCTCCCTAGATTTCTCAATAGGAAGAGATGAGATGTGATAGATTAAAAAGAGCTTTAGAAATTGAGGCACCACAGAAATCTGGGGATTGTGATTAAGCTGCCCTGCATTTCCCAGGTCCTGTCCATAAATCAAGTGGAGGTTAATTATAGCCACAGAAGAGTTGGGCTCCAGAGCTGGGCGAGAAAGGAGAACTTTCTCAGGAAGTTCGTTTGCTTGTCTGGGGTGAGGGGCTGCCTGGGTGGAGAGATAAGCTGCACTGACAAGCCCAGAGCAGCAGCTTGGTTTGTTGGTTTTCTGCAGGTGAAATTCTGGACTTATTGCAGACTCCAGCGAGAACCCCTGCACTTTCTTTTATGGCAAAATAACATCAGCTCCCAGTTAACTATCCACAATCTATACAGCTCACTTGCACAAAGAGGTCCATTGTTGATTCATGAAGGATCATGTAAGGAACAGATAGTATGCTATGTGCCAGCTTCAGTGTTAATTTCTGGAGGTGTGAAGACAAATGGGGCAATAGTCCCACCTTTTAAGGAACTCTCAGTCTCGCAGGGGAAATGGGCTAAACAATTTGCAGAGTGATGAAGCCATTCTGCTTTGGTGGAGAAACCTGTTCCAGAGCCTCCTCTTCAGAATCATTGAAGACTTTCACAATCTCCCTTTATTTTTATTTATTTATTTTCGTGTGTGTGTGTGTGTGTGTGTGTGTGTGAGGACGATCAGCCCTGAGCTAACATCCATGCTAATCCTCCTCTTTTTGCTGAGGAAGACCGGCTCTGAGCTAACATCTATTGCCAATCCTCCTCCTTTTTTTTCCCCCCCAAAGCCCCAGTAGATAGTTGTACGTCATAGGCTCTGAGCTAACATCTATTGCCAATCCTCCTCCTTTTTCCCCCCCAAAGCCCCAGTAGATAGTTGTACGTCATAGTTGCACATCCTTCTAGTTGCTGTATGTAGGATGTGGCCTCAGCGTGACCGGAGAAGCGGTGCGTCGGTGTGCGCCCGGGATCCGAACCCGGGCCGCCAGTAGCGGAGCGCGCGCACTTAACTGCTAAGCCAGGGGGCCGGCCCTCCTTACCAGTTTTAAATGCCACTTCAATCTTAGATACATTTTCCATGTATGTAAAAGTGTATTTCTGGGCTCTCCAGTCTATTCCATTCACTTATATTTCTACCCTTGTGTCAATACCTCATTATCTTAATTACTATAGCTTCAAAATAAATTTTATATAAAGATGGTAGGGCTAAGCCTTTTCACCTAATTCTTTTTCTTAAAAAACATGTTGACTATTATTGAACTTTCACTCTTCCATATGAATTTTAGAATCAGTTTACCCAGAAAAATCATTTGGGGTTTTTAATTATATATATACATATTTTATATAAACAATTATGTCAACTGTGAATATGAAAATTTTAGCTCTTTCTTTACATTTCTTATAATATTTATTTCTTTTTCTTTCCTTGCTGCACAGGTCAGAACAAGAAGTACAATGTTCAACAGAAGCAGTGATAGTGGACATCTTTGTTCTGTTCCTGATTTTAAAGGAAATACTTCTTATGTTTCACCAGGAACTATCATTTTCTTTAAGTTTAGACCAAGCGTTCTCAAACTTCAGTGTGTTTCAGAATTACCTGGAGCAATTATAGCAGTCACAGATTGCTGGGCCCCATCCCCAGCATTTCTGATTCAGTAGGTCTGGGGTGGCATCTGAGAATTTGCATCTCTAGCAAGTTTCCAGGTGATATTGATGCTGTTGCCCAGGGACCACATTGAGAATCACTGGTTTAGGCATAGCTTTTGTTGGAGATTCCTATTTTCGATCCTGCCATCTATTTTCCTTTCTCTTTAGTAACAGAACTCTGATTTTTAGTTGGGAACATTGCAGCCCAGCGAAAAGAGTATAATTTCCAGACATCTTTAAAACTAGGTGTGGCCATGTGACTAAGTTTGGGCCAACAAAATGTAAAGCCAAGTGTTGTGTGAGATGTCTGGGAAGGCTCCCTAAAAGAGAAGTGTTCAGGTTAAGTATTGCTGTGAAACAATCCACATAAACGTAATGGGTTAAAGCAAACATTTTACTTTGTTCACAATTTTGGGGGTCAAGAATTCAGGAGATGTTTGGCTGGGTGGTTCCTCCAGCTAGGATGGAGAGTCCACTTCCAAGATGGCATCTTCACTCATATGTCTGGCACCTCTGTGCTCCTTGGTCTCTCTTCACTTGGCATCTCTTCCTCCAGGGCCTTTCTACATGGCTTGGCCTTATCACAGCATAGTGGTCTCAGAATAGTCACATTTCTCACATGGAGACTGGCTGTAAAGAGGTAGGAAGCAGTAGCTGCTGGTTCTGTTAAGACATATGCCTGGAACTGGCACAGTGTTATTTCTGCCATATTTTATTGGTCAAAGTAGTAATAGGACCCCTCTATGTTCAAGGGGGTGGAGAAACAACTCCACTCTTTGGTGGGGGAGTGGAAAGGTCATGTTGCAAAAGAGCATCTGGGATTGCTGTGGCCATCTTTGGAATATACAAACTGCCACAGGAGGGGTGGAAGGCAGATGTAATGGCAGAACCATGATGGCCACATAGGACTATGAAGTTGAAGCCAAGCACTGTGATAAGCAGAGCCAAGCAGAGAGAAGCCTAGGTCCCTGATGATACCACAGAGCCGCCATGGTATCACTGGTGTTTATCTTTGAGTGTCATCTACACGAGAGAGAAATTGTCTTCTCTCTTGGTATTTTGGCAGGTTTCTGTTATGTGCAGATGATTCTAATCCTAATTAATACAATACTCTTTATTAGGCTAAGGACATTCACAACTCTTTTTATCATGAACTTGTGCTGACCTTTATTAAATTCTTTCTAGCATCTATTGAGGTTATCATATTGCTTTTTTCTTTAATTGGTTAATCTAGAAAATGATGTTAATAGATTTTTTCAGTGTGCTTGTGTGAGTGTGAGTTTTAATACATTGCTCGCTTTGGTTTGCTAATATTTTGTCTTGAATTTTGCACCTCTATTTATTAATAGATTGATATGTGATTTTTCTTTCTCTTACTATCTTGGTTTACTTTTGCTTTAAGGTTATATTAGCTTGGTAAAATAAGTTGGTTAGTATTTCCTCTTTGTCTATTATCTAGAAGTGTTGGTATAAAATTGGAATGATTTGTTCCTTGACTGTTTCATAGAACTCACTGCCAGAATGTCTGAGTCTTGGGTGAGAGTGAGTATGTGTATGGGTCAATTTTTAACTACTCGTTCAATTTATTTAATAGTTACAATAATATCCAGATTTTCTACTTCTTCTTGAGTCAGTTTTGTAATGTAATATTACAAAATGTAATATTTTCCTTTCCATCTGTTTTTTAACTTAAAGCTATATAATTGTTCACACTATTCTCTTAATATTTTAAAATATCTCCTATATCTATAGTTATGAATGTTTTTTAAATCCTAATATTAATTATTTTCCTTCTTTCTTTTTTAAAAATCAATCTAGTCAAAGGTATTAGTTTTAAGATTTTCAAAATATCAACTTTTGGCTTTGTCCTTTGTGTGCATTCTGTTGTTCTTTTTGTAATTTCTTAAGACACTTACCTCATTAATTTCCATTCTTCTTATTTTCTAACATGAACACTTAAGACTGTAAAACTCCCACTAATATCACCTTTGTTCTTTACATATATTTTGATATGTACTATTTTATTATCCTTCAGGTTTATGTATTTTCCAATTTCTGCCTTGATTTATTTTTTGATTCATGGGTTTTTTAGAAGTATGTTTTAAAATTTTCAAACATATTAGGTTTGTTATGCTATTTAAAAAAAACAGTTAATTCCGTTTTGGTCAGAAAAGATAGTGTCCATGATATGACTGCTTTCCCACTTACAGAGACTTGCTTAATGGACTAATTATACATTTTTAATTTTCATAAGTGTTCCAAGTGTGCTTGAGCACAATGTGTTTTGACAATTTTTGGATCAGAGTTCCATATATAGCCACTGGAATAAGTGTGTTAATTATGTCACTCAAATCTTCTACTTCTAGCTAGTTTTTTGCCTGCTTGCTCTATCATTTTTGGAGATAATTGTACTAAACTCTTCCACTGACTAGGTGGATTTTGCTATTTTCTTTGTGTAGTTCTATCAATTTTTGCTTTGTATACTTGCAACTATATTAGTAGATATGGAGAAAGGTAGAATTGTTATATTTTCACAGTGAATGAAAACATCAATATTTAATGATCTCAATCTTTGGTAATGCCTTTTGCATTAAAGTGTATTTTGCTTGATTTTAATATAGCTACATGAGCTTTCTTTCTATTCGTATTTGCCTGAAATATCTTTTTTCTTCCTGTTACCTTTTGTGTGTGTGTGTGAGGAAGATTAGCCCTGAGCTAACATCTGTTGCCAATTCTCCTCTTTTTGCTGAGGAATATTGGCCCTGGGCTAACATCCGTGCCCATCTTCCTCTACGTTATATGGGATGCCACCACAGCATAGCTTGATAAGCAGTGTGTAGATCCACGCCTGGGATCCGAACCTGCAAACCCTGGGCCGCCGAAGTGGAGCACACGAACTTAATCATTACGCCACAGTGCCGGCCCCTTCATCCTCTTACTTTTGACTTTTCTGTGTTCTTACATTTAAGATGTGTCTTTTGTAAACAATATAAAGCTGAATTTTCTAAAATTCATTTTAATTATCTCCATCCTTTAATTGGTAAGTTTTCAGTTCACTTGCATTTATTATGATTTCTACCATCTAATTTCGTGTTTTCTTTTTATCCTACTTTTTCTATTCTTTTTTCTTTTTTTTTCATTCTTTTAAATAGGTCATTTTTCTTGACTCAAATTTTTTCTCTTATACTAATTTAGAAGTTTTATATTCTATTTCAAATATTTTTGAAATTAACCTTAAACTTTTAACAAGTATATTAACAAAGTCTACATACAAAGATTTCCCCTTTTGTCTTACAGGCTATTATATTCCAGTAATTTAATGTTATTTTTATACATTTATCCATTCATTCAGCAAATATTTATTGAGTGCTTACTATGTGCCAAAACTGTGCTAGTAGCATGGAATACAACAGAAAGCAAAATCTTCTAAAATACATCAGTAAAAAAAAATCTTCCAAAATGAGAATTATTACCCCACACCCTTATGAGAGCAGGCAAATGGTTAAGAGTTCTAGGGGAACTGTTTTTGGTCCCTCTTACCTCCACCCCCACAAGACCCAAAGTCCAGGCAGAAATAGAAAAATTTCCTTGTGATTTATCTTTGTATATAAGCTAATAGAACTAGAAGTTGAAACAGATCAATTAAGATATACACACATTTATAAATATATATATACATACATGTATTATGTATAGACAAACACACACCAATTTTATCAAAATATATCTCTACATAGTTTAAAGATTCCTGTTATTTTATAGAGCTTATTGCCAACAAGAAAAGAAAAAAGAAGGAAAAGGGAAAAAAAGCACACCTTTTCTCTTATTTCCTCTTCTGATCAGCCATTTTCCTCTCTCTTTGCTAATTCTTTTGGTATTTACCTCCATATTTCTAAATGACACGTTTACATGACTACTTCCAGATTTTTCATTGTAGTCATTACACATAAATTCCCTAGGTTGGCAGATAAAGCTTAGTCATCTTTCACTGCACCTCCATTATCCCATTCACTCTCCTTGTCCCAACAAGGTCAATTCTAGGAAAGACAGTAAGTGGCTCGTTTTGCAGAGTTATAGCCTAATGTTGGCCTACATGATCTGTATTCTGCATTAACTATTTTATGACAATACAAATGCTATTTATATGTGAAACAAGCAACTTTAAATTTTTTCTCCTTTCCTGAACTATTTTTTATCTTCCCTGGAAATAACCATAGTTTGAGTTTTATTTGCTTAGGTTCCTGTGCATTTGTCACTGATTCAATCCTAAACTCTCCAATGTGCTTGAACTCTCC
Organism: Ceratotherium simum simum; assembly: GCF_057802395.1. Lineage (NCBI taxonomy): Eukaryota > Metazoa > Chordata > Mammalia > Perissodactyla > Rhinocerotidae > Ceratotherium > Ceratotherium simum. The sequence continues at coordinate 28,428,297 of NC_141901.1, read as the reverse complement.
TCTCAAGACACTCGGATGCACCAGCCACTCTAACAATTGCATCTTTTTAAAGAAATATCTTAGAGCCTTGGAATCTGCTCCAGTCTGGACAGGCCGCCCTCCATGCCTGAGGCACAGCTCTTATCTGGGGCTCTCCCTTCACCCTCGTCCCAGAGATTCTCTTTGTTTCCGCCTTGTGTTGGATTCCCTGTTTCCTGTACTCAATCTTCCTCTTTCTTAGCTTACTCCCTCACTTGTGACAAGCACCTCGTTCACCAGCTTTCTGAGAATCAATGTATGAGAGGCAAACTTTTTCATACCTTGTGTGTCTGAGATTGTCTTTATTCCACTCTCACACTTAGTATAGCTAAGAATAGAATTCTTGATTATAAATTAATTCCTTTTATAATTTTGAAAGCATTGCTCCATTGCCTTTTAGGTCCTAGTGTTACTATTAAGAGGTCCAAAGCTATTCCAATTCCTGATCTTTGGACGTGACATGTTCTCTTCTCTCTGGAAACTTGTAGGATGTTTTCCGTGTTCCTCAGAGTTCGGAGAAGCCGTGATGTGCCTTGGTGTGGTTATGTTCCATCTGTAATGCTGGGTGCTCCGTGAGTCCTTTCTCTCTGGAAACATGTATCTGCCCATTTGGGGAAAATATCTTGAATTATTTTGTTGCTAGGATGTTAGACTTTCTGAACTAGTCCTCCGGCTTAATCTTTTCAATAGTATTTCCCATCTTGTGTTTTTACTCTATTCTGGGTGATTTTCAACTCTTTTATTACATTTTTAATTTCTACTAGAATGTTTTTTATTTCCAGTGTGCTTTTTAATCTATTTTCTAAATGTTAAGTTGTTTCTTTTTGGTATTTTTTTGGCATTCTGTTTTTGTTTTATGGACATAATATCTTCTTTTATCTCTCTAAGGATATTGGTAATTTCTCTTCCTTTTTTTTTTTAATTTTCTTCTTCCTACATGGTCTTCATTTCATCAAAGTTTTTTTTTTTTTTCTGTCTATTTGGTTTTTTTGTTTTGGTGTATGTTTTTCATGATAGAGGCTTTCCTTGATGTCTGATGACCCTTGGTATGTATGAGGGGGGCACTAGCAAGCTGAATGGAAGCTCTGAGGGAGAATGTTTGGCTCGTCAGCTGTGGTCTCCACTGTTGGGGTGTTGGGGTGTACATCCCAGTCTCCACTGGCTGGAGTGTGTCTTTGGGGAACCCCTGGCATCAGTAGCTTTAGATCTTTCCTCTTGTGCTTTCCAGAGGCCCCAGAAGGTATTCCATTCTCCTTACTAGAGTGTGTAGTCCTAGCTGCCTGTAACCTGGGAACTAGTGCGAGAAGTGGGCTGAGAATGCCAGCGTTCAATTCGTGCCCCTATTTTCAGAATAATGCACCTGTCCTAAGCAAGGGCTGTCTGACTGTCTAGAGACTTTCTGTTGTATATCCTTCAGACACTAGATCTCCAGTTATCTTGCTGTGGTTTAGAAGGAACGGTTACCTGTGGTATGACAGGATGGGACAAGGGAGGCAGGGTGAAAATTTGGGGATCAATTGCTTCTTCAACCAAACTGAACTTCAACCAACCATTTCATTTTTAACCTCAACTTTACTCCCTGCTTCTTAGAGATTCCTCATGCCAATGCTGAGCTTTTGGGAGGATTTTGCAGTAACAATTCTGTTGTTTCTCAGCTTTTCCTACTGCAGGTTTAGGGTTCAGTCTTCTAAGGATCTTCTGAGTCAGTTACCACTCTTCTGCATGTTTCCAAGCTTCCAATATTTTACCAGTACTGATTCTCTCCTTTACTCTCTGTTCTTGTTGTTTGTTCATAAAATATTCTCTTTGCTCTAATTTTAGTGAGGCTTTAGAAGGGGTACCAGTAAAGGATGTATTCATCCTCCATATACATCCAGGAGTAGAGTACATGTTTTCTGATCCTCCTCACCATGCAAATAGGCTTTATGGTTCCACCAGTAGTGTCTCCAGAGGTTTTGGTTCCAGGTCCCACACTGAGTGGGCCTTATTTCTTCCCCTCCTTATGGGCCTTTAAAACAAAACCTCTACTTGGCCAATTGGAAAAATCCCTCTAGGTGGCTTGGCATGAACACAGGTTTATGACTCCGTTTTCTTGTTCCTTTAGGGATTTCTCTTACTTTCTTGTGAGCTCTGCTTTGCATTTAAAAAGATGTCAATTATATTTTATTTTATTTAAAGCAGGACATTTCACCATATCCAGTCCACCCTGTGATTGAAGATGGAAGTCTCCTTCAGATTCTTAGTCTCTCGAGACTGGTGATAGTTACTCAAGCAGATAATGTCATATTCATTCATTCATTTAACAAACTTTATCCTGTAATTGGAACTGTGCTTGAAGCTACATGGGGATATGTCTCTGTTGTACGTATGCCCAAGAGGACTAGAGAACTAAACAGAACAAAGCAGTTTTGAGCAGTGTCCCTAACTGAGCACAAGAGGGTCTGCCAACCTGGGAGGTTTGAAAGAACCACAAAGTAACACACAAAAGAGGGCAAGCTGACAGGGTGATGGTGATTGTTGAAGGAGGCTTGGTAACGTGGGGAGAATTTGATTATTGGAAAGAGACAGTTCAATCTGACTCAAAAAGGAATGGGAAGTTAATGTGTGCCCAACCAGAAGCTATTATGATTAAATAGTGTATTTCACCAGAAAATTCTCAGACCTTTGTGCTGACCAGAGGGACAGGGAGGGATAGGCATGACTAGAGAGAAAGAAACCAGCTAGGAACATGGACCGACTATGGCTCCACACTTAATTTTGTTTTTCTTTTTTGGGGAAAGAAGAGTTTATCAGATCTCAAAATTTTCAAATGTATTTTTTTTAAATTTTGATTTAGGATTCCAACTTTATTTCAACATCACAGGACTGCTTTGAAGTATTGAAGAATGAAATATTATCAAGAGTCATATGTTTGCCAAATATCTGTAAGTAACGTAAAAATATTAAGTTCTTTATAGTTTAAAGGCCTTTCTAGATATGGAAACTCTAATACAGATTTGTTCATAACACCACCTAATGTTGCTTTCACTCTGTGACCTCAGGCATCCTGTGTTGTACAAATCCCATTTATTCCTGAAAATATTTTGCATATTGAAATTTCAAATAGCTTGAGGAATATTTCATTATTTTAAGTGAGAAAAATAAAAAAGCATTTCTTGAAACCCCAACGAATCTCCCCATATATCACTAAGACACTCTTATTTATTTATTTTTTTTGTGAGGAAGATCAGCCCTGAGCTAACATCCATGCCAATTCTCCTTTTTTTTTTTTTTTTTTTTTTTGCTGAGGAAGACTGGCCCCGGGCTAACATCTGTGCCTATCTTCCTCCACTTTATATGGGACACCGTCACAGCATGGCCTGACAAGCGGTGCATTGGTGCACGCCCAGGATCCGAACCTGAGCCGCCAGCAGCAGAGCACACGCACTTAACCGCTATGCCACGGGGCCGGCCCCCGCTAAAACACTCTTAGAAATCCGTATAATAATCCATGGAGGATTTCTGAAAAGTATAAAGGATTTAAAACACCAATTAATTGCATTTAATGAACTCATTAGTGAGTATAGACAAATGCTCTGTGCAACCATGTTGTCTAATATCCGACACAAATTATGTTGGCCTTTCTACCTGCTCATGTTTTTTATTCATTTTCCTCCCTCAAAATGCGTTTTCACTCTCAACGCTCTTTTGAGTGACTGGGTTTTTCTAGGCCTCTTTGGTACTTTTTCTCAGGCTTTTCCATTTTATTAGAAGGCATTTTCACTTAACAATGTGAGGAAGGTGACGGCGATAACACACAAGTTGAAACAACGCAATCAACAGTGCAAGCAAGAGAGAAGCCACCTTGCAGGGGAAACAGCTAAGATAGACTGCAGGGCGCCCTTCTTCCTCTTGCCCAGACTTGTGTTCAAATGATGAATTTTCACTGGCCCTGGCATGCAGATTATAGCAGGATTTCAATTAGGGTAATGCATGTGGGGTAGAAATGGTTCCAAGTCATTACATGGAATATTTGGAGAGTGAGAATTCAGGTAGTAAATTCAATATCTGTATTGTGGTGTCCTGTGTACTCCTGTCTTTTCTAAAAAAAAAAACTAGAAAAAGGTTTGTATAATTAACAAAATAAATACAAAATACAAAAATACACAAAATAAAACCAACTATACTTATTTAATTTCTTATGGTTTGCATTCCATCTTCTGATTAGACAACAAATCTTTTTGTGGAAATGACCTCATTTTATAAAACAATCCAACAAATGATGCTGGCCGCCTACGTGGTGGCAGGCACTGCGCCAGGCAGAGGGCTGCTTACGACATAGACCGAGCACCTCAGCTGAGTTTGTAAGCCAGCTCCACAAAGTGTTTGCTTCCTCCCAGTTTCCATGTCTGGATTCCATGTACCTGCATTAGGTAAATGGGTTATTTCTCCATAGCACTCCACCTCCTCAAACAAAACCTTTCTGCAACCACGGCCAGCCAGCCAAGGTGCCAAACAATCTGATCATTTATACTGATATTCCTCCAAAATGTGATTGTTAAAATAAGAGCGTGCATTATTAGGTCATGACTAATCACTAACCATTGTGTATGATTCTTGTATATTTTAGAGAAAAATAGAAAGAAAAAAAAGTACGTGAGGGCAAATGAAATATCCTTCTCCTGTTAGACTTCCACTTGCAGCCCTAATCCCTTCACTTAACTCTGCTTTTCTTATTTTGCAAAAACAACCTTTTACTTGCTTAGATGAAGTTTCCAGTGTCAAAATATCCTAGCTCTTCAAAGGGTTCAGAGTTTCTCCCTTTCTCTGCTTCAGGGCTTCTGATAGTTCTGGGGTCAAAAGCCTGTAGCTATTTACTTACACTAACTAGAGAAAGGGCATTCTATTTCACCCCTTGGTTCTCTGAATAGACTCTGACGTATTTTAACCAGCCAGCTAGACTTCCAGAGGAAATCTGGCTTTAAGCTTCCAGAAGTGACCTTCCTCTTTCTTTTCTTTTTGTGGTGAGAAGAGGAAAGAGCAGGCAAACACTGACAAACATTTATATACCCAACAGGGCAAAGAGTTCTCTGTCACTCACCCAGGCTAACTTCCTCCCCTGCTTGCTCTTCAAAGCACCTAAGTGCAGAATTTATTGAGGAGGCAGTTTGCACAGAGGCACCCCCCTTCAGGCCAGCAGTGTCTGATAGAAATATATTGTAAGTCACATATGTAATTTAAAACTTTATTGTAACCACGTTATAAAAGTAAAAATAAATAGGCATATTAATTTTAATAATACACTTTATATAACACAATACACTCAAAATATTATCTGTCAACACACAATATAAAAAATATTAATGAGATACTTGAGATTCTTTTCTTCTTACTAAGTGTACTTTACACTTACAGCACATCAAATTTAGATGCTCAGTTTTTATGGAGAATAGTTGAAGTGTATGAGTTTATATAATTTACAGTTGGAAAAGTATATTCACATAACTAAGGTGTTCCAAGCATACTTAAAAGTTTTCCTATGACCAAAAAACCATTCAACTTTAATATTTGCATCCACATTGACAAAACTGGTTCATCTTTTAATAATTGCTTTGCGGCCGGCCTGGTGGCATAGTGATTAAGTTCTCGTGCTCTGCTTTGGCGGCTCTGGTTCACTGGTTTGGATCCTGAGCACAGACCTACTCATCGCTCATCAAGCCATGCTGAGGTGGCGGCCCACATAGAAGAGCTACAACCCTACAACTATGATACGCAATTATATACTGGGGCTTTGGGGAGAAAAAAGATAAAAGAGGAAGATTGGCAACAGATGTTAGCACAGGGCCAACCTTCCTCAAAAAACATAAATAAATAATTGCTTTGATTTTAAAGCAAAAGATATCAGTTTCAAATCCATGTCTGTCTAAGTTAAGTAAATTCATTAACTCCTGTGTTAGCTCACTATTGTTTACATCGAACTCAAAATAGTATTGACAGATTGAAAGGCAACTCTTTATCAGTATTGAGTTCTTCGCATGCACATTTTCTTGTAGTTTTTGCAGCCAATTGACATAATGCTATCAATTACAATTAAAATCTTCTGCATATTAACTCATGTAAGAAAACTGTGAAAATCATTATCACTGATTATATTATGAAAAGTTTCAATTTCAACTTAAAATCTTTTATCTGTCTAGCTAAGTCGCTGATAAGCTTTTCCTTTCCTTGGAGAAAGGAAATTTAGCTCATCCACATGCAGCGTGATCTTGATGTGAAAATGTAAACCACACTGCCACATTTTGGTCTTTGATTATTGATATTTGGCAAATATTCCTTTATTTTCAAGAAAATCTTGGATTGGAGTTAACAGTACAGTAAATCTTTGTGAAACTCTTCCACGATTCAACCAAAGGGCATTGGCAAAGAAGTCATGAGGCCATTACATTCACTGTCTTCTATTTCTTTCAACAATTCTATTCACTTGTAATGATTCATTGCATTTGCATGTATACACTGAATGATTTTAACAACTGTATCCAGAACATATTTCATGGAGTCTGCTTCAGAAAACTGAGTATAAATATTTGTAAAATGTATCATACAGTGAAACAAAGATAAAAAGGAAACATGAGTTCCTTTTAAAAAATTCCAATAGATCTAAGTTTTTGACCTAATAGAGCTGGAAAACCGTTTGTTGTGTTAGAAACCAATTTTTTTAATATCTAGCCAAAATTCTTTTTTGACAGATGTAAAATACTGAAAAATACCTATACAATGAGTTTGATATTTTAAGCCATGAATGGACAATATTTCTTTGTAAATTAAGAAGTCTTTGGAGTCAAAACATACTGAAAGTACTAATTGGGCAGTGTTTTTATACCTCATGACTCATGTAAAGCTCAAACAATCCAAAAAAAACAAAAAAAAAGCCTTGCATTTTTTCATATTTTGAATCAACTGATCTTTGATATGATTAAAAAGGTCTTACATTTTATAAGCAATTGTTTGGTTGCTTAATTGAAGTTCTTACTTTTTGTGAAATATCTTTTTTTAGTATTTTCCTCATAATTTTCTGACAAAATTTCTATAACTGAAATAATAGTTTCTTTTATCATTTCTCCATCTAAAAGTGTATGGGTATATGTGTGTGTATGTGAGAATCAAAGCAATTTTATATCTGGCCAGAGTGACAAACTCAGATCCTATTAAAAGTCTTAAAAATTTTCGGCAGCGTGGACGGACCTATAGGACATTATGTTAAGTGAAATGTCTGTCACAGAAGGGCAAATGTTGCATGATTATACGAGGTACCTAAACCAGTCAAACCTATAGAAGCAGAAAATAGAATGTTGGTTGCCTGTGGGTGGGGGGAGGGGAAAATGGGCAGTTGTTCAACGGGTAGAAAGTTACAGTTACACCAGATGAATAAGTTCTAGAGATCTGCTGTACCACATAGTGCCTATAGTTAACAATATGGTATTGTGCACTTAAAATCTTTGGGAGGCCCGCCCACTGGCATAGTGGTTAGGTTCACGTGCTCTGCTTCAGCTGCCCGGAGTTCCCGGGTTCGGATCCCAGGTGCGAACCTACGCACTGCTTATCAAGCCATGCTGTGACAGCATCCCATATGTAAAGTAGAGGAAGATGGGTACAGATGTTAGTCCAGGGCCAATTTTCCTCAGCAAAAAGAGGAGGATTGGCAACAGATATTAGCTCATGGCTAATCTTCCTCACACACACAAAAAAATTTGTTAAGAGGGTAGATCTCATGTTAAGTGTTTTTAACACACACACACACACACACACACACACACACATGCACATAGAGTAAAGGGACAAAAGGAAACTTATGGAGGTGATAGATATGTTTATTACCTTGATTATAGTTATGGTATCACAGGTGTACGCATATGTCCACACTGATCAAATTGTATACGTTAGGGCCGGCCCTGTGGCTTAGCGGTTAAGTGCGCGCGCTCCGCTACTGGCATTCGGGGTTCGGATCCCGGGTGCGCACCGACGCACCGCTTCTCCGGCCATGCTGAGGCTGCGTCCCACATACAGCAACTAGAAGGATGTGCAACTATGACACACAACTATCTACTGGGGCCTTGGGGGGAAAAAAAAGGAGGAGGATTGGCAATAGATGCTAGTTCAGAGCCGGTCTTCCTCAGCAAAAAGAGGAGGATTAGCATGGGTGTTAGCTCAGGGCTGATCTTCCTCACAAAAAAAAAAAAATTGTATACGTTAAGTATGTGCGGTTTTTAAATTTTCAATTATATCTCAATAAAGCTATAAAAAAGAAAAAAACAACTTGTTTACGGGCCGGCCCCATGGCTTAGCGGTTAAGTGCGCGTGCTCTGATACTGGCGACCCAGGTTTGGATCCCGGGCGCGCACAGATGCACCTCTTCTCCGGCCATGCTGAGGCCGCATCCCACATACAGCAACTAGAAGGATGTGCAACTATGACATACAACTATCTACTGGGGCTTTGGGGAAACAAAAAGAAGGAGGAGGATTGGCAATAGATGTTAGCTCAGAGCTGGTCTTCCTCAGCAAAAAGAGGAGGATTAGCATGGATGTTAGCTCAGGCCTGATCTTCCTCACAAAAAAATAAATAAACAAATCAAACTGTTAAAAAAAAAAAAAAGCTTGTTTACAAAGCAGAAAAAAATTTTTTTCTTAGATATTTAATTCTGATTTGAGGTAGCTAATTCTATCAATTCTTTTTTGAATATTGAGAGGAAATTTATCAAATTCGCAATGTATTTGCTGAAAACGTCTCTTAATATTGTACACTTTAATCTTTAAAAAATTTTTTATACAACAATCAGCTTTCTTATTTTGCTCCACTTCAGCAAATTGCAATTGCCATTCATTGTGAAATTTACCACATGCCTTTTCCAATGTCTTTTTTTACTGTTCCCATCATAGTACTAGCTTTTGCGCCTCTACACAATTCCGCATCAATAGTGTGCCTTCATTTTGAATTTAAAAACTCGTCCATACTTATTTTTTAAACTAGAAAAATAATTTGTGTTACAATTAAAATAATATTTTTAATTTAACTACCAATTATGATTTATATAGGTGTCATTGTTGCTTGTATCGTAACTGCATAAAATATTCTTATAAACACATTATAATGTTACATTGGTGTACAGAAAAAAAATCATCCGAACTGAATCAATATATGGACATTAACTAGATCAGTGAAAAGTTTACAGGAAATACTAGAAACGGCACACGCGCTTGACATGTATACCATAATACAATAACGTGTGAGAAACGGATAAGGTGAAATGTAGCCCTAACTGAATGATCAAGTTATGTTATTGGAAAAATATTTTACATTGCTTTGGTTTTCAAATGTAAATTATTTCAATTAAGTAAAATAAAAAATGCAGTAGCACTGTAGCACTAGCCACATTTCAAGCGCTCAGTGGCCACATGTGGCTGGTGGTTACCATACTGAACAGTGCAGCCTCAGATTATGTAGTAACTAGACCTGGTAGACTCCTAGCTGAATCTAAGAACTCTCCATAAAGGGATTTTGATTCCATCTCCTTAAGTGAATATTTAAAAACACATGAACAGATATTTAAAAAATATGATTATGCTATAATTTATTGTGACTCCTCTAAATAAGGATGCAATGAAATAAAAATATAAATTAAGAATAAAAAAATCTTGACTTCCAGAAATCCAGCTTTCACATGTTCCACGTTTTTGTTAATTACATACTATATTAAATGGGGTATTCCATGTAAACTATTTAACACAATGTCTGGAGCATAATAAGTGACTCACTTGTTTGTTTTTTCTCTGCGTCATCCGATTGTTGATGATTTTGAGCCCAAGAAGTTGAATGATGTTGTCCATTTGCTGCTGCTGCTGGGTGTGTAGGGACGGCCAAGGGTGATGGTTGAGAGCTGAGGCCGGGCTTCTAAGATAACAGTTGTCCTCACATCATCCCCTTCCCCAACCAGTGACCCCATTCCTGATGGCCAGGGTATGGAGCTTGCTCAGCACATGAAGTCATCATCTCAAGCTTGCGTCTTGCTAGGCCCCCTCCTCTCTGACCGCCTGTACAGGGATGGCTGGCCACTGAATGGAGGACCTTACTCAAGGATGAGCTTGTGAGGCACAGCAGACCAAGCTTTCATTCAGCTATTGTTTTGGAAACAAGGAGAGAGATCTCCTTCCCCCCACCCTGATCCTTGTGTATGCCCAACGTCCTGCAGAGGGGTCAAGGAAGGGGGCTGCCTGGCTTTACTGCCCTGGTCCTATGGGATATCAAGCCTTGAACCCCTCTCCCACAATCACAGCTGCTTCTGCCCTGGCCAATTGCGCCTGTTAAAGATTTTCATATGTCCTAGGTTACTGGAGTCAGAATGAGGCAATGTCCCCAGGAAGTAAAATTAAGGACTTTCCAATCTTTAGCATTTTGGGAAGATGCCTCATCCTGCCTTAAAACATATAAGCCTATTGTTCCACTTCTGAATATTAAACCTTCAAACATTGTCAGGATACATTGTCAGGAACGTGGTTATCATAAATGAGAAAAGAGGAGTTGTAAGAGGAAAAGCCAGTATTTATTGAGAGCTTGCCATATCCTAAGTACCTCGTTAATCTTCCAAGCAACATTAGCTGGGACTGTTTTTACCTGCAGTTCTGAGATGGTGAAGCTGAGGCAATGAGATGATAAATAACTGGATCAAGAACATAAAGCTGGTAATGGATGCAGCTAGGATTCAAACCTACACAGTCTGACTCTAGAATTTGATATCTTTGCATAGATATATATATATATGACGTGTCCATATAAAAATATATATGCTATATACGACATATATATAATGTGTCTATATCCATGATACGTAGCTATATATATGATATGTATCCACAGAAAACATCTCCAGTTTTTTTTTTTACTTATCACTTCTATTTAATCCTTTCTGAACAGAAATCTTAAAATATCTATACAGTGATTTACTCATATGTCCTTACAATACCTACCCAGTATTTTTGTTGGTATTGCTATTGTTGAATTGAATGAGCTATCTAATTTTTTTCATTTAAGGTTGAATATTGTACTGCCTTCTATTTCAGAAAGGACTCAAGACTAGAACATAGTTGAAGATAAAATAATTAACAGTAAAGTCCTGCAGAGTACCGTTGAAGGACACAGGAAAAGTAGACAATTAAGCACTTTGAACTGATGGGCGCACACGGGCAATAAGCTGGCTATAAGCTTTCTGGCAGTGAAAGAAAAAGATAAAGACATTAGATTGCATAGTTTTCATTTCCTGACAATAACAAGAACAAAATTCAACTGCAGATAACTCAAGTAGGAATGAATGTATGAGCTTTTAAATAAAAGGAATTAGGCAGCAACATGGAAAATATCTAACCTCGGTTTTATGAGACACAGAAGAGTTATTCAGACAGTTGGTTGTCATATTGTTTTCAAATAAGAGCAGATGCCCTTACCTACTAACCTGTCACTTGGTAGAGCATCTCCGCAGGCTGAAAAACTGTGATGCTGTGCTTCCCTCAGGGCTAACATAACATGATTCGAATTCAGAGAATCTCTGATGGGGGATTTATACGCTCTGACTCTCTCCAATTCCAGAGGCCTAAACAATCTCTGGGCACATGCTAAGTACCTATAAATAATGACCAAATCCTCTAAATAACATAGATTTTTCTGAACTGTTTATTAAAATGAGAACTATAAACTTTAGACACCAGATGGGGAAGAAATAAATGTGTCATTCTATGCTGGAATATTCAGAGCTGGACTTGCAATCCTTCTCAGCCAGGCTGCCCACTTCAGACAGGCATGGGCCACAAAGGGTGGGGCAGGGGAAGAACTAGGAATAACAGACAGTTGAGTGATGTGCTAGGCACTGTTCTAGATAACTCTACGAGGGAGATACTATTATTATCTACATTCTTCAGATGAGGAAACTGAGGCTCAGAGAAATCAAAGATCAGATATAAGCATCCTTGACTGTGGAGGCCCTGCTCTTACCAGACTGCAATTCTGATCCAAGAAACTTAAGAACTCTAGTCCATACTACTTGGGAAAACAAGACTTTAGCTTGATGAGTGATTAGACTGGATGTTATCATCTGTCTACACCTTCTCAAAGCAAACTTCTCTATTATTCTGTACTTTTTTCCAAAGAAGACATCTATAGGGTGCCACAAATACTTAAGAGTGAAAAAGCAACTTAAATAGCAGGATGATTCAATTTAACCAGTTGGAGAAGATTGTACAAAATTGCTCTTTTAAATTTTGATGAATGCTTACTTATTTCTATGACTTAAATGTGGTATAATTCATATTGATTAATGTTCCTTGTGGCCGTGGCTAAACTACAAATTCAATTGCTGCTTAAGACCTCTCCTAGGCAAAGACAATTAAACAATGCCACTGGTTCGAAGGAGAAAGGCTAGACTTCCTGTTTCCTATAGCAGAGAGATATGCACCTCATTTTCCTAGCATTATAAAGATTAAAAAAGGAGCAGTACTAGGTCATTGCCCCATTTGACACCATTTAAAACTGGTACTGTATCTGCCATGAGAATCTAACTATTTTAATAGTGCTGTTTTTCTGGAGGTACTAGGGAAGCAGAGGCTAGCCTGAAGTCTGTGCTACGTATGAGTTGCCTGGGTATCCTTGATGATATCTCAATGTGGAGGAAAACTTATTCTTTAATAGAGCTTTGTTCTTCTGCAAAGCACTTTTTAATAGTAATAGCAGGAATGAGAATGTGGGTGTAGAAGGAAGGTTAAATTGATGGACTGAGGGACTGTAGAGATTTAAGAGGCTATGAGAGAGTCAAAGTCAAAGATAACAAGGATTTTAAGTTTTAGTAGCTCAGATGATGGTGCCGCCATCAGCAGAAGTAGAAAAGTTAAGAACCAGGTAGTTTTGGATGGTAGAGTGACAGGGATCATGTGCAGAAATCTATTTGAAGGTGGACCGTTGGGGCCAGTGAAGGTTCTAAAAAACTAATAGTCAATCTACCTCCCTTGTTTGGGACCTGTGCTGTCACTTACTCTTTGCCGTTAATGTTGATACAATGTCAAGGGTCCATAATTGTCTGATAGAGGTCTCAGAGAGGCAAACGACATAGGTACTGACGTGGCCATCTTACAACCTGATGCATTTTATAGAACCAATGCCAAGTCATGCATCTATTCTTCTATTCATTCAAGTTCATTCATGTATTCAACTAGCATGTGTTTCTATGAGCCAGGCACTGTATGCACTGTGTTAGGTACTAGGGATGACATAGTTAACAGCACAGGAAGCTTATAGTCTTATTGGAGAGACGATAAGAAAAAAGGCAATAACATCAGAATGAGTATGCAATGGTAGAAATAGAGGAAAGAGCATTATGTGAGCTCATAGGAGAAGCATCTAATTCAGCCTTGGTGGGTCAGAGAAACCAGCCTGGAAGAGATGATGTCCAAGTGTAGACCAGAAGGATGGGGAGGAGAGTCAGGTGAGGTGGCCAGGTGGGGAGCCTTCCAGGCAGAACTGTAAGCAGATCAACACAGTTGGAACACAAAGGATGAGGCGAGGTGTAGTGAGAGTTGACAAAGGAGAATCAAACGGGCTAGATCGTGAGGCACCTTGTAAGCCTTATTCAAGAGTTTCCACTGGATTCTAAGAGCAGCAAGCTGCTATTACTTAAGGGTTAGAACAATGTCTCTGCCTAAAGTGGGAAGGAAAGAGTGGGCTTGAAGTAGAGCTTCAAGGAGGACTTTGTTGTCTTCTGATCACCGTGGGGATGAGAGCCAAGGGCAGCGAGCTCTGCAGTTCCCACCACAGTGGGGAGCATCTTGGGAAATCAGAATCGAGGGCGTCAAGAGCTTTGGCCCCAGCACCACTGGGCACTCTACTCTCTGGCTCTTTCTACCTTCTGCTACCACTTTACTGGTGCTTATCAAGGAATTATAAGAACCTATATTTCTTAAACACTTTCTTCATACTAGGCACAATGTAAGCACTTCACAGTTTCCTCATTAACAACACTGTGAGGTAAGGATTATTTTTATCTCCATTTTACAGAAGAGGAAACTGAAGCTCAAAAAACTTGAGTACTTTGCCCCGGATGGCACAGGTAGTAAGTGATAGAAGGAGGATTTGAACCCACGCAAACTGACTTTAGAGCCCACACTCACGACTGTAGGGAACATGAAAATGCAGGTAGCATTCATTCCTCTAATTTGGATGTTACCATATCACAGGAGAAGAGTCTGAAAGATAGAACCACACTTTTTTGTGGGAAAGATATTTATATAACATAAAATATACCACTTTAACCATTTTTAAGTGTATAATTCAGTGGCATCAATTACATTCATGTTGTTGTGCAACCATCACCACAATTTGTTTCCAAAACATTTCCATCATCCCAATAGAAGCTCAGTACCCTTTAAGCAATAACTCCCCCTTCTCTCTTCTCCCAGCCCATGGTAATCTCTACTTTCTGTCTCTATGCAATTTCCTGTTCTATGTATATTAAATAAATGGAATCATACAATATTTGTCCTTTTGTGCCTGGTTTATTTCACTTAGCATTAAGTCTGTAAGTTTCATTCATGTTGTAGCATGTCTCAGAATTTCATTCCTCTTTGGGGCCGAATAATATTCCATTGTATATACACAACACATCTTATCCACCCATTTGTTGATGGACACTTGGATAGTTTCCATCTTTTGGCTACTGTAAACATGCTGTGATGAACACTGGTGTACAAGTGTCTATTTAAGTTCCCACTTTCAATTCTTTTGAGTAAATACCTGGAAGTAGAACTGCTGGGTTGTATGATGATTCTATATTTAGCTGTTTGAGGAACTGCCCAATTATTTTTCACAGTGACCGCACCATATTCTATTCCCACCAAGAAGATGTGAGAATCTTTAAGACTTTGAAGATGGAAAGGATCCTTGAGTGTTTAGTTAGGTTCCTTACTTTACATCTGGGGAGACATCAGTAGTTTAAAAATTAGTTACCATTTTTGAGCACTGACTATGTGGCAGCCAGTTTATAAATATCATTCCATTTAGGAATGGAATGATATTAGTCCTCTCCAAACCCCTATAAAGTGTTTGTTATCTTAGTTTTACAGATCAAGAAACTAATGCTCAAAGAGGATAAATAATATGCTCTCACAAATGATAAATGGTACAGCTGAGCTTTGAACTCAAGTTAACTCAAGCTCCTAAACATGGATCTTCTCCGTGGCATGGGGTTACCTGGTCTTCCTTCCTGGAATCGGTTCTCAGCTTTGTCCATCTGTCAACTGAGTACAAAATTTTGTGTGCCTGTGAAAGCTTTTAATTACTTCTTTAATTATGAGGCATTTACCTTTTCTGTGTGGTTTTTTCCATATGTGGCTTCATTGTCAATGAACAATGGAATGGGCAGGAAACAAAACACTGTTGTTATTGTTGGGTAAATATAGCATCGGGGCTGGTTTTCCTTTTCTGAATCTTCTCCAAGGTCTTTCTCTGGAAGGCTACTGTGATCTGATCCTCAATAAACATTCTGCTGACTTGGATGCTGTGAGTCGTTGAGAGAACTCATCTGACTTCACATGTGTCTTTTCGTCCTCCTTGGGTGTGCTTATCACCCCTCTCTTGTCTGATTTTCTTTGCTACAGATTGCATTTCCAGGTGCGGCTACACAGTGCCTGTAGCCTTTCTTTCAGCGATCTCTTTCCTGTGTTAGATGTTTCGCATATCATTGTTAAGCACAGGCGTGTTCTGTCTTCAGCCAATGATAACATTTCCTCCAAGAAATTTCCTTCTGCTTCTCCTCTGCTTTATAGGTGTTTGATTTCATTCATTTGTTCTGTTTAATATCCTTATTACATAATGCATTGTAGCGTGGCTTCCTTTTCTCTTTAGCTCTCTAAGCAATTTGGTTGGCCATTTTTGGGGTCATATTACTTTTTTTTTCCGCCTAGGATTTTAAACCCTGTTCTTGGTGATACTGAGAATTAGGCTAGCATGTTTCTCAGTCTGCTTTTTACTTGGGTAATGAAAACGCACTCAAGAGGAGAAATAGCCCTTGCAGCTTTGCCCCAGTGCCTTCTCCCAGGGGCTCTCCTTATTAATTTTCTCATCTCTATTAGGTTTCTAGATTTTCTAGCTGGGACTTTCACTGTTGCTGGCTCACCTGGCTGTCCCAGGCATCCTGCTGATTGTTCTGGCTTCATAAAAATAGTTGCTCACCTTTGTATCCAGCTTTATGTTTCCTGAAGCACACTGGAATACACTACGTGACTTAAACACAGTAAGTAAGCACTATAATCCCTATTTTATAGATGAGAAACTAAGATGTAAGAAAGTGAAGAACTTTTCCCAAAGGCACACAAACTAAGTGGCAGAAGCAGGATGAAGACTTGATATTTTTCTTATATTTCCTTATATTTTATCAGCACTTAGGTATAGTCAAATTCTTTCTGGTTTCTAGTAATCAGAATGTGAATTTTCCAGGAAAAAAAATTACAAAGAAGCTAATGGAAAATAAAAAGGAAGTAAAGATGGGAAGAACCAAAGTATAAATCAGATTGAAGATGGACACATTTCTAAGTCCTAAGTCTGAACCACATATTTCATCATTGGTCTATATTAGTTTTCTATGCCGCATAAGAAATCATCACAAATGTACCGGCTTCAAACAATATCCACTTACTCTCTCACAATTTGTTTCCTAACTCTAGTCCCAAGAATTCCTAAATAGCTTTCATCACCTCCCTAAAGGTCCTTTAGCTCCCAAATCATGAAAATCCCATTCTCATTCCTGATGCATCTCTTAGTGCCCTGGGTGGCTTGCCTCAGCATCACTCACTGACTGGTAACAGCGGCCTCTGCCCCATGGTGAACCTGGGCTTCTTCCCCTAGGGTCCCAGCCAGTATCAGGCCTGGGTGCTATTCCACTCCCCATGTAGCATAAAATGATGAATTACACCTGGGCTTAGCTCTGGAAGCTACTTTGGCTTCCTCTCCATTTCCTGGTTGGATTAACATTAATGAAAATGTCTCTCAATATTCCACCACCCACTTGGCGCCTTGCAGCCATTTCTCATTTCTGATCTGACGACCACATTGAATTCCAAGCTCATTGGTTGGGTTGGGTGACGACATCATGGTCTGGAGCTTCAGACTATGGTTCTCTCAGAATAATCCAATAGCCCACTTGCCCCCGGGAAGAGGTCTGTTAGAACTACAGCTCTAAAATGTCACAACGTTATGTGCTCAGCATTTTCTCAGGTGCCTCATTGTGTATAAGGATTACTGCAGTCCTACAAAGGAAGTATTTATTATTAGACACATTTTACCAATGAAGACATCGAGGCTCAGAAAGTCCAAACAATTTGCCTAAGGACCCAGAACTATCAAGTGACAGAAACACCTCAGCTTGAACCTCCTCCACTCCTGTGACTACTTGTTCTTAAGGAAAGAATAACACACGTGTGATCAGAATGCCACAGACACAGTGGAAGCAGCGTCGCGCTCTCACACTTCAGCTCCTGGTTGCTCGTATCACACTTGCTTTTCTCGAGCTTTGATTTAGGAAACATTCTGCTGCCGTCGGTGCTGTCACTTCTGCTTCCAGGTCCATCAGGGCGGCTGCTGCTCAACACCCCGACACGATGCTGTGCCGCGAGGGGTTTCACAATGAGTGAAACAACAAAACAGCTCTTCAAACAGTGGCCACTGAAGTGTCATATGGAGGAATCACGTGTGTTGTGCGCATTTTGGACAGCAGTAGTGCGTCTGCTTCCTGTGTGGACACACGGGTGGGTGCTCCTGGGGTGGGGTATTTTCTGAGCAGTACGACTGTGTGTTTGGGGCAGATCTAGGCACCCAGGCAAACACATTGGCCAGGCACCCCTTACACTTGGGTGTACGATGGATCTACAGCACAGTGCGGTAGGAGTGGGTTCCTTTGCTCTGATCCTGGTTGGCTCAGCACTGCCCTTGAATTGTTCCCCATGAAGACCGTGCTGGCCAGTCAGTCTTGAAACCTGCCAAGAGCATTGTTTCCTTCTGAGGGAACCTGCCCAGCCCATGGCCTCTGCTTCAGGCTGAGTGGGGCTGGCCATGTTCTACATCCACCCTCCTTACCACGGCTGATTAGACAAGGACAGCCAATCCACAGACTGACCAGCGACTCATGAGGTGGCCTGGCATGAGAAGCAATTCCTTATCAGAAGCTGTGGGAGTTAACTAGGCCAATCAGGTTCTCATTCCTGAAAACTTGGACTGGAAACTATAGAGAGTACCAGCCACTTGGCAGAAAGAGAAAACAGCAGACACAAAAAAAGGGGCAGATAGCAAGAGAGAAACAGAACCACATTGTGGTGGAACTGGGAACTCCCAAGACAGCTGTGGGAGACAAGATAAACCAACTCTTGAAATTGCCAGAGATCCCCAATTGGACTTTTGTTTCTGCTTGTGTATTCCAGTGAGAGTCTGGTCTCATTACAGTCATGTGCTGCTTAATGACATTTCAGTCAACGATGGACCACATACACGATGGTGGTCTCATAGAATTAGTGTCATATAGCCTAGGTGTGTAGTAGGCTATATCATCTAGGTTGGTGTAAGTACTCTATGATGTTCACACAGCAACGAAATCGCCTAATGACACGTTTCTCAGAACGTATCCCTGCCATTAAGCAACGCATAGCCGTAATTGTATAGGATGATTTAGGCTGTGACGGAAAATCCAACTTAAAGTGGTCTAAAAAAGAAAAATAAGTCATCTCATCTAACAAGAAAATCCCAAGGGGTCCCGCCACCTACCACCACTAATTAATTTAGTGGCTCAGTGATGTCACGAAGATGCCAAGTGTTTCCTGACTTTCTCCCTGGTCACCCTCAACATGCTGCTAGCCCGATTTCTTTCATTGTCTAGAAATACTGTAGCAGTTCCAGGCAATGACATCCAGAGACAAAAAAGGAATGTGCTTTTCTTGTGCTCCTTTTAAAAAGGGAGGAAAATTCTCCATCGACCCCCCAGCAAGCTTCCCTCGTCTCGTTGGTCAGAACCACACCTGATGCCCACTCCTAAATCAATCGTGGGGCCAGCAGGGAGGAATGCAGCCTCCCCTGGAGCACAGGCTGGCTCTATATTTTAACCCAGTCAGCGTCAGCTTTCTGTTAGCCAGGGAGAAGGAAACAGCAGTGTCTGCTCCCCTTATTATCTCATACCGAATAATAAAGTTCCATTTCGTGAGATGATCTGGTTGTACCTGTTTCTTTCAACTCAAAGAGTGAGCTCACATCCAGATCATCCTTAGCAAGTTGAGGGACTGGTCCACAGCAGGGATACTTAGAGGGTGTGTGAGGGTTGAATATGTAATGTAAATGGCTATGTAAATGTAATATTATATGGGGCCCTAAAAGTCTCCATTACTTTCCAATATTTTATGGCACCCCAAGGGTTTATAGACACACACACACACACACACACACACACACACGAGTTAACAGAGACTCTGAGGAATGGACGTATCACACTGCTGCTAACCACTGGACTTCCCAGTTCTTTTCTTGCCTTCTTGGGCCTCCTAAGCAGTGCAGCAGCCAGCCAGCCTTTCCCATGCAGGGCCTGCCTCTAGCTTATACAGAGGCTTTTCTAGAGCAGTGGTTCTCAAAACTTCAGTGTGCATCACAGAATCAGCTAGAGGGCTCTTTAAAACAAAACCTGCTGTGTTCCACCCTCAGAGTGTCTGATTCAGAGGGTCTAGGGTGGAGCAGACATTGTGCATTTCCAACAAGTTCCCAGGCGATGTTCCCCCTGCTAGTCTAGGGACAAGACTTTGAGCACCACTGCTCTAGGGCAAGGCGTGCTGATCTTCCTTCCAGCTGGAAGGGAAGCATCTAAGGAGGCCACTCACCTAACTTCTCCGGCAACAAGGAGAAGCGGCTTCCTTGTCACTTGCTCTCACCACCTCTCTAGGCAGTGGTGACTGGATGGCCTCATCACAGAGAAACAGAGCCACTCCTCTACAGGAATGTTGGAGGGTGGAAACTTGGCTTCAGGAGACGAGAGAAACGAGAAGGGACTTAACCTTTGGTTGGCAGAGCCTAGCTAGGCAAACGGGCACAGAATCTCAGCCTTTCCCACTCCTGTGCCTTCTCACCTGTAAAATGAATAGGTACCCGCCCCGTCTGCCTCACAGCGTGGCTGTAAGGATACAGAGGAAAGATGGGTTAAAAGCACCTGGCAAAATGCAAAGCTCTTTGTGAGTTACAGTCTTATTAAGCACAAGAAGGGGAATAGGTCAGGGCCGTGTAATGGCCCTTTGGGGTCTCAGCAAGGCGAGCGTCTGGGTTCCCTGTGCTGGTCAACCTCCTTTAGCAGGTGCTCGCTCTCCGGAAGTCCTGCGCGCCTCCTCCCTGCGCGCACGCGACCCTCTGAGCCCTGCTCCAGGACTGCCTGACCTGGGAGCCTACATGTGCGCAGGTGGATTTCTTTTGTGAAGAAGAGGACTGCGGGTCCTTTCCTTCCACAGTCTGCTGGGGGATCCCAATCATGCGCCGGGGCTGTGGACCCCCGAGGTGATGAGTCGGGGGAGAAGCCCGTGTTTCCCGGCCTCGAGTGCGGGGCCGCGGAGTTTCGCAGCAGCTCGAGGATGCGGCGCAGGCCCCTAGGCAGAGTCGCCGAGGGAGGGCCCCGCCCGCCCTCCAGCGCTTCTTCGAGGAGCCCCCGGGGCTGCGCAGGCTCGTCCAAACATTATTCAGCACCCTGCGTCAGCCTTGGCTCCGGCCCCTGGCGCGAGCCGCCCGGGTTTTGGCTGCCTTGGCCCGATCTGAACCCTGCGGGCCGCGGGCCAGGGCCGGCCGAGAGCCGCCGCGCCAGGCCCCTCTCCCGACGCCTCCCGGCCGCCTGGGCGTCTTCGCGGGGCCTCGCGGGCCGGCACCAGCTTCCTCCTGCCCGGCCCTCGCCCATCGTCCACTCTTGCAAAGCGAGGGCTTTGCCTAAGGGCTCGCAGACGTGTGTGCGCCCGGGGCGCCCTGCGCGCTTCGTTACTCCGAGCCGCCTCGGCTTGAATCGCCCGCGGCCGGAGTGGACGCCCGCGGGGAGTTTCCCCATCGAGACGGTGCCCGGCGCCGCCCAGGGGTCCGCCCTGACCGCCAGCTCAGCGCCCCTCTTCCCCCCGGGCGGGAGTCGGGGGCAGCTGCAGGAGAGGGGAGACGCACGCGGCCGCCCTCCCGTCTCCCAGCTCTGAGGTTTCGTGAGGGGGAGTGCCCCTCAGGGCTACCGCCGGGTGGGGTTCCAGATGTGTGCAGCTGTTCGGCGCGCGGCTTCCAGCGGATTCTGGGTGGGGGCCGCTCGCAGAAGCAGCCCCTGCTCTGCTCTCTCTCTGTGTGAGCCGAGTGGGGAAGCTTTGCCTTGGAGAGCCTAGGCCTGGCCAAAGAAGATTCTGGGGAGTGAAGGGCCTTTGCGTGAGAAATTGAAGAGTTGGGTTGAGGATGGGGTCTTGGTTCCACCGTTTACCAGCTGCCCAACCTTGAGAAATCCACTCCGCCTGTTTTCTTGATTATAAATAATATAGCTATTATTTGAGTGCTTATTTTCCATGTATTATTTTTATCTTCCCAACGTCTTGCAGGGTAGGTGTTTTCCACATTCTGCAGATGAAGTGGGATCTCATCCAGGCGAAGTGACTTGCCAGGGTTACACCCCTGGTAAGCGGGGACCTATGACTTGAAACTGTCTCTAACTCCAGAGACTGGGCTGTCTCTGTAAGTGAGAATGTTAACTGGATGCAAAGAATTTTTTAAATGTGAAATAGTGACGGATACCATTCTCTTCTGACCTGTCCTCAGGCCAGGTCCTGAAGTCCAGGCAGGAAGTATGACTATTCCTCCTCCCTACCTCCACAGCAAAACTTTCCTGGGACAGTTGGAGAAGAGGTGGGGTCTCAGACTGGGGACCCCTGACAGTCAGCCTTGCTGACCTCGGGCGCCCGGAGCCAGAGGGTGACCTGCCTTCTTCCCAACTACACAGCTCAATGTCCTTGAGAAGTAGGATGGGTTTCTCTGTTGTGGAGTTTTCTCTCCATCACAGTTTGGGCAGAAGGATTTTCTCCCGTGGTCAGAGGGAAGAAGAAGCCCAAGGTGGTCCTCATAGTAACTCTGGACTCCCCAGAGCCCAGACTCGGGACCCGTGGGCAGCCAGCAGTGCCTCAACTTTCTCATCTGTGGTCTAGCATTCACTTTGCAGATAAAATGGATGGAATCCTGGGGAGAGAAGGGCTTGGGGGTCAGAGAAATTTGGGTGCTAGTCTTTGGTCAAGTGAAAAATATTAATAATAATACTACTGGTCTTGCCTGACCCCACGAGAGTTGTGGTAAGACTCAAAATGGATAATGGCCACATAGGGCTTTGGGAAGTGTGAAATCCCTCACAGATGTGAGGTGGTATTATTCATACAAGGCCCTGGAAACAACAGGAATATAAAAGATGAGTGTCGTCTTGGAATCTTTTCAGCTGGCAGGGGAAATAAAAATGGCTATACAAACAGGTAAAATATAAGACGGTGTATGCAAGTGCTACACAAATCTATCCCGTGGGGCTGACTTTTTTGGAATAACAAAGAGTCTATATGTATGTCGGGATAGCCTCTAACATTCCTACTCCTACTGCAGGAGCGCCTTCTCCTCACCATGGCTCTAGCCCAGCTGTCTCTCTTCTCCAATTAACCCCCTTCTTTCCATTCAAGTGAGTCTATGGCAGGAATTTTTTTTCTTTTGTGTGTCGGGGCGGTATTAGTTTCCCATTACTGCTGTAACAAATTATCACAAATTTAGTGGCTTAAAATAACACAGACTTATCATCTTACAGTTCTGGAGGCCAAAAACCCAAAATGTGTCTCACTGGGCTAAAATCAAGGTGTCAGGGGCTGTCCTGGTGGTGTAGCGGTTAAGTGCTCGCGCTCCACTTCGGTGGCCCGAGAGTTCGCGGGTTTGGATCCCCGGGTGCGAACTGATGCACCGCTTGTCAAGCCATGCTGTGGCAGCATCCCATATTAAAGTAGAGAAAGATGGGCACGGATGTTAGCCCAGGGCCAATCTTCCTCGGCAAAAAGAGGAAGATTGGCATCAGATGTTAGCTCAGGGCTGATCTTCCTCACCAAAAAACACACAAAAAAATAAAATCAAGGTGTCAGCAGGATTATGTTCCTTCTGGAGGCTCTAAGGGAGAATCTGTTTCCTTGCCTTTTTTCTGCCTTTTAGAGGCCACCTGCATGCCTTGGCTTATGGCCCCTTCCTCCATCTTCCAAGCCATCGTGTTCAGCTGAACCGTTCTCACATTGCATCACTCCAACCTCTGCTTCCATTGACATATCTCCTTCTCTGACCCTGACCCTCTTACCTCCCATTTATAAGGATCCTTGTGATGACATGGGGCCCACGTGGATAATCCAGGACAATCTCTTTATTTTAAGATCCTTAACATAATCACATCTGTAAAGTTCCTCTTGCCATGTAAGGTAACATATTCACAGGTTCCAGGATCTAGGACCTGGACATCTTTGGAGGGGGGGCACTTAAAGAAAAAAATAATCTAGAGCCTCAAACAAAAAAATTTTTTTCAAAAGAGAAATGTAAAATGTTCCATTCTCTTCTTCAAGTGAGTAACATAGCAACTTTTTCTATAAATGTGACAAATTCTAAAAAAAATACCTCTCAGTTCCTTACTGTATCCATTAAACAGCAGACTCCCTGCTATCAGGGAAGAAGAAACAATGGGGTCATCAAATATAGACTCCACATAAAAGGAAGGGAGAAAGGCTCAGTAGGTTGGCAAGTTGTAATCTGTGCTGCTTCACTGGGAATGCAGGCTATAGCCCTTTGAAATGATTAACTGTTAACAATTGTTCACAGCTCTTCAGCTGCTCTGCTCTACGATCCTTTGGCGCTGTTGACTTCAAAACATTCTTAAAGCATTAATAGAAGCCTTGGCTCCTTTTCTTTTCCGCAAGAAATACCTGAATAAAGAATAAAAATGGTGCTGCTCTGATTGAAGTGGGCACGTGGAGCCCCTGAAACACTGCTGTCAAATTCTAGGAACATGGTTTGAAATCTGTTTTGTGAGGTTATTTCTCTGAGCAAAATAACAAGAATAACAAGTTAGAAATTACCATTCGGAGTACAGTAAGAGGGAGAACACCATGTTGGAAATTATTCTCCCGGCTGCAGACTCTTCCAAGAATTGGCTTTCATGCTGAGACTTGGTTTCCCTACCTCTGTCATATAGCATAGGCTCTTCTATGCCATAAACCTGCTTCTTTTAGTTACAAGGTTAACAGAGCCAGGCAGCAATTTGGTGAAAGGTACACCGGCCCAGTAATTGGAGCCTAGATGGGCCGGCTCTTACCCATTCATTCACTCACCCCATATTCACGGAGTCCCTATCCTGAGCCCAGAACTGGTTTAGAGGCAGGGGACATAATGTTAACCAGGAGCTAGTGTGCCCTTTCATAGTCTGGGGGGAGAAGGGGACTACGGGACTGCCCTGTGTGGACCACCAGGAACACCGTCTCGGATAGGATGCTATGTGAGAGGCACGGGGAAGGCCCGGAAAGCTTTCTAGAGGCAATGGTATGTACGCCAGGACCTAAAGATAAGGAGTTAGCCAGCCGGCACAGGTTGGGTCTGGCAGAGGCTGGGATCCTGGAGCCGGATGTGCAAGGCCAAGAGACTGGAGAAGAGCTGGAGTAGAAAAGGGGCTACACTGGAGAGTGAGCAGGAGCAGATGATACTGGCGGGCCCTGAGGCCATTTTAAGGAGCTCTGACTTTCTCCCCAAAGCTAGGGAAGCCATTGCAGGGTCCTAAGTGGGGACTGACATGGTCTGATTTGCTCCTCACTGGCAAACTCCGTGACCTTGGACCATGTACTTCCCGTTTTCTCCTCGGTGCCTGGCTGATCCCCCAAGTCCTTTCCTGCTCTGGCCTTGAAACTCTTTAAGGAGAGGAAGAGCAGGTGGTCACAGCCCGTTCCTGGGGCGCTCTGCAAACTGCACGTTCCCAGGGGTCCTTCCCCACGCCCCGGGGCCTCCTGTCAGTGCGATTTCTGAATATAAACGGTCTTGAGATCTCGCTCCAAGCGGACCAGATGGACGAAGGGTGGGCAGAGGAGGGGCTTGGGGCGGTCAGCACGAGAGCGGCCGGCGGCCCAGAAAGCCGCTGGGGATTTAAGGCGCGGCGAGTGCGGCCGCTGCGTTGCCCGCAGCCAGCCGGGAATTAGTCCTAACCCCCCGGCCACAACCGCAGCTCACTGCCTCTTATCGCGTCTCCGGGACCTCAGAGGAAGGCTGCCGGGCCGGGAAGGCTGAAATCCGCCCATTGTTCCCTCCCGGGACGACAGAACTGCAGCTCGGCACAGGCGGCAGCCGGCAGGTCAGGCCGGGCGCGGGGCCAGGGCGGCCTCCGCTGTGCGCAGGCGCAGGCCGAGCCTGCTCCTGGAAGACGGGCGCGGTTGGAGGTTCTGCGGCCCGCGGCTGCCCTCTCGTGGCAGTTGGGCGCCACGGCGTGGTCGCTTCCGCCTAGCCCAGGCCGGCGCTGGCCAGGAGGGGACCGGCAAACCCAGCCCAGGGAGCCCTTTTCCAGCTCCGCGCAGGGCCAGGAGAACCTTGCGTGTTTATTTGGTGGGAGTGGATTACTGGAAAACTAGACGGAAGGTACCCTGTAAACCGGCATGTACTGTATTGTTTGGGAATCAACAGCCTGTCAAGTCAATGTCAGGTGATAGCAGTGCTGGGAACCACCGCCCCTTCCTCCTGGCCTTTGCTGCTCCCTGACCTTGAGCAAGGCACTGAAGGCAAACAACTCTGCTGCGGGGGTAGGGGGAGGAGGCGGCAGGGGAAGCAAGACTTGGAAATCAGAGCTAGCGTGCCCAGCCTACAAATTCCACCACCTGCGTCTCTAAACAGGTGAATTCCAACCCTTTGCCGACCCCACAAAGACATAATATATATGGACTAGTAACACTTCCAGAGAGGATAGCTTTCTACAAGGCGGGACTGAAGGTGGAGGGGTCGCTGGGGACCCACCCGGTCATAACAATGTCTGAAGGTTTAGCTGGGAAGACTGAATCCCCGCTGTGGAATGACGATTATGTGCGCTGGTTGGCTTAGGGAACCACACCACATACAGTTCTCTTT
This sequence comes from Ceratotherium simum simum, assembly GCF_057802395.1. Taxonomy (NCBI): domain Eukaryota; kingdom Metazoa; phylum Chordata; class Mammalia; order Perissodactyla; family Rhinocerotidae; genus Ceratotherium; species Ceratotherium simum. The sequence goes on along the minus strand of NC_141901.1, from coordinate 28,402,083 downwards.
AAATTCTCTTCGCCAGCTGGGTGGGCTGAGCCCTCCCCTAATTCCTGATTCTGAGTTGTCCTTGATCTTCTCGGGTCCACCCTGCTCTTATCTCAAGCAGTCGCTGTGGAATGTGTTTCCTCCACTCTGAGATTTAAAGATGAGTCATGAAAGTCGTCACTGGACTCTGCCCCTGCTCAATGACACCTGTATTTCTAGGGCTGTCTGCTGGGGAATGGCTTCTTTAGGGCGTCTCCTCTTTTTCATGCCCTCCCAGCTCCTGACTCCTTCCCATTAAGGGATATCATCCAGTGCCATTGGAGGGGGTTTTAGTGCCTGGATTTTTGGTGGGAGGCGAACAACTTCAGGAATATCCATTAGAGGATATTTCCTTTCTCTAGCCTCTGAACATTCACCCAGGCTGCAGATACTGGGGTTTTAGTCTATGAACCCACCACAGTTATTCTGCATAGGTCATCAGAGCTCTTGGTGACAGAGGTCACCATAAAGATTTCCTGTGGAGGAAGATGCCAGGGACAGAACATGGGTCTGGAAGGCTCATGACGTGGACTCTGTGTGGTGACACCGATGTTTCATGTTCTTCAAGAAATGTCTAGACTGGGTGACCTCATTGGAAATCTGGCACAAAGCCCTTGTTACACAGAGGGGCAAACTGAGACCCAGAGAGGGGTAGTGACTGGCCCAGGTCATTCAGCAAGCTGGTGGCCAAGCTGGAATTAGATCCCAGGTCTCCTGACATCCAGTTCATTCATTTATTGCACACGTTTGTTGAGGACCTACTATATGCCAGGCACCCTGCTGGGTGCTGGGACACAGCTGTGAACGAAAGGATGGGCCTGCATACAGCTTATATCCTCAGGTGTGTGGGGAGATGGTGGGTAAACAAACAAATTTATTTCATAATGCCATGTAGATAGGGGCACTATGAAGCTTGGTGCTCCGGTTCCTCTGTCTTTGGAGGGAATGGGTTAGAGGCTTTGGAGATGCTCACTCATGTGTTCACTCGCTGAGTAAATATTAGTGATGCCTCACTGTGCGTCGGGTGCTAGGGGAGACACACATATGTAAGAGCAGGACCTGCCTTCAAAAGCATGCCACTCAGTGGGGCAGACAAGACACGCCTCTTAGCATCATCTTTACCTGTACGGCTATAACTTTTATCTTCATTGTTTTCCTCTCCTGATCTCTACCAAAGAGGAGGCTTGTAGAAAACTCTGATTCTGACATGGTGCAAATCCCTTCCCCAAACGGCGTCTCAAATCCAGTCGCTGCTACCGGCTTATTGATGGACAGCATCCAGTGGCCTTGGAGAGGCGGTGGGCAGCCCAGCCACGGCCTGTAATGAGGAGAGACAGCCCAGCATCCGCCCTGCGGTGAGTAATAGAACAAAAAGCTGCCAGTGCCTGAGGTTCAAAGCACAGGAGTGGTAGTGTCTCCGGGTTAAAGAAATCAGCAGAGGGGGCTGGGGCAGAGGGCCTGGGGCAGGCGGCGGACACTGTGGACTTTCTGGGAGGGAAGTCTGGGCTGCAGGGAAACCTTCAGCTGGAGAGAAGATGTCTTACAAGATGCTATCCTGTGGCTCTCTTCTGTGTCTTCCCTGGAGACTGGGGACTCTTCCCTCCATCCCCCCTCTCCACCACCACCGGCCCCAAAGCCTAAAGAGATGGAATGACTGAGGCAGGAGGTGAGGGGGAGAAGAATACTGCACTAGGAGGCAGGAGACACTGGACCCCTTAGCTTAGGCAATGCTGAAGGACTTCCTAGGCCTCAGTCTCTCCTTCTGTAAAATGAGGAGATTGAAATATGGTCATGAGCTGTCTTCTTGCTTTCATAAACTGTATTTTTCTGAAAAGAGGCAGAGAAGATCTATTGCTTAGGGTCCCTGTCCAGTTACTTCTAGGGCAGGCAGAGAGATCGCCATAGCTGTCCTGGGCCCGTCCTCAAACTCAGTCTGCAAACCCTCATTTCTCCGGGGGGCGGGAGGGGGGGGACCAGTAAGAGGGCAGGCAAGAGAACTGTATTATTTATTCCCTCATCCTGCCTGCCAGTGAAGAAACCAGAAGAGTCTTAGAGTCATTTTTTTTGGATGAATTTTTACTGGGATTTTTGCCTTAAAAGAATATTTTAAGATGTTAATATTAATATTTGTGCCTTTAAATATATACGTAGTTCTAGAGTGGAAGACCTTGGTGGTGTGTGCTGCTCTGGGGATCTTTGAAGATGTTTATCTCAGTCAAGAAGACCCCCAGGGCTCTTAACACACTTTGAGAACCACACCCTAACTGCTCCTTGTGAAAGTGTGTGTGCGTGCGTGTGAGTGTTCATGCACGTGTGTGTGTGCATGCGCCCTGAGTCAGCCTGAGTCCTGGGCCTTTTGTCTTTCCTCCTGAGTAAGCCAAAGGAGGAGGTAAGTGTATAATTAGAGGAAGAAATGTGTCAGTCAGGAAATAACTCATTTTACTAGTGGAAAGTTATTAGAAACTCTTCCTTTTTGTGTGAGCACAGGGGCCTGGAGGCAGGTGAAGAATCTGAGAACAGAGTGGGGAGAAAACTAGACAGATAGTAAAGACAGAAACCCCCATGTTTGATATAAACCCAGGACTCACGCACGGAACCCAATGCGCGGGTCCACCCAGACAGAGCACGTAGGCGTGCACACACGCGCACAGCTCCACAAGGGCACTGCACTGTGATGGCAATCTGCACACACATGTACACTGAACATCCTCGCAGATACATTCAGTATAGGGTAGAGACCCAGGGTTATGGGTTGAACTGTGTCACCCAAAATGATACGCTCAAGTTCTAACCCCTGGTACTGGTGAATGTGACCCTATTTGGAAATTGGGTCTTTGTGGTGTAAACAGGTTTAGATGAGGTCATACTGGAGTAGGGGGGTCCGCAATCCAATGTGATTGGTGTCCTTATATGAAGAGGAAAATTAGGACACAGACAGAGGCACAGAGGGCAGACGGCCATGTGAAGATGGACGCAGAGACTGGAGCGATGCTGCCACCAGCCAAGGAACGCCTGGGGCTCCCAGAAGCTGGAGGAAGGAAGGAGGGATCCTTCCCTAGGGAAGGATTGTGGTCCTACAACACCTTAATTTTGCACTTCTAGCTGCAGAACTATGAGAGAATAAATCTCTGTTGTTTTAAACCACTCAATCTGTGCTGCTTTGTCCTAGGAGATGAAGACAACAGATACGTAGACTGTGTGGGGCATGCTCACACCCAGGGTGCACAGGACCTTTGGCACAGGCAGCAAGAGATACTCAGGTCAGATGGACTTCCCCTGCTCCTCTGCTCCCTCCTGGCAGCCTTGGCCTTCTTCCCTCTTGAGCTCATTCCCCTCAGGGGTTTTACACCACCCCCACCATCACCACAGCAGCCCAGATTTATTGTGCGCTTTCCTCTCTGCTGAGCTCTAGTCTAAATGCTTAAGGTTAGTTAACTGAATCTTCACAACAACGCTCGGTGTCATTCCCATTCACAGATGAGGAAACTGAATCACAGAGAAATTGAATAACTTGCCCAGGTAAGTAGGGGCAGAGAACTTGGAATTTGGTATAGATTCTGCTTGCGTCTGCTGCACCTGGGAAATGACCCTTTTCCCAGAGTTCCGTTAAGGACTGTGTCCCAAGTAATGCCTGGACTGTCTGTCGCCTGCTTTATGGGTCATGGGCTGTGATGTCCACAGCTAGGCCTCCTGTCCACTTCCACCTCGGTCTGTTAGACCTACAGTGCGCTGTTTGAAGAAGTGAGAGCAGGACAGGGGCAACGTGGGCTCACAGTGTCCATCACCCTCCTCCTCGACTACTTGTTTTGATTGAGGAATATTTATTCACTGAGGAATATTTTACATACCATAATATGCACACATTTGAAGCGTACAGTTGGATGAGATTTGGCAAATATGTCCAGGAATATAACCACTACTCCGATTACAAAATAGCATTTTCATCACCACAGAAAGTTCCCTTGTGCCCCTTCATAGTCAACTCCCATCGGCAGCCCAGGCGACCCTTGATCCCATTTCTACCACCATATTTTAACTTTGCCTGTTCTCTAACTTCATATACATGGAAATATGTAATATGTACTTTTTTGCATATGTGGCTCCTTTTACTCAGCATAATGTTTTTGAGATTGAGGCTTGTAGTTACACATGCCGACAGTTCATTCTTTTCCTATGGCTGAGTCATATTCCATTGGATGGATGTACTACCGTTTGTTTATCCATCCACCTGTTGATAGACATTTAGGTTGCTTATAGTTTTGGGTACTACAAATAAAGTTGCTGTGGATATTCGCATATTCGTGTGGACATGTGTTTTTATTTCTCTTGGGTAAATGCTTAATAGTTGAATGGCTGTTGTACGTTTAAGCCAGTGGTTGTACTATTTTACGCTCCCACTAGCTACATAAGAGAGTTCTAGTTCCTCCACATCCTCCCCAGTGCTTGGTATTGTCTGTTTTGAATGTTTTAGTTGTTCTATTGGGCATAAAGTGGTATCTCGTTGTGGTTTTAATGTGTATTTCTCTGACAACTAAAGATGTTGGCCATCTTTTAATGTGCTTATTGGACATTTCTAGACCTTCTTTTGTTTTTTTGTTTTTTTTTTGTGAGGAAGATCATCCCTGAGCAAACATCCATGCTAATCCTCCTCTTTTTTGCTGAGGAAGACTGGCTCTGAGCTAACATCTATTGCCAATCCTCGTCCTTTTTTTCCCCCCCAAAGCCCCAGTAGATAGTTGTATGTCATAGTTGCACATTCTAGTTGCTGTATGTGGGACGTGGCCTCAGCATGGCCAGAGAAGCGGTGCGTCGGTGTGCGTCCGGGATCCAAACCCGGGCCGCCAGTAGCAGAGCGCGTGCACTTAACCGCTATGCCATGGGGCCGGCCCTAGACCTTCTTTTGTGATTTAAGTCTTTTGCCAATTTTAAAGTTGAATTCTTTGTTTTCTTGTTAATGAGTTGTAAGAGTTCTTTACATATTCTGGATATGAGTCTTATGTCAGATATATAAATTGTGACTATTGTCTCCCAGTCTGTGGCTTGCCTTTTCATTTTTTAAGACAATGATTTTGAATTCTTTTTCGGGCAGTTGGTAGACGTTCATTTCTTCAGGGTCGGTTACTGAGCTTTATTGTTTCTCTGGTGGGGTCGTGTTTCCCCGATTTTTTGTGGTCCTTGTAGCCTTGCGTTGGTGTCTGTGCATTTGAAGAAGTGGTCACCTCTTCGGGTCTTTGCAGATTGGCTTCAGCAGGGAAAGCCCTTCACTGGTCAGCCCAGCCAGAGATTCTGGGCAGGCCAGTTGGCGAGGACCACAGTTGGTGAGGTGGGTCTGCTCTTGGGGTCCTGAAGGGGACGTGGTGCCAGGGCAGGACACACAATTAAGGAAGTAAACACCACATTTATGTCATCCTTGTCTGTATCTCAACAACCATGGTTGTAAGTCCCCTCGGTCCTCTTTTGGTAGAAGATGGGGTCTGAATAAATGATAACGTAAAGCCAGCTGAAGTTACCAAGCAGAACCTCTCAGACTCTGCAAACTCAAGGAGTCCTGTTTGCTCAGACCTCTAGTCTCTTTTTCTCATCCTGTAATCTGCAGCATATGTGCTATTTTGGCCGTCCCTCCCTCTGAAATCCCCCATAAACCCAAGATCACACTCAGATGCACATAAACACATGGATACCCTCAAACCACCAGACTCCGTATCAGACACCTGAACCAGAAGTTGACGGACACAAAGAAGACCTAGAAGTGGTTGCCCTCCCTGTCCCCAGGGAGTCTGCGATTATTGATGGAGACAAAAGTCATTAGGAAGAGGGTAGGAGAAACCTTACAAAACCAGTAAGGGGAAACACATCTGTCAGCATATGTACAAATAATAATAAGGAAGGGGGGGATTTAATAGAAGAGGGGCATCTGGGGCCTGGAAGGGTCCCACAAAGCAGTAAACCCAACTCCTGTTGAGATTCAGGAGGACACCCCAGCTCCCAATCCTTCCTTGACAAACATTTTGAATTTGTGAGATGAAGTTTGAGGATGTGGTGGAGGTGCTATTTGTAGCCTATATCAATGAGGTTTTGTATGACAGGATCACAACTCATACTACCAAGCAAAAAGGGAATATTTTGGCTCATGTAACTGAAAAGTCTAGAGGGTATGTCTGCTACCAGCATGGCTGGGTTCAGGACTTCCACAGTGTCATCAGGGCTTTGTCTCTCCATGTTGTGGTCAGGTGCTCTCCTCATGGTGAGCATGGTGGCCACCAGTAGCCTAAGGCTCACATGCCACCAGATTAGCAACTCCAGGGACACTAAAGCTTCTTTCCCGATAACTTTGGCAGAAAAGTTCTATGGAAGGATCTGATTGGCTGGGTTTGGGTCACATGACCATCCCTGATCCAGTTACTGTGGCAAAGGGCACAAACTATTCTGGTTGGCCAGGCCAGGCCAGAGTCTTATGCACATCCCTGAAGAAGGGCACCCACAGGCCCATCCAAACTGCTTGGAGTGGATTCCCCCCAGAAAAGAGTTTTTTTTTTTTTTTGAGGAAGATTGGCCCTGTGTTAACATCTGTTGCCAATCTTCCTCTTTTTCTTATTTTTTTTTCACTCCCCAAAGCCCTAGTACATAGTTGTGTATCATAGTTGTAGGATTGTAGCTGTTCTATGTGGGACGCTGCCTCAGCATGGCTTGACGAGCCGTGAGTAGGTCTGCACCCAGGATCCGAAATGGCAAACCCCGGGCTGCCAAAGCAGAACGCGTGAACTTAACTGCTGCGCCACAGGACCAGCCCAGAAGAGAGTTCTTTTACCAGAAGAAGTGGGGAGGTGGGTTCCGGACAGGGAACACCGTAGCAGCCCACTACACAGTCCAAACCCTAACTCCGTGTATGACTATATGAAGCAAATTACTTAACCTAGTTATGCATTAGTTTCCAAAAGAGGAATAACATTCCTGTCATATGTAGTAACTACACATGGATAACATGGGGTCGATGGTCAAGCATACACTCTGAGATAAAAAGGGAGTATGTAGTCTACTCAGATGTTGCCCATGGCACAGACTTTGTGGGAATCTGCAGAGATAGTGGCTCCGCTCCCTGAGCCTCTTTATCTTGGTAACTAACTGAGGTAACAGAGAGCCGTCCGTGGAAAGACAAAGGCACAGAGATCACAAGAAAGAACAAGCAATAAGGGTTCCAATCCTGCCCCTTGTCTCTCCCTGCATGGGGTCCCATGACCCCACGATTGTACCCAGAACTCAAGGATGGGCATCAGGTAGGTTGGCCTTGAGGACACACACTGTGTGGCCTTCTTTCTTCCACCCACTCCCACCCCAGCACAAGTGGCAAATAAGATTACAGGAGCCATGGAAGGCGGCATTCGGAAATTTAAAAGATAAACGCGCACAGGGTAATTGAATAGCATCCTGCTGAAAAACGAGCTCTCAGAGCTTGTAATCAAGACTCTGCTATACCACAGGGGTGCTCCCCTGCCTCCCTTTGCAAACCCAGCAGCATTAACCCTTTGGGGGTTCTGCTAGAGGAAGGCAGGTTTTGTCTTTATTTGAAGACTCACTGGGACAGTCCGATGATGGAGCCAGCCCACTTGAGTGGTAGGTAGGGAGCTCCGTGTCCCTGGCAGTATTCAAGCAGGGGATGGAAGGGAGGGGTGAACCCTCTGATTGCTAAGGGGCCTATCAGCACTGAGATTCTGATTTTACCATTCTGATTTTTTAGACTGAACCGTCAGGTATCTATTGAGAGCGTACTATATCGGCAGCAGCAGGCTCACTACTGCGGGATCAAAACACAAATAAATAATAACAATGCAGCAAACAGTTTATATAGCACTTAGTAGGCACCGAGCATAATTTTAAGTGCTTTTCATATAGGAGCTACTTTGATCCTGACAACAACCATAGGAGTGAGAACCTACTACTGTCCGGATTTTACAGTTGAAGAGACTGAGGCACCGAGTTTAAGTAACTTACCCAAGTTCACACAGCTAGTGAGGAGAGCATGAGATTCAGACCCAGGTGACAGGAGAAAGAATATAATACACATATTGATAACACAGGCCCCACTCGAATTCACTGTCTTGTTGGGGAGAGCAGAGAGTCTGGAGGTTTGAAGACGGAAGTGGGGGTTAATGGATGAGATCCAGAGTTGAAGGACTCTCTGGGCCCATTCTTCAATCCTCTGCCTCCAAGGCCGGGCCTTCTCCAGCCACCCTCGGGCGAGGATGGACGCTGTCCCGTGGAACCATCACTCACAAAAGTGCTGGCAACCCCCACCCATCCAATCCCACATCCCTGTCTCCTTTTTCTCCCTCTCTCTGGTGATTGTAATTATTTGGGAATTTACAGAATAATCCGTCACCAAGTCCTCCAGAACAAATTGAATGTCAGGTTTATAAAACAACCTAATAAAGCAGATGGCATTACCCACTGGTAAATCTCTTCCTCATTTCCTGCCCCACCCCCTCCCCACTTCAGTGTCTCGGAAAGCTGACAGATTATCCATTTACGGGCAGATTAATCCTGAGCAGTATAAACATAGGGAGAAAATTACACTTTCTTGTCTCCATAATTGATAAGAAGGGCGCATTAATCTATAAAACCCAGGGGGAAAGGCCCATCTGTCTGCCCAGGCAGATGTGGGGGTGTCTGGGAAGGAAGGAGACCAGTCCATCTCTCTGTCTGTCTGTCTGTCTGCCTTTTTATCAGAAACCACTTTCCCAGGGGCTGATCTCCTCTCCCTGGCCCTGGCAGCTGGGCACCTGCAACCTTAGACAGCCCCCCTCCTTGTTCACGAGGCACGCAGGGTTCAAGGGCCAACAATTCAGGATTCCAGGCCAGGAGCAGAGGCTCTGCCACCCGCTTTCTTCTTTCCAAAAGCTCCAACAATTGAGAAGTCTATCAGCCTTGCTCTGTGGTGATTCCATAAGTTTGCCTCAGGTGTCCGCTGACGGGCCTTTGAGGAGATTCCAAGAGGAATTTGTTCAATAAGATTTCGATTCAATTTGCTCCCTACTCTCTACTATTGCTTTAAAACTTTTTGCAAATTTACACACTTCCCTCCCCTCCTTTCCCCCTCTTCTGGCACCTTCCCTTGTAGAAGCAGCTGTGAGGCGTTAATTGTCTCCTTGAGACCTGTCAGTGCTGTCAGGAAATGTCACATTGGCCGAATCCTCTCTCTGGGGAGGGATGGGGGTGGAGAGAGGGTTTCTGAGGAGACTGCTCCAGAAATGCCTGTCTCCCTCCCAACTCGGAGATGGACAGTGGAATGGACAACAAACAGCCACCCCCTCACCCCACCCCCAACCCCATTTGAACAGTTTAGGACAGCCTTCTTCTGTCATTGCACCTGAGATGGCTTGAGGTGGGGATGGAGGGAGCGCGGTAGGTGGGGTGGATTTATCTACAGTGGGAGAGAGGATCGAGGGGAAGTCCTGACACATCCCCTTTTGACCAGTACGACCCTGTTGGCCAGTAAGAGCTTGCATGAGAAAAGGAGGAGATAAAAATGAGGATGGGGAGGGAGATAGGCAGAGGAGACAGCCAGAAAACACTGAGAGATCAGGAGAAAGGGAAGATGGGTGATGGCATAAAGGAGAAGTAGAGAAGTCTATGGCAAGAGCTTGTAATGCTTGCCTTCAGGATGGATGGGCATCTCTTATGATCTGGGAATCTCTGTTCCCTTAGCCTCTACTGTGCGAGGCTGTTGGCCTCCAGACAAGTGGGCACATTCCTAGCACATCCCCCCAACTTTGTGTGGAGGTGCACTGTGTGCCGAGAGTTTGAATGAAGAGCAGAAACTTCTCATGGGCATATTGAGCTTCACAAAACACTTCACACCCACCCCCTACACTGCAGACTAGCTTTAGTGAGGCTTCTCCAAAGAGGTGGACTGTGGAAGAAAGGGCCATGGACCGAATTGTAGTCACCCAGAACCACTTCTCTCTGTTGGAAGATGGTGCTCCTAACAAGTGTTCCAGTCTTTGCCTTTGGACTCCGAGCTCTTAGCACAAATGACAGGTGCTACTCCTGGCTGGAGTTTGAGGATGGCGATAACCAGGATTTCCCAGACTGTGTCCCTAGGAGCACTAATGGTGCTTGAGCTGTTCTCTGGGCTCCACAGTTAAATAAATTTGGAAGATACTGGGCTAGCAAAGTTAAACAATGTCATTTCCTCTGTCTCATTTTTGGTATTTTTTACTTTTCTCAACTCTGGCTGATTATTCTCTGCTTCTTTCTGTTTTTTCTTCTCACCCTCCATATTATAAAGCATTGATTGCAGGTTTGATACAACCCCAGTGAAACTGTAAATATTAATTCATTTTGGTTTCATGCTTTCCTTTTTAAAATAAATGGTTAAGTTCTACATATATATTTTTTAATTTGACAATTATAATTTTAAAGGAGAAAAAAATTAGTGACTCTGACCCTAGGGTCATAAAAGCTTGGTGCTAATATTATTCCATTTTCATTTACTAATATTAATAAAAATCATTGCAACATGAATTGTAAAGTAATGATATGTAAATTATCTAGAGAAACCAACAAAGCACTTAATTTTAGCCCCTTAAATGTAGTAATTAACGCTGGATGAACATCTAAGGTTTGGAGGGTTAGTTTTAATAGGTATAAGCTGGGTGATAAAATGAAATTTTTCACTTATTCTGTTTCTAAGAGTCTCAAACTGCTTCAACCAATTAACTTATTACCATCTCCAGAGGCAGCTTTTGTGCCTTTTTAGTGGGGAAAACTGAGTTTCTTCGTTTTGCCGCTGTATCTCCATAAAGTAACAAACCAGAATCAGTCCCTCACATGGGGTCCAAAGAGCAGGCTTTTTTTTTTTTTTTTTTAATTTGCAAAGCCCTTTGTTAGACACCCTCAGAAAATATAGGAAAAGAGAGAAATGCTATTCCTTGCCTTAGAAAGACAAGACAGAGTGAGAAAACGTGTCCCTCCTGAAGACATCATTAAGAACTTCAGAAAACAAAGACAGGCGGTTAAAAAAAAAAAACAACAGGTGATGTGAAGCGGAAGAACACTGGAAGATGAAGAGCTGGGTTCTGCGTGTGTTACGTCTTATGGTTTTGCTCACACTGTCCCCTTTGCCTAGACTGCCTCTCCCATACTCTGTATACCTTCTTAAGTCCATTCCTGGCATCTCCTTCCCTTCACCAACTTGGTAGAACTGACTCCTCCTCTTTTGAGCCCTCAGTGTATCTGCTCCATACTTCTATTAACGTCTGATCGAATTTTTATGTTATTCCATGATGGCAGATTCAAGAGTCAAGAAGCTTAATGAACTCCAAACAAGATAAACACAAAGAAAACCACATCTAGACTCATCATAATCAAAATGGTGAAAATTAAAGCAAAGAAAAACCTTTGAAAGAAGCTAGTGGAAAAATTACACTTTTTTGTAGTAGAATGACTGGATATTTCTCATTAGAAACCCTGAAGGTCAGAAGACAGTAGAACATCATCTTTAAAGTGCTGAAAGAAAAGAACTGTCAACCCAGAATTTCATATCTACCAAAAATATCCTCGAGGTATGAAGTAAAAATTAAGCTATTCTCAGATGAAGGAAAAATAAGAGAACTTGTCACTAGAATACCTGTTCTGTAAGAATTGTTGAAGGAAACTCATCAGCCTGGAGGAAAATGATAACAAAAGAAAATTGAGTCTTGAGGAATCAAGGAAGAGAAACAGAAATGGTAAATGTCTGGCTAAATATAAGACCTTTTTTTTTTTTTTTGCTTTTAAGTTCTTTAAAACACATACGACTATTGAAATCAAAGATTATAAAATTATCTGGTGAAATTTTCAATGTATGAGGATATAATACAAATGACAATGATAACATAAAGTTCATTTAAGAGGAATAGTAAAGGAACTTATATAATTTCAAAGCTTTTACATTTTACTTGAATATTAAAGTATATATACTGTAATCTCTAGAGCAAATACTACAAAGTAATGCAAAGAGATTTAGCCAAAATGCCAATGATAAATTAAAACAGAATACTAAAAATTATTTAAATAATTCCAAAGAAGGCTGGAAAGGGAGGATAGAGGTAAAAAATAGAGAGACAAAATAGAAAACAAATAGTAAAATGGTAGAACAAAATCCAACAATATCAATAATTACATTAAGTGCTAATGGTCTAAATCTTTCAATTAACAGGGAGAGATGGGCAGGGTGGATTAAAAAGCAAGTCCCTACTATATACTGCTTTAAATAAAAAGACTCAGATAGATTGAAAATGAATAGATACTATGCAAATAATAAGCATGAGAAGGCTAGAATGGCTATTTTAAAATCAGATAAAATAGGCTTCAAGATAAAAGGTATCACTAGAGATAAAGAGGGACATTTCATAATGATAAAAGGGACAATTCATTAGGAAGCCATAGCAATTATAAATTTATATGAATCTAATAACACAGTAACTCCAATCTTAGGAATAAAAACAATAAAAAGGAATGAACTTTGATACACAACGTGGATGAATGCCAAATCATTATACCAAATGAAAGAAGCCAGGCAAAAAAAATACATGCTATATACTCCTACACATATATAAATTTTCAGAAAATGCACACTAATCTACAATGACAGAAAAAAGATCAGTGGTTTCATGGAGATGGAGGTGGAGGGAGGGATGGATGGATGTTGCAGAGCACAAAGACGCTTTTGGGAGTGAGGGAAATGTTTGTTAACTTCACTGTGCTGATGGTTTTATTTGTTGTACATTTGTCAAAAAAAGAACAAATTGCACACTTTAAATGTGCCTAGTGTATTTCAGTTATATCTCAGTTATATCTCAATATTTATTTGTATTTATATATAAATATATATTTCAGTTGTATCTCAATAAGATTGGAGAAAAATGAATGCTTAAAAAAAATCATGTACTAACACCTCTAATTCCAATTCAAACTACAGGATTCTTCCTCTCATTTTCCCATTCCTTATGCGTATGTCATTCTTCCACAATGATTCTCCAACAGATTCTCCACCTCCCTGGTTCTCAACAACATCAATATGTTTACCCATTTGCTCATTGCCATAATACATGCAAAATAATTTTGAAATTGCTATACCCATACCACTACCAAAATAATACTATTAAAGTTCAAAATTTCTTTGCAGTTCTTATTTTTAGAATATATGTCACTGAGAATGTACAGTCCAAATACTATGCCCAGAAATTTAGTTGGATTGATTTTTTTTCCTTCTATATAGGAATTTGATATATAGATAGGTTCATTTGTTTCTTTTTATATTCAGTTTTATGGCCTTTCCCCCATGTATGATGATTTAATTTTATTTTTCTTATAGTAAAATATTTACATGGGCCCAAACTCAAAAGTATACAAACAGTACATTTAGAGAAAGAAGTTTCTGTCCCTTTCTTAGTATTTCTTCCTTGTTTCAACTCACTCCCTGCAGGTAACCAATTTCACTAGCTTCTGATTTATCTTTCTTATGTTTCTTTTGCAAAAATGAGTATGTATTCTTATTTCACCTTCTTTATTACAAAAATATAACATACTATCTATGTCTCTTACTCAAAAATATCCTGGAAATCACTTTATATCAATTTATAGAGGTATTTCTCAATTTTATAGGTGCATATTATGCCATTGTATGGATATACAATGACTTATTCTACCAATGACTTATTCTGCTTTGCACATATGCATATAGATTGTTCCCCATATTTTGTTATTATAAATAATACTACAATGAATAACCTTGTGCATATTTTGTTTCATATTTTTGGAGATGGATCTTCAAAGTAATTAATATAAGTAGGATACTGGGCGAAAGGTTAAATGTATATGTAGTTGTGTTAGATATTGCCAAATCCCTTCTGTGGGATTGTACTGTTTTGCCTTCTTACCAGCACTGATTTTGAGGGCCTATTTCCTCATATTCTTGAAATTTTGCTTATTTTGCAGTTGCAAATGGTATCAGTGTAATTTTAATTGGCATTTCTCTTATTCTGATTATCTTTTTGTATATTTAAGGACCCTTTGTATATCTTCTCTCTGTCTCTTTCTTTTCATTTAGTTTCTGTTTGGACTTTTTCCCCCTGATGTTTATGGGTTGTTTACATACTAGGGATATTCGCCCTTTATCTGTGATATGCATTGAAAATATTTTCCAAGTACATGATGTGTCTTTTGACTTTGTTTATGGTGATTTTAGCTATGCAAAATGTTTATTTATGTAGTTGAATTATCTTTTATTGATTTTGGATTTTGAGCCATAATGAGAAATCCCAATCCCAAATTACAAGGTAAGTCCTCTGTTTTCCTCTAATACCTGTATGGTTTCATTGATGCATCGTACATCTCTGATCCATTTGCAATTTATTCTGGAGTGGGATGTGAGGTATAATTCCAATTTTATCCTTTTCCAAATGGTTGTCCAGTTGTCTCATCATCATTTATTTAAAATTACATTTTTTGGCAATGATTTGGGATGCCACCTTTATCATATAATAAATTTCCTTATGAACTTGGGCCTGTTTCTGTACCTTCTAATTTATTTTATTGGTCTGCCTACTAGTGCAGCAGTACTATACTGATTTAATTTTAGAGAGACCCTCTGTGTTTTAATTGGTAAGCTAAACCCCCTTATGTGTATTGTAATATTACTAAAGAGTTATTTCTGCCATATTATTTCATATTTTCCAGTTACTCAACATTCCTTTTGTTTTTTATTTTTTCTCCCCTTATTGTTTTCATTGCATAGATAAATTTTCTTATGCTTATTTAAAAATTGTATCTTCTGTTTTTATTATTATGGTGATTGCCTTTAATTTCAGACCTACGCTTATATTTATTTGCTTGAAAATGTCTAAAATATTTGTTTTGAGGGTTATAAATATGCATTTTCTTTCTTAATCTTTTGTTTGCTTTTTTAGACAACAAAAAGCTTTACTAAGAAATTTGATCATTCTTCCATCAAATTTTTCTTACAGCACTTTCCTGGATTTATTTCTCTTTTTATTTGAGCGTTCTTCCAAGAGAGTTATCAAAACGGGATTTTGTGTGGTAAACCTCATATGCCTGAAGATATCTTAATGGCACTCTTGCATATAAATGACACTTTGGCTGTACATAAAATCCTAGATTCAATGTTCTTTTCCTTTAATACTTTGAAAACATTTCTCTCTGTTTTCCTAAATGCAATGTACTATTGAGAAATCAGATAAAATCTGAGTCTTTACCTTTTTAGATGACTTCTTTTTCTTCCCGGAAACTGTTAGAAATTTTTTTGTCTTCACTTTCTTAATTTCACTAAAATATGTCTAGATGTGGGTTTTTCTTTATTATCCTTCTTGGCACTTTATAAATCCTTTCCATCTGAGGTCTTCCATCTTTCATTCTCATTTCTTCAACTATTTCCTTTCCTCTATTTTTTTCTCACTTCCTTGGAATTTCATTATTTGGATATTAGCACCTCCATTTACTTACAGTGTGTCTTAGATTTCTTTAAAATTTAAAAAATTTTTTATCTTCTGCTGCCTTCCAGGAGAATTCCTCCACATGATCTTCCAGCTTACATATTCTGTCTTCAGGGTTATCCATCCAGCTATTTATCTCTTCTATTTACTTCAATTATCAATCATTTACAATATTTCTATTTGTTTGTTTTTCATAACTTATTCTACCTACTTCATACTTCAATACTGTCTCTTTTGTTGAGAATATTTATTACGCTTATTTTAAACTCTTGTCTCAGTTATTCTGCTTCATGGGACACATGATGTTCAGTTTGTTATCTTTCTTTTAAGGTGGTTTTATTTCTTGAGGTCAAATTATTTTGACCTGTAAACTTACGTTCCCTTGGGGATACAGTTATCCTGTCTGTAATGTGTAGTGGGGGAGGGCCTGAAATCCTACTCTGTTACCTCCTGGTGAATTTAAAGAAGAGGGGATAGGATGAGCTCCAAGGCAGAGGACCCAGGTTTGCAGAAACCCTCTTGATTTGTCCCAGCAACCTGCTGCCCCCTTCGCAATTTAGAGTCCCTTTTAGATGCTGTTCCCTCACTGTGCAACTCCCCTGTCTGGCATTCTCCTTTGAAAGAAGCTGACGTGAGAGGTAGCCTTACCCTTGGTGGATATACCAGCCTTGATGGTTGGAGGGTGAGGGGGGGTGTTGAATGGATGAGTGAACACCCAAGGGCAACTGGAAGCAGCCTTCTGGTCCCATTAGCTCTTATCCAGCAGTGTTAGGATTTCTTGAATACTCTTGGAATCCTGGAGGCCTGGGTTGTGGACGGTGCTTGTTCTAGGTAGATGATGGTCATCTCAAGGTAGCTGTGTGTGTCTACAAGTGTGTGTGTGTGGAGGGGCAGCACAAAACCAGAGCTTTAGAGCCAACCTAACCTTCCACTGAGGCGTCTCCCACTGTATTCCCATTCACCCCCCCACCCATCCCCTCCACACACACAACTGTTCTCAGTTTTTGGGAGCCTTCTGTCTCCTAGGGATTTCTCACAGTTTTGTGTTTAGATCTTCAGATCCATGACTTATTTTCTCTGCTGTAGTTTCTCCAAGATTAATTTTGGGGCAGGGAGCTGGCGGCTTATGATAGTATGCCATTTTTTCAGGAACTGGTGACTCATTCTTTTTGGGTAAATGCTCAGTCTTGGAGATGTCTTCTCCCTCTCTCTGGTCGCCTTTCATTGTGGTAGAGGGTTTACAAGACCTTGTGCTGCCATGGGGAGAAGGATGTCCTGGATTCACACATCATTTCAGATTGCCTGCTCTCTCCTGCAGAATGGCTCAGCTGGGCTGGTGCCTGGCCTGCTGACCCCTGAGGTCCTGTCTGGCTGTTTGTGGCATTGTGCTGGCATCCACTGATAGAGTACATGGTCCAGTATGTCATCCTGGCAGGCCATAAGCGGACAGAGCAGGGACCCAAGGGCATGGCCTCAGGCTCATTGATGTAGCAAGTACCTTCCACAATGGCTGTTCTCGTGCTCTGTGCCAAGCCGGCTGCCTCTGTGCTGGGCTTCTCTTAGACTGAGGCTTCCAGCCTCCCTAAACCTACTCCGTGGAGAGGGCACTGCCGTCCTTCTAATATTCTTGATCTCCGCACATCTATCTAGATATTTCCATTGTGCGTCCTTTAATCAGAACCCATAGAATTTTGTATAAACTTCTGTTACGACCTCTTTCCCTTTGCATCTTAAGTATTTATATTTCTGTCTCCCCAGCGAGAGTGTGGGCTCCCCTAGGGCAGGTAGTGTCTAATATTTTTCCTTGCACTGCTCTGTGTCTGGCTTACAGCTTGACATAAAATAAGCACTGGATAAAAGTGTGTTGAATAAAATCGAATAATACAAGTTAAAAGTGCTTTAAAAGAGGTGTTTGGGGGAGAAAGACATTATGTAAGGTTGGGAGATATGGAAAGTTTTCTTAAAAAGGTGACATCTGAGGGTTTTGACTGATGGAAAGAGAAGAACACTCGAGGTGCAGGGAACATCAGGAGCAAAGGCATAAAGATGGGAAAGCACAGGGTGCTTGTTCCTTTTCTTGAGCTGCTTTGCAAACCCCTTGTGCAGCGCCTTGGTGTAAGTGGTGCTTGGGAATAAACTGCATTGTGTGGAATAAAATTCCTGTCTCCTCCTGCCTCCTAGGAAGGTGAGCCGGGAGTTGGGGATGCCCAGTGGTCATAGAAGACTGTAGATCAGAAAGAAAAGGACCTTTTTTTGGTACCAACACGTCCAAGATTACAGTGTTTCACACTCTGTATTGATCAGTCAGGGTGCCTGTAGGAACTAAATGGCACACCCAGGCAACATGGCAAAGGAGAGTTTAAGGGAGGAGCTATTCACAAAGGTGTGGGCTGTTAAGGAAACCAACAAGGGGTGGTCAGGCACCTCGGGGCCAACAAAGACCCATTCCTAGGCCTTAAGGACAAAGGCAGGAGGAGATACCCTGTGTAAGGGAACTGTGCAACAGGAGCTCTGCTTCCTCTACGGACACTGCCAAACTCTGGGTGTGTACATGTGTACGTACACTTGTATACATGTGTGTACATGTAGGAGGGTGCCAAGCTCTCCAACCTCTTCTCCTCCTGCCCTCTGGTGGCTCCCACCAGTGCCTTCCATTGGCCAAACCCAACCCGAGGCCTTCAGGGGCACAGAGCAAGCTGTGGAAATGTGGAGAGTGGTCTGCAGATGGAGAATATCTAGTGTACACCCATTGTCTCATTAAATTCTCACAACAGCCCAATGAGGATGGCTTTAACTATTAACATCTGTGTATTAGTGTTGAAGAAAACAAAGCCTGAGAAGTTGAGTTTTCTAGGATCAAAAAGCTACTCCAAGAAAGACTTGGGTCTTTACCATCTACAGGAGTAATTGTCCTGTGTATGTGTTAGTGTGTCGGCAGAGGGGGGTGGTGAGGACAGGGGACACACAGCAGATTGGAGCCCCCGTAGGCCACCCTAAAATGGAATCCCTGGAAGGGGCCAGGGGAGGCATTATGGATCTGGGGTTGACATTATGAATGAGGAATTGGACCCTGGGGCGTGGATGCAGAAGGAACACCAGGGCCCCAGGCCCAAGGAGAGGAGACAGTGGTGACGGGGAGCAGTGAGCTAGAGAGGAATTCTCAAACCTTTTGGTCTCAAGAGTCCTTTACCCTCTTAAAAATTATTGAGGACTCCAAAGAGCATCTGTTTATGTGGGTTGTATTTCTAACACAATATTTCCTGTATTAGAAATTAAAACAGAAATTCAAAAATACTATTTTCAATTTATTTAAAAATAAGAGTAATAGAGCTATTACATGTTAACATAAATAACATATTTTTGTGAAAAAATATTTTCCAAAACAAAAAAAAATTTGTGAAAAGAGTGGCATTGTTTTACATTTTTGCAAATCTCTTTAACGTCTGACTGGATCCCATCTGCTTCTGCAATCAGTCTGTTGGGATATGTTGTTTTGGTTGAAAAATGTGAAGAAAATCCAGCCTCATCCAAATATGTGGTTGGAAAAGGTAGGAGTTTTTAATAGTTTCTTCAGATAATTATGGCTATTCATCTTTGATACTACACTAAAACTCAATATATGATAGTTTCTTGAAGGTTATTTGCAAGGTGGAATTTGAAACCATATCAATGAATCTTTTTTTTTTTTGCTGAGGAAGATTCACTAACATCTGTTGCCAATCTTCCTCTTTTTTTTTTTTTTTTGCTTGAGGAAGATTAGCCCTGAGCTAACATTTGTGCCAATCTTTCTCTATGTTGTATGTGGGTCACCACCACAGCATGGCTGATGAGTGGTGTAGGTCCGCGCCTGGGATCCGAACCTGTGAACCTGGGCCACCATAGAGGAGTGCACCGAACTTAACCACTATGCCACGGGGCTGGAGCCTCAATGAATCTTTTATACTCTATTGTATGTATTGTATGAAAATACATTGGTGATTCTTCTACTTCCAATGGCTTTTTTACCCATGCATGATCTTGTAGAATCGTGCATTGGACATTTGAAAAAATATTATTTCATTGAGTTACGTAGATCTTCCAAATTTCATTATACAAAATTAAAAAAAAAAAAATCACCAGATTTGTTACTATCACCACTGACCTCATCAGGGAAGATTTTAAATGTTGAGAAACTATTGAGTTCATGATGGTGAGTACAAATTTTGCAATATCCTCATTTTCAAATGAAAGTCAAATTTAATCATTGACCACAAATCTGTCAATTGTTTTATGTGACAAGCTCACTTTGTTCATTTTCGAGAAAATGTCTACCACAACACAAGTCTGAATAACCAGAGCTTGTCAGTGGTTCTTTCAAATAAAAATTGTGTTCCATGAAAGGAGTAACCAGTTCAGTTCACGACTCAGTCACACAAGTGCTTTTTGCTTGAGACGAGGATTGGGTTTCAGATGCAGCAGTGATGCTTTCTGTGTACTTCCCAGTTAGTCACACAGAATATTAAAAAGATATGTACTCAAGGGTTGAGGTTTAATAAAGTTAATGATTTCTATTGCTTCATAAAGAACATTCATAAGTAAAAGTGGCCTTTTTTTTTAAACTGTGACTGTGTAGTGAGGAAAAAATAAAATAACAATTATTAGTTCAATTTGGTGCTATTATTTTGGTTCATGTGGCTGTCAGCAGTGTTACCCACCATTGCCTTCACACCATTGTGCAAGTGTCAACAGAGGAAAAAGATAAATAATGTCTTCATATTATTATAAAAATATTTTGACCTTGTGGACCCCTAAAAGTCCAGGGAACCCCAGGGGCCCATGGACCACAGTTTAAGTGTCGAGCTAGAGAACCAGGAATAGGTGGTAATGAGGACTGGGAAGGCTTGGCCCCACCTGCTGGAGGAGCTGCTTCCAGCCACTTCCCCACTCCCTTCCCAGGGCTGCCCACCCAGACTGCAGTGTCCCAGGGGCTGGGGGATGGCTGAGGTGGGGTGGTGTATGTGTCAGGGGTGGGGGAATCTGAAGCTTAAGTCACTTTTCCTGGTTAGACGGTGCAGCCTTCGGAGAGTGGGGACTGAAAACCAGGCAGAAATTGTGTGGGCAGCAGTTGCTAAAAGAAGGAGACCCAGAAGGGCCGATGGGTGAGCTGTCTTTTTAGAAGACACTCCAAGGAGAGAACTGGCTCTACGTGTGCTGAGGTGGTGCTGGGCTCGAGCCCTGGTCCCTGCCTGCCTGCCCGGTCCCTCACCACACAGCCTCTTGGAGCCTTTTAGGCTCAAAGTTCTTCCTGCTTTAGGTGCATAGAAGGGGAGAGTTTGCAAATGGGGGAAAAAAAATCTCCCAATCTAGGCTCACAGATCTGAAGAGGAGTCAGGAATTAGTTTTGAGGATCTGGATTTGGTTCTATTTTAGTTTAAAATCCTACATACTTCTTACTTGTGTATGAAGAAGAATCCTCAAATATGCAACCCTACTTGATTCCTAGTCTGATGACTCACAGTTCCCACCTCCAAACTTATGTTTGGCCCATTCCCTTCTGCCTCCCAGCAGAAATTCCTGACACCCTCCTCCTTCACCCCCACGTTAGTCTACTTGCCTCCTCCGCTTTAAACTTGGCTCAAAATTCACCTCCTCCAGAATCTTTCTCCACTGCTCTTGCCCTCCTCTGTAGAAACTTCACTCTCATTCATTTCCACTTCCCTCAGCACTCATAATATGTGAAGCTACCATTTTTGAGCACCAGTATGTGCTAGGTACTGTGCCGAGTACCTTATGTAGGTTGTTTCTAATTTTTACAAGAGGGGTCACTCTTTTTCCAATCTTTCTGCTGGTTCTACCATTGAATCTATCAGCAGGTCCTGTTGATTTTACCTCTAGTACATACCTTTCATCCATTCTCTTCTCTCCATCTCCACACCACCACCCTAATCCAAGAATTTGTTGTCTCCTGCCTACACTACATCACAGCCTCTTTCTAGTCTTCCTCTCAGACCCCATCCCCCTAGAATATAAGCTTCTTGAGGGCAGACCTTGCATGTCGTGTTCAGCACGCTATTGCCAGTGCCCAGCACAATGCCTGACTCATACTATCTGTTCAGTATTTACTTTTGAATAAATGAATGGATAGGAGGAGCAAATAAATGAAGAAATGATAGCCATTTTACCAATGAAGATATTGAGGCTTATTACATAATGTACCCATGATCTCATGATCTCACCATGGGAAGGGGCCATAATGAGATTCCAGCCATGTCTGTGGATCACTAAAGCTTGTGCTCTCTCTACCCTCCCAACTGCCTTGGTGTGAACTCATTTCACACCAGCATCAGATATGCACTGTCCATTTTACCTATGTGAGTTTTTGATCAGCCTAAAGTGATTGTGAACTCGTTGGGGAAGGGAATGATGGCAAATGTTCTCATAAGTCCTTGCACCCGAGGATTGCCCTGGTTTTGAGTTGGGAGAATCAGGTTCCTGAATAGGGTCCACCAGTATTAGTTATGCAGGCCTTTTAATAAGTAATTCCACGTCATGAAACCTAGTTTCCTAATTAGTATATTGGGGATGATAATGTACTTATCTGTCACTCAGCGAAGCCACAGGAAAGCAGAGGGCTATGCCTTGGACTGGGGTGGAGGCAACGGAGTTGGAGAAAAGCTCATGGGTTCTAGATATGTATTGGAGAATGTATCTACATGTATTGGAGAATGTATCTACACATCTAGATATGTATATGTATTCTAGATATGTATTGCAGAATCAACAAGACCCACTAACATAAGGGATGGCTATTATCATCCTGATTGGGGGACAGAGGACTGAGCTGCAGGCCAGGATGAAATGCCTCTTCCACCATTCGCTTTCCCTCTCACACGGGCTGTCACCTCTGTTTCAAGTGTCCATGATGCTGCCACATTCCTGTTTTTGCATCAATAAAGCTTGAAGTCACCTTTTGTCTTCTTTTTGCTCTCTCATCCAGTGTATGCTCCAAGAGCAGCTGCTTCTTCCTGTGTGAGGCCTGTGTGAGGTCTCTCTCTCCTTCTCATTCTCTACTTCTTACTCTGTTGCCTACCATCTCACCTCCACCTCTGTCGGAGCAGTCTCTTCAAGCCTGAAGATCCACCTGCCACTCCCTGCTCAGCCCTGCAAGGGCTCCCCGTTGCCTGTGGATATTCAAACCCCTTAGCTTGGGCTCAGCTCCCCCATCCTAGTCTCCTTTCTGGTCTTAGTGGCCTCTTTCCTCCGCAGTCCCCTACACTTCAGCCAGACTCATTTGCTCACTTCCATCTTCAAAAGGGGCTTTGCTGTCCTTGGAAGTCTTGAAATCTTCACTCTGGAAGAGATCTGAATGAAATCTAATGCAACCTCTCACTCAATTCAGATATCCTTTCTAGAATCATCGCTAATGAAATGGTTTCCTCTAGATTGAAATGGTCTCCACAGGTCCCCTCCTCCAAGGAGGTATGATTTTCTCTTGTGCATTTTGTTTGGTATTTTGCGAACTCCTACCCCCAACTCCTGCCATTCAAGTCCTCCCCTCCCTTCTGGGCCCCACTCAAATTCCACTCCTTCATGCAGCTTGGCCACCCAGCCCAGTGATCTTTCCTCGTTCCCTGCTTCCTTGGCATGGTAGTTAACAATGGGAATGATTTTTAATTATTGTTTTTTTAATCGTGATAAAATACATACGACATAAAATTTACCATCTTAACCATTTTTAAGTGTATAGTTCAGTGGCGTTAAGTACATTCACATTGTTATGCAGTCATCACAACCATCCATCTCTGGAACTTTTTCATCTTCCCAAACTGAAACTTTGTACCCATTACATACTAACTCCCTATCCTCCCAGGCCCTGCAACCACCATTCTATGTTTTGTCTCTGTGGATTTGACTACTCTAGGTACCTCATATAAGAATCACACAGTATTTGTCCTTTTGTGATTGACTTATTCACTTAGCATAATGTCCTCAAGATTCATCCATATTGTACCACGTGTCAGAACTTCCTTTTTAAGCCTGAATAATACAGTATTCCATTGTGTGTGTATACGCCATTTTGTTTATCCACTCATCTTTGGCTGGATGCTTGAGTCGCTTTTAGCTTTTGACTATTGCGAATAAGCAACATGAGTTTTGCATCAGGCAAAGAGTTTAAATCTCAGCTCTGTTAACTTTCTAACTTGGGAAAGATGCCTAACCTCCAGGAGTTTCAGATTTCTTAGATGTACAATGCAATGGCATCCTGTGTCTTTTAGGATTTTTACAGGCAATGAATGAGATAAGGGATGTGATGTTGTTGGTGAGCATACCTGACAACTTGTAAGTGCTCAGAGCATGCTAAGAAGCTACTTGTATTACACAAGTGTCACTTCCCAGTCATTGCTTTGTAGTGTTAGTTCCTTTTTTTAAAAAAATCTAAAACACAGTTCTATCTCCATAACTCATGCTAGAATCTCAGGGGGCAGGAACTTGGACATAAGAGTCACGAAGTCTTTGCTGATTGACTTGGAAGTGGTTGTGAGTGTGAGTGCATAAAAGCGTGAGTGTGTGTGTGTGTGCACTTGGGGTCACTGGGGAGCACAAGAGAAGGTGTGAGGATGTGTGTTGGTGGTGGGCAGGGTCGGCATATAAATATTGCCCCAACTGGCAGCATATGAATCGTAGGAGTAGGGGGGCCCAGGTGGATGCTTGGTGCCCACCTGCCCCCAGCCCCTTGTGGTTCTGCATGCTGCCCCCTCAGCCGGGTTGGAAATGTGTGCGAAGTGCATGAGGGAGCTGGGATTTGGGGAAGAGAGCAGGAGGGCCACTAAAGAGCGTGATCAGTTGCAGATTCTTTGTTCTGTCCAATGGTCCCCCTACCCCCACTCCACACACCCCCAAAAGAGTTGTTTTTTGTGCCAGCCTGGCCTGCCCATTCCTACAGCCCAACAGAAGGACTGTCCCCATTTGGCTTTTGCACACTCTGGAAGTGTGACAACGCAGTTGCCTTCCCAGCGCCTCCCCCTCCCCTGGCCACTTTGCTTTGGCAGGTGTGAAATATTAATTGCCTCACTGGGGACTGGGCTCTTTCTGTCTGTCATGTCTGACCAGAATGTCATTCTCTCTTGCAAATATAATTACCGGGGTGGGGGGAGGGGGTGGAGTGAGGGGGTGGGCTGCGAGGGAGGGAAGGGGAGTGTGTGTGGGAGGGGTGCTGAGAGGGGGCTGGGGCTTTTTTTTCCTAATCGCCTCTCGCCTGTCTGTTAATTAGGAGCCGTGCTTTGCTACATGCTGAGATATTTTGGTTAATTATGAAAGAGAAAAGGACAAATTTGTCACATCTTTTGTTTTCATTCCACCAGTCTCATAGTGACAGCGGTGTGAAGGCTGATGGACTGCTCAGGCAGGCGGCAGTGCCAGATGCTCACACACCCCCCGCGGGGAGAGGCGAGGAGGGGTCCGCAGGGCCAGGAGGCGGGTAGGGGGCGCCCAGGCAGACATGGGCATGGGGCCTGTCTGGGCTGGGTTGCTAGGGGTCAAATGGAAAGATTCAGATTCTTGAATGTGAATGTGAAGCAGATGCCAGAGAGGAGAGCGTTTCTGCAGGAGCTCTGAGCCCACTGAAGAGGGAGAGGGGAGACATTCATTGCTGTGCTGGCCGGTCTGGGGTGTTGGCCTTAAGTAAATGCCTGGTGGGTCAAGGCTGAACTTGCAGTTAGCAATCAGAACAGACAGAAGGCTTGTGGCCCTTCCTAGGGTCTTGAGGAAGTGTGGGGGGGGGCACGTTCATGTTGGAGGGTAGGGCTGAGTATAACACGGTAGAAGGAGGTGTTAGTTCTCTCTGCCACTGTTCACCTGGCTGAGGCCTATTTCAACTCTCAGCTTGTACCTTCTTCCCCTAGACCCGGAGAGGAGCCCCACTTTTGGCTGTATGGCTCACTGAGTTTGTACCGTATGATGGGTAATTTTCTGTGTCAACTCGGCTAAGCTATGGTGCCCAGTTGTTTGTGCAAACACCAGTCTAGATGTTGCTGCAAAGATACTTTTTAGATGTGATTAGTATAGACACAGATTACCTTTCACAATGTGGGTGGGCTTCATCAATCAGTTGAAGGCCATAAGAGCAAAGACAGATTTCCTAAAGAAGAAGAAATTCTGCCTCAAGACTACAACATAGAAATCTCCCCTGAGTTCTCACCTTCTAGCTGCCATACAGATTTCAGACTCAAGACTGCATCAACTTTTATCTGAATTTCCAGCCCACGGGCCTACCCTACAGATTTCAGACTCCCTGCCCCCATAATCACATGAGCCAGTTCTTTAAAATAAATCTCTTTCTCTCTCTCTCGATTATATATATCTATAGATCTATGTAGATAGCTTCTATCGGCTCTGTTTCTCTGGTAAACCCTGACTAACACATACCCCAGTGCAGCCTTTACCTGCACTCTAGTCTTGGACTTGCCTGCTTCCCTGCCCATCTCCTCCACTCATCTGTGAGGATAGAAACTAAACTGGGTCCCGTAACATCCCTGGGCCTGGCATAGGGCTGCCTGTAATAGGCCTGCCTGTGTATTTGTTGCATATTGAATGAGTTCATTTGGGAAACAAGAAAGACCTACATCCCCCAAACCAATCAAATAACCATCCAAGGCAGCACGGGCTGTTCCTGACTTATAAATGGGTTGAGTTGCAAAAATTCAGTTGAGTTAGTTGTCTGAAGCTTTTTCCCATAACAACAAGGATATCAGTGCTGGCAAGGCTCCCGGGCCAGCTGCCAAAAACCTATTTAACCCATAGGATAGATTAAGTACTGTGCATTTGCCATGAAAAATAGTAGAAAACAATACTCCTGCAAGACTAGTAATTAAAAGAGAAATATGAATAAAAATATTGAATAAAAATAGGTGACATTTTTCATTTTGGATATCGGAGTTTGAGGAAAAATGGTTAGAACAGGATGAGCAAGTAGAAAGAGATGTATGGAAAATCTGAATGGCATTTCTGAGTATTTTCAGGGGTTTTAGAAGTCAATGGGACTGAGTCTTTATTTGATCTAATTTCTGCACAAAACTCAGGGTTGTTCCTCCTGTTTCCTGATTGCTATATAATGAGGCCAGCTCTTGATTGGTCTCGATTAAGGTCATTAGTTTGTTCACAGATATAACAAAAAGAGGGAGTAAAGGAATCCTGGGGAGCTTGGGCAAGAGTTAGAGAGAGAGAAAGGCAGCGTAGAACTGATACAGCGTGTACGCGTATGTGGGAATGAGGTGCCTGCGGTGAAATGCACTGAGCCGTGAGCGGTGATGAAAGAGAAGGAATCAGGATGGAGCAGCGGATGCTCCTACTCTGCAGGGTGTGTGGGGAATAGGGAGAAGAGACGCCGAGTAAGCAGTTCCCCATACAGTCACCAGGAGGTGCTATTGTCCTGCTCTGGCTGAGGGCAGGTGGGAGGTGGGGTAGGGTGGGTGGTAGGCAGCCTTTGAGGAGTTTGGTGGCGAAAGTGCGAGGGAGAGTGTAGTGAACGTTCCAAGTTGGGTGTTACTCCTGCAAAGGGACTCTGGTTAGAAAGATTCAAATAAGTGATGCAGACAACAAATGCCCTGAGATCTAGAGGAGGGAGTGTGGACCCGGGGAGAATCCCAGACGAGGTGAGCCTGGACAGGAAGAGCAGGAAGGCAGGGGGCAGCCTTCGTGGCTAAAAGGGCCAGTGTGAGCAAAGTTGCTGAGGCAAGAGGGAGCCCGCTGTATCGAGGAAGAGAAATAACACCAAGGCATTGACTTTGTGAAATCAAGTGACATAAATGGGGATGTTAGGATGGAGGGTTTTTTTGTGGGTGGGGAGAAAAGTGAGATGAGTTGTTTTTTAAAAAACAAAATCTTTTGATTTTGAAATAATCTCAGATTTACAGAAAAGTTGCAAAGAGTGCAGAGTTCCTTGTACCCTTCACCCAGCTTCCCCTGATGTTTACAACTTACACGATCACGGTACATTTCTCAAAACTGAGAAATTAACATTGGCCCAATACTAGTAAGTAAACTATAGACTTTATTCTCATTTCACCAGTTTTCTCACTAATGCTATTTTTCTGTTCCAGGATCCCATTCAGGATACCATGTTACATTTAGTCACCCTTCATCTCCTGCCATCTGTGACGGTTTCTCAACTTACCGTTATTTTTCATGATCTTGACAGTTCTGAGGAGTACTAGTCAGGCATTTAGCAGACTGTCCCCCAATTTGGGTTTGTGTGACATGTTTTCGTGATTTGAGTGAGGTTATGGGTTTTTAGGAAGACTACACAGAGGTGACATGCCTTTCTCATAGACTTATATCAGGAGGCACAAGATCTCAACATGACTTGTTACTGGGGAAGTAAGTCCTTCAAGGCTCTCTCCTTGGGTAGCTTTAGCCTAATGTTATGGAATAATCTAGCATTCCTGCCTACATGTACCTTATTATCCAGATGAACTAGAACAGGCTTCCTGCTCCGGACAAGCTGCACACTTTACCCCCTCTGGGTGATTGCTCATCAGGATTCTCTACTGAAACATCACTATGTTTCCCTTCCCATACTCTGTTTGTTAGAAGTAGGTCACTAAGTCCAGCCCGCACTCAAGGGGTTGGAAATTAAGCTCCACCTTCTGGAGGAAAGAGTAGCAAGGAATTTACGGAGATATGCTAAAACCACCAAGTAAAAATACCCCTTTGGGAGGAGATGCTTTGAAGCTATGCAAGTATCTTATTTTGATGAATTCATCATTGGGTAAGTTGATTTGCTGTAACTACGGGACAGAGGACATATTTAGGTGGGAGATAGAGACACAGGACGAGAGCTCTGGGGGTCCCTAGGACTGGAGATTTGTGTGTGAGAGCCAGAGAAGTTCATTCTTTTGCTTGTGGTCAGTCACCCAGCAACCGGGGCTAGCTGAGTGTTGAGAACCTGGCCAGGGCCCCTACAGACGTGGTCATGGTGATGGGGGAAGTGGTGAGGGTGCAGCGTGGGAGGAGAAAGGAGCAATTAGCATGGGTGCCTAGTAATGAATTTGGGGCCATCTTTTGCAGAGGAGGACTTAGGAACTCAGTCAGCTGTAAGAATTCAGCTTAATTCCTTCAGCAGGAAGGAATGGCCCTTCCTGCTTGGCCCTGGGACGGACAGGAGTGGAGGAGATGTCCCCCAGCTTTGAGGGTCTTACTTCTGAGCTGTGACAGGAACCTGCTTCCCAGCCTGCTCAGGAACTGTTGACAACCTCCTCTTCAGGGCTGCAGCCTGACACAGTCCAGCTTGCTGGCCCGCTGATTCTGGTCAGTTCTTGATCAACCTGCCCTACCCCACCTCCTCCCCAGATTCAGGGAGTCAGTCTACAACTGGGACTCACTCTAGCTTTGCTGGTATGCAGGGAGCAGCAATGCACCATTACAGGAGCCGATGTCCCAGTCTATGTTTTCCTCCACGTCTCAGCTTTAAAGACAGTTGCCCGAATTCGGGAGCTGTTTGTTTCTGCAGAGCTGGGGTTTGGATCGGCCGCAGAGTGTCCCACAGGCTGGTTAGGACCCCCTTTCTCCTTCACTCCGAGTCATCTCTGCCACTGTCCAGCCTTTGAGAGACAGGCTGACATGGTGGGATCCAAGCAGATTACCCCCAAATATCTCCTGGGATTCACCAAGCCTGGCTCCTAATGTCCTGGTTTGACCACTTGTTGCTTCAGCTACACAGCCGATTCTCACTGTGTGTGTATATGTGTGTGTGCATGTGTGCTAAATAAACTGTGCATTGTCTTCACAGCATCTTCAACCTGTCTTTGATTGATCTGATTCCATCGATCTGTGACTTGGCTTCATCTCACCTCTTCCAAAAAGCCTTCCTGGACTAAGTTTACATCAATCTCATTTTAATTTAGCTAGTCTAACCTCAGTTCTATGCTGTCTGTAAGTGCTACTGAGTAGTTTCAAATGTGAACACTCAGACTCCCCATCTAGAGCAGAAGCTCCTTCAGGGTCTCTCCTGCCTCCCCGAGTCTGTACTATTGACAGGTGGACTGAAGGATGAAAATGGAAGGGTGTTTATCTTATATGGTCCCTAATGACTTGTAACTCAGTTCGTTCTCTGGAATGGTTGAAGATCTGGATCAAACTTGCAGGAATCTAGGGTTGTCCTGTCGGTTCCTGTATGTGTGCGGGAGTGGGGGTGGGTGGGGAAAAATGCCTCTTATTCTAACCCTATGGCCAGGCCTCGGTACTGCAGCTTCTCCAATTCCAAAGGAAATTAGCAGGAGGCAGAATTACCCTTCCTCGAAGGGGTTCAAAGAATCCCCCCTACCCTGAGGCAACACTCCCTCCCTCCCCACCTCCTACAGAGAATGCCCAGTACCTAGAATAATGATACCAGGGACAGACATCTCCCATCTGTCAAGAAGGGGAAAAACTCACTGGTTCTACCCAGGTGTTTCATTTTTTTCCTTGCCTCCTTATTTGCATTCAGTAAGGAGGTGACACATTCTAGAACATAACCTCCCTTTTTCATTCCAGGAATCGCACTGTTATTTCTGTGTTTGTGAAAGATAAAGGATTAGCAAGAATGCTTTGCATTAAGGGGCCATTTGTAAATGCTTTATAATTATTTATGAAATTATCTCGCATTTTATAGCATGGGAGATAACTTAAACTGATGTATTAAACATGCACAATCATTATTTTAACAATATTAAATGCACCTCTGTAGAATAATCATTTCATAAATACGAAGGAAGCGTTCAGAAGTGGCACCTTAATTTACTACGTTACAGGATTCGTGACACCCAAATCCACGACCCTTTCTCTTGAAGACAGATGAAGTTTCTTATCTGGCTGCAGCGTTCCTCTCTATTGAAGTGAAAATGAATTCTTAAACTAAAAAATATATTATCGAGGTAATTTTGGCAAGGCGATGAAGCAACGGGAGAGGAGATAAGAAGCAGAATTTCCAGGGACCAGAACAAAGTGGACGAACCTTTATTTTTGCTGGTTTTCGTCTTCCCCACGCCCAGGGTCCTGGAAGAGTCATCTGGTCTCGGGGTACCCTGCAGGGCTCTGGGGAGGAGTTAAGGACTGACTGACGGTAGAGACCGTTACATTACTGCCCTCTAATGCCGGGACTTGGGGGCTGTTTCAAGCAAGAGAAAGTCCAAAATAGAAGATCCATCTTGCACAGCAGTGAGTCTCTGCAGTGAGGGGGAAAATCCAGGAAAGACGTGAAATTTGGCAAATAGAGGTGAGAAGAAAGAGGAGAGAGAAAATACATAAATCCCATTCTATGATTTGTGTGCAGCTAGTCAGTTAATTTTTTAGCCAGGTTCGTGGATCCCTAGCCGTGCGGCTCCGCCTCATTCTGCTAGTGGTGCCCTCTGCCGGTCACTGTGAGAATTTCAACACGACACGGTCGAAGAGGGTGTCCAATACCAGTGAGGACGCGCTTTCCAGGGTCTAGGCCCTGTGCTGTTTTGTGAACATGATCTTATTCAGTTCTCACCACAATCATTGGATGAGAAAACTGAGCCTCGGAGAGTTGAGTGCAGACCCAGCCTCTTAACCGCTGGACTATGCTGAGTCAGCAGGCTAGAGAGCTGACCTTCCGGGGCCCCTTATCCAGCCCAGGCCCAGGGGTGAACGCAAGTCTATTCTGCATTTATAGACCATACTCTAGAGTCATAATGATCCTATCTGGAAGTGCATCTTAGTCTCTAACTTAAATCCAGCAATATCTCAAGTGCGTGTCCTTTGGGGTAGAATGAGTCTTTGGAATTTATATGACTCGTCTAAGATCTAGTCATGGCCCCTGCGTGTTCAAATACTGGAAGTCATGCTGACTCTTCTTTTTCTCTCCCGCCTCATACCCAATCCCCATCAGGAAAATCTGTCAACTTCACCTTCAAAATATGTCCAGAATCCAGCCTCTCCTGGCCACCTCCACCATCACCACCTTGGTCTAGGGCACTGTCATTGCTTATTCGTGCTGTTGCAGCAGCCTCCCAATTGGTCTTCCTGCTCCTCCCCTCCCCCTCTCTCCGCACACAGTCTCTTAACATGGCGGTCAGAGCAAGTCCATTAGAACGTCCTTGCCTCCATCTCACTCCAGGTAAAAGCCAGCTGGCCTCCCAATGAGCTGTAGAACCCTACAAAATTGGCCTCTCTGACCACATTTGCCACTTCTGCCTCCTTTTCTTACTCTTTGCTCACTCTACTCCAGCCCCACAGGCCTCTGTGGAATTCCTTGAATATGCAAGGCAAGCTCTGCCTCTGAACCTTCACACTGGCTGATCCCTCTGTCTGGAATGCCCTTCCCCCAGATATCCTTATAACTTACTCCCTCCCCTCCTTCAAATTTCTGTTCAAATGCTACCTTCTTCATGAGGCCTTCCCCGACTGACCTCTCTAAAATTACAACCCTCTGCCGCTCATCGTCAATCTTCTTTCCATTTTATTTTTCTCCGCCGCACATATTTTCTAGTTCGTTATATAATGGGTTGTTTATTATGGTTACTGTTTGTCTCACCCACTACAGTGTAAGCTCCCTGAGGGCAGGTGTTGTCTGCTTTGTGGTCTGCTTGTTCCCCAGCAATCTGGACAAGCGCCTGGGACATTGCAGGTACTTAACAAATATTGCTGAATTGTTAAATGCACGATGCTGCTCCTTTTGTCCCCAGCTGGTGGCAGGTAGGGTGACTGTCCTGGTTTGCCCAGTACTGACCTGATTTTAGCACTGACAGTCCAGCATCCCGGAAGACCCTAGTCCCCAGCAAATTGGGACGGTTGGTCACCCAAGTGGCAGGCAAGAAGAAGGGACAGCTGTCCTCAGGGGTGAATTAGGCCTTTCCCCCAGTCCAGGGGTCTGGAGAACCTGTCTTGACCCACATCCCTGGAGGATGGGAGAATAGCTCCAGCTCAGAAAAAGACTTTTGAGTTATTGAAATTGCAGCTTATTATTAAGAAGAAAGTGAGTTTCTATGTCCCTGTAAGTGGCCCAGGAGTAGAAAAATGATAGTGTAATGATGTTCCAGTGGAACAATTATTTTCCTGATAAAGTATCACTTTGATTATGCTCTGCCTTCTTACCCCACCTCCTCTGGCTGAGTTTAGTGGCCAATAAATCTTCCCGGAACCTCCCTGACCTGTGGCTGCCGTCTCCACGGGGACTCACAGGCTGGCCTGGTCCTCATCTGCCCCACTGCACCCTGCTTCTCTTCGCTGTGGTTTAGGATGATTAGCCTGGGCCAGAGCCGAGGGCAGAGGTGAGAGGAGAGTGAGGGAGAGAGGGCAGCTCAAAGGCTTGGGGTGTGACCTTGAACCAGAGATGAAGGCCTCGGATGGGGGCTGTGGTGGAAAGATGGAGAGAGGAGCAGGGATCAGAACGAGCTTTCCAAGGCAGCTCCTTAGGATTGTTTGGGCATGAGGCCAAAGGAGAAGGATCCGTTAGAAGGTGAGGATGGGTTTGAAAGAGCAGAAAATCGTAATGGGGTTCATCTGTGCTGCCAGCTGAGGGGGCACATGTGGAGACCTCTTTCTCTCTTTTTAGAACATCTCAGTGTTTACTCAGGTTGTTTGGTCCCTGAGTCTGCCCGTATTAGTCTCCTTGAGCTGCCCTAAGAAAACACCACAGACTGGGGGGCTTAAACAACAGAAATTTATTTCTTACAGTTCTGGAGGCTGGAAGTCCAACATCAAGGTACTGGTTGATTTGGTTTCTGGTGAGAGCTCTCTTTCTGGCTCTCAGAAGGCCTTCTTGCTGTGTCCTTACAAGGCAGAGAGAGAGAGAGAGGGAGAGAGGGAGGGAGAGAGGGAGGGAGAGAGGGAGAGAGAGAGGGAGAGAGAGAGGGAGAGAGAGAGGGAGAGAGAGAGGGAGAGAGGAGGAGGGGCGCAGAGAAGAGAGAGCATGAGCTGGTGTTTCTTCCTCTTCTTATAAAGGGACCAGCCCTATCGGATTAGGGTTCCCCCTTATGACCTCATTTAACCTTTATCACCTCCTCATAGGTCTTATCTCCAAATACAGTCACATTGGGGGTTAGGGCTTCAACATATGAATTTGAGGGGGGTGGGCACAAACGTTCAGTCCATAACATTGCCTAATTGCTCACTTTCAGCCTGAAGATTATATCTTGTCCCCAGATATTTAACTCAGTGGTTCTCAAAGTGTGGTTCTTGGACCAGCAACATCAGCATCACCAGGGAACTACTCAGAAATGCAAATTCTCAGGCCACGCCCCAGACTTTCTCAATCAGGGCCTCCAGCAGTCTGTGTTTTAACAAACCCTCTGTGGAATTCTGATGCAAGGGAGAATTGGAGAACAACTACTGTGAATAAAAACATAAGCATGCCATCTCTGAGAATGATGCCTTGAGATTTTCAAACTTTAGAATCAGAATCACCTGGAGAGCTTATAAAAACACAGATTGCCGGGCCCCACCTGCAGAGTTTCTGATCCGGGGGTTCTGAGGTGAGGCTTGAGGATCTGCATTTCCAGCAAGTTCCCAGGGGCTGCTGCTGCTGGTGGTCTTGGAACCACTGTTTTCAGTGGACTCTCTGGGCACCTTCTGGAAAGCTGTTCTTCTGGCTACGTAGGACCTTCCCTTTGGACCTAGTTCCAAAGTGTTCTCTGTCTCCTTCACTCCAGACTTGACTGATCCCTGCATCCTCAGGTGACGTTGCCTTGGGGTCCTGCTCATCCCCCATGGTCTGGTGTCGAGGGTTGGGGAGTTTGCCGAAGCACCTGCTGCCTCAATATAGGCTCACGCTGGAGACGGAGAGTAGGTCCGAGTAACCGCATGTCTCTGTCTCTGACGGGGCCTCTTTCACCACCTCTATTTCTGGACAGGGCGCCCAAGCCCAGCCTCTGATCTCAGTCCTATTCCCACTGCTGGTGGAGCCTTGCCTTGACTGTGCTTTGATCTCTTTCTCTAGCACCCAGGTCTTGTGCATCACTGGATCCTTGTGTTAATTTCTGCTCCTGAACCTGGAGGCTCAAGCCAGGGCCCTCCTGCTGGTAGCTAGCCTTACTCCTTCCCGAATTTCATGAGTATGGCCTGCGGGGAGGTGATTCCCAGGCACTGAGTTGCCCACGTGTGACTTCCCTCCTCAGGGCCTGGGCCACCAACTGCTGCAGTTCCCTTCACGTACCTCTGTGTCCACACCAGCGCCAGCAATGGTCCTCGTGGGGCTAGCCCCACCCAGTGGGCAGTCCTCCCACCATGAGCCTGCCCACCCAGCTGCCGTCCTTCTTCCAGGCTGGACCATGTCCTGCGATACGACAGGTTCGGGTTGTTCCTGGGGTGATGCTGGCACTTGGAGATGCAGCATTGCTAAATTCCATGATGCTGTGGCCACGGAGGGATGGGCTGAGCTGCTGGCTGGGCACCCCTGTCCTTAGGATTAAGGACAGGTGGTGGGTTTTTACTGCATTGTTATCAATTATAGGGGTCTTTCAGCAATTACTGGCTGGGAATGAGAGGAATGAAGAAGCCTGTGGTTTTTGTCCTAATTTGTTTGGTTTGGGGCTGGACCCCAAGCTCAGGAACCACAGTAATTAGCCCAGCTGCAGAATTGGGCAAACGCAGCACATGGCTGTCGTTGCTCCAAGGGGCTGGGCTGGCACCAGAGCCATTGGCTGTAACAAGGGCTTTTGTCAGCTGAGGGGGCCATGATTGCTGCAGCGGATGTGGAGGGGGCCAGGGCCATGAGTCCCAGCCTCTCCCTCCTGCTCCCTCTTTTGGCTTGTGGAGCTGCCCCATGGCTGAGTCTGGGGGTGAGGGTTAGGGAGGGAGGGAGCCCTGGCTTAGGAGGGCAGAAGAGAAGGGATGGCACAGCCTCTCAGTGGCATGGAGGCTCATTTGATATAGAGGTTGGGGTTTGGTGCTCCCTGAGTGAGAGAATGCAGAGAGAAGGGAGCATGGTAGCCACATGCAAATAGAAGTGGTACATAGGCCTAGAGCTCTGGGGAGGGGGCACCTGCAATTTGCCAAGCCAACCAGAAAATTTAAAAGATGGCTCAACATGCATTCTGGAGCTCTGGTGGGGAGAAGGGTAAGCAAGAGTCAGAGAAGTGAGGGGCCCTGAGACTGCTGAGAGGGGCTCTGTGTCAACTGCTGACAGGGATGGGGCTGGGGGGCGTCTTCCCACGGTGGAGCTCATCAGTTTCATCTGGAAGTGCATTCACAAGGCCTGTCACTGGGGCTCCAAGCTGTGGGAGATGTGGGCACTGGGATACGTCCCACAGATTTCATGGGGGCTCCAGGGCTGCTGGGGGAGCCTTCCCCACCCTGGCTTTGAACTGAGGCATCCAGCAAAGACATGCTCAGCCTCCTGATCCAGAGAAACTGGGAGATAGTAAATGTTTGTTGTTTTAGGCCACTACATTCTGCGGTGGTTTGTTACACAGCAATAGATGACTAACACACCCAGATATCACCAATTCTTGATCTCTGCGATTCCCTCAGACTCGCTCCACTCCCTGTTGTCCCTACTTCCCATTCTTTTTTTTTTTTTTTTTTGTGAGGAAGATCAGCCCTGAGCTAACATCCATGCCAATCCTCCTCTTTTTGCTGAGGAAGACCAGCTCTGAGCTAACATCTATTGCCAATCCTCCTCCTTTTATTCCCCAAAGCCCCGGTAGGTAGTTGCATGTCATAGTTGCACATCCTTCTAGTTGCTGTATGTGGGACACTGCCTCAGCATGGCTGGAGAAGTGGTGTGTCGGTGTGCGCCCGGGATCCGAACTCGGGCCGCCAGCAGCGGAGCACGTGCACCCAACTGCTAAGCCACGGGGCCGGCCCCCCTACTTCCCGTTCTTTAGCTTCCTGACTCTATCCCTGACCCCTGACCTCTTGTTTTTTAGTTTTTTTTTGTGAGGAAGACTAGCCCTGAGCTAACATCCGTTGCCAATCCTCCTTTTTTTGCTGAGGAAGATTGGTGCTGTGCTAACATCCGTGCCCATCTTCTTCTACTTTATATGTGGGACGCCTGCCACAGCATGGCTTGACAAGTGGTGAATGGTCCGCGCCTGGGATCCAAACCTGAGAACCTGAGGCTGCCAAAGAGGAGCACGGGAACTTAACAGCTATGCCCTTGGGCCGGCCCCCTGACCTCTTATTTTGATTCCACGTATTCAGTTCCTTCTCTAGATGCTTGGGTTGATGGTCAGGTCTTGGATCTGATCGTGTGGCTTTAATCTTGGTGCTTCTCTAGATGCAATGTTGCGGATCTGCCTTCTGACTTCACACTTCGTAATCTTCTGTAAGAAACAACCTCCTGATCT
Source organism: Ceratotherium simum simum (assembly GCF_057802395.1). Taxonomy (NCBI): domain Eukaryota; kingdom Metazoa; phylum Chordata; class Mammalia; order Perissodactyla; family Rhinocerotidae; genus Ceratotherium; species Ceratotherium simum. The sequence goes on along the minus strand of NC_141901.1, from coordinate 28,365,311 downwards.
CCACCCTGGCCAGGCTTGCCTCTCACCTGCCCCAGGTCTGACCCAGAAGCAGGATCTGAAAATCAGCCAAGTTACTCGAGCAGGAAAGCTCAACCAGACACTCTGGAGAGATTTTCAACGAAAGCTGAAACAACCTCCTTATCACGAGAAAATCCACTGTGTTGTAGCCTTCACCCCATTCTCTTAGAGTCCTATCAATCTGGACTTTCCTGCGTTTGTTAATTGATGGATGGCCAATGGCTGGCTCATTACTTTGTAAAAACAAGATGTTGTTTTCAGATATTTTTCTTTCCTCCCTCTCCCTCCCACCACCAGCACATTTAAGAGCTTTCATTCTTTAAGTATAGTCAGTATTTCATTCATTATTATCATTATTTTTGCAATTTAGACATTAAAATGATTGGGTCTGGGTTCCATTACAGGGCTCTGGTGACTTAGGGTAAATATTCTCTGAGACTGAGAAAGTGTTTGGGTACTTTTTCTCAGTCATTCTGGTCTCATGATAAATCAGAGTAAATAAATCCTGGTCTTAGAGTAAATCAGAGGCCAACCCAAGGTTGGGCATAGAGCTGGAATTCAATTCGTGTTCACTGGATTGCCAATAGATACTGATGACTCACATTAGATTCAGTGTTTCTGTGTGGGTTGGAGGACATCTAGCCTAGGTTGGAAATTGGATATGATCTTCCTCATCTCTTGTCACCAAGGAAATAATATCCTCATAGATGGAAATGCTTGGTAACAAGAGATGAGTGCTTTGCCTATAGAGGATGCATGGTAAATGTTTGCTGAAATGATGAACAAAGATTGTTAACACCCACTGAGGACCGGTCTGGCCACTCTGCCCACTCTCCCTGGATGATTTCATCTATGATCATACTGTAATCATCATCTATGACCTGATAATTCCCAAAGCATTATCTCCAGGCCGTTATCTCTCTTGAAGTTCAGACCCATGTATCTGGCAGCTCACTAGACAATCACCCTTGAAAGTCCCTCGGAAACTGAAAGCTCTTCATGTCCAAAATTGAACTTATTATCTTTCACCCAAAGCTGCTCCTCATCCTCTCTTTCCCATCTTCTGGAATCCCTCCACTTTGCTCAAGCCAGAAAACTAGGGTCAGATGTGGCTCCTCCTTCTTGCTCACACTGTACTTGTGGTCAGTCACTGAATTAATCTCTTGCATATCTCTTGAATGGACTTCTCTCCATCTCCATGGTCACCCTCATATCTTTCCTGCTTTACTCTTTTTTTTTTTTTATTTTTTTTTTTAAAGATTTTATTTATTTTATTTTTTCCCCCCAAAGCCCCAGTAGATAGTTGTATGTCATAGCTGCACATCCTTCTAGTTGCTGTATGTGGGACTCGGCCTCAGGATGGAGGGAGAAGTGGTGCCTCGATGCGCACCCGGGATCCGAACCCGGGCCACCAGCATTGCAGCGCGCGCACTTAACCACCAAGCCACAGGGCCGGCCCTCCTGCTTTACTCTTAACGGGCCCTTTGCTTCCAGGGTGGCCTGTGGCCAGTTCATCTCCACATTCCGGCCAGAGAGATGAGCACAACATGCAGTTCTATTCACATCATCCCTGGTTAAAACCATTCAAAGACTTTTTATCACCCTTGGGTAAACTGCCCAAGCTGTGAGCAGAGGGGTCAAGGCCCCACCTGATCTGATCTGGCCCCACTTCTTTCTGCAGCCTTATCATTTTTTCATTACACACCTTGAATTTTATGTTTCAGGCACAGTGAATACCTTATGGCTATTCTCTCATGCCTTCGAACACAGGATTTCTTTACCTGGGAATCTCCTCCCCCTTGGCTCACCGCTTGGCCTGGGTTTCTTCTCTTTGTCCTTCCAAACTCAGCTTAGATGCCATCCCCCCTGAGAAATCTCCCCTAGCCCCCAAGTCTGTCTTGGCTATTTCCTGGTGTTCTCCTGTTGCACCTTATGCTACTCTGCCATGATAAATACTTACTTGCCCCCTGGAGAGCAGGGATGGCCATTGTGTCCAGTGCCCTGGACAGTTGCCCAGGCCACAGGTGGGGATTAGTAAATAAGTCAAAGAAATCTATTGAGGGAAAATTTCCCACCTTCTAGGTACTAGTACATAGTAAAAACCTCCCACCCGCCCAACACATCCAGCAAGGAAAATTTGTTGGTATAATGTGATGAGCGCTAGACTCAGGGTCCTGAGGCTGCAGGTTCGAATCCTACCTCTGCCTCTTATTAGGGGAAGTTACTGAACATCTAAGCCTCAGCTTGCTCAACTGCAAAGCAGGAACCATAACACATACCAGAGACGGTTGGTGTGAGGATCCCACGAGGCAGTGTTTGCTAAGGCGCCCATCTCAGTAAATGGCTGGCTAGGATGGAGTCATCCCCTTTGTTCCCACAGGAGCCTGTACCCAGGGCAATGAACTTGTGCTTTCAAGAGCAAGGCTGACAGAGCCAACTTGATAAGGGCCCTGGTTGTCGGATATGATAATAATAGTCTAATTTATTAATATAAAGGCCCGCTAATAGAGGCGGCACTTTTAATTAGCCAACATGGCCACGATATTAATTTTTATCCAGAGTTATTTAAATCCGGGAGCCTTCCTCCCCTCTTCTGTTAGCACTTAGCTGGAGGGGGATTGAGAACATTTGTAATTGGATTTCTGTGCAGGACTTAATTATAAGGAGACAATAAAGCCCATGAAAAGCGGCAGGTTCTATACCCGCTGACTATTATTTTCCAGAGACACCCTCAGGCCAATGAATGCACAGATTTATCTAAATTATAATTTTTAAACTTAACAAAGCTTTCCTCCCCCCACCCCCGAAGACTGAGTGGTATCTGCTGGGAGTACAGATTTGCAGGGAGGAGGGAACAGAGGCGGAATGCTTCATTCCTGTAATCAAGTCTTCCGCTCCATGGGCCACTGAGCGACTTCCCCAGGCCCCTCGGGATCTCAGAAGTGTATTTTCTTCCCTTGGCCAAATGGCTTATTAATAGAATTGGCTTATTTATATCTCACCCGGAAAATCCCAAAGTGAGACAGCAACAGGGAGATATCGAGCCTATTAGTTGTTGGGCTTGTTGTCGTGGGGGGAAATCTAGTTATTAATTTACTGCCCTTCACCAGTGGTGGAATCGATTCAGAGGAAACCAAAAGGAAAAGAAGAAGAAGAAGAAGAAGAAGGAAAAAGCCACGTTTCAGACCATCTGGGAAAACTCACAGAGACAAGGCTAAACCATTTATACCTTTAGCAAAGCTGTCTAACCTTAGGAGAGTGGGGAGCCCATGCCTTGTCTGTGGTCAGCCAGGTGTGGTGTGAGCACCAGCATTCACAAAGCGTCTACAGTGGTCCTGCCTGTTTGCATACATCATTGCATTTGACTCTCACAACCACTCTGGGAAATGGGCTTATTTTACCCACTTCACAGAAGAAACGTTGTTCATTCATTCATTCTGCATCTGTTGAATCCCCTTGGGAGAGATGATTGTGGACAAGATAGAGTCCGCCCTCCTGGAGCATACTTTCCAGTTCAGTTGGAGAGACTTGCCCAAGGTTACCAGCCAGCATATATACTTGGCAGGACTAAGATATGAACCTAGGTAGGTTCTGCCGATGCCAAAGATGGAGGAATCACTTTGCCTTCTCCTGAGGGCCAGGTTCTGTGGGTGGCGTGGCCTGCTACAAAGCATATGATGTGAGGGTCCATCTACAGTCCTAGCTGGGCAACCTCAGGGGAGGAAAAGAGGCCACCAACCAGTATAGTTTAGTTTAGGACCTGGAAGAAAAGTGTACGCTGAGATGAGGGCATGGGAGAGTACTTTTGCTTCACCACAAGAGTGATGAGTTCAGGAGTACATGTGTTTTTCTTTAAGAAAAAAAGTTACAAGCATCATTACACTTGTAGAAATTTGGGGGAGGGTGGGAAATGAAATAAGTAAGAAATAAAATAAAATTCACCCACAACCCCACTGCCCTGTTCAGATCGCACTGTAACATATTGTGAACAGTTTTCCAAATCATTAAAAATTCTTTATGGGCACAATTTTAGGTGATAATATAATATTCCATCTTGTGGATATGCTGTAAGTTATTTAACTTTCCAAACCTTGCTGGATATCCAAAAACATGGATGTATTTAATCTGTTTCTACTTATTATTATAAATAAAATTGATGAACATACAGTTATGTGCCACGTAACAACGTTTCAGTCAACAATGAACTGCATATACGACGGTGGTCCTATAAGGTTAGTACCATATAGGCTAGGTGTGCAGTAGGCTATACCATCTAGGTTTGTGTAAATACACTCTATGATGTTCGCACAATGACAAAATCTCCTTAGGATGCATTTCTCAGAACGTGTCCCCGTCGTTAAGCGATGCATGGCTGTATATGTTTGTTCTCACTTTTACTTGCTCAAAATCGCAGTGGAAATATTGCAACAAAGAGAATGAATATTTTATAGACTCTTGAGGCTTATTGCCGTATTGCATTCTAGAAATATCGTACAAATTTCTATCATGCCAGCAGTGTGTGAGTGGCCCATCATTGTACCATACCTTCATCAATACTCTGCATTGACTTTTACAAGTACTTGTTAATTTGATAGGGAAAAAAATGTATTCCATTATTGTGTTTTCTTCACATATATTGATTGCTAGTGAGGTTCAACGTTTCTTTGTATGTTTAAACCACTATTTGTATTTCTTCTGCAAATAGCCTATGCTCGTTCTTTGCACATTTTTCTTTTGGGTTTAGTGGTTTTGTTATGTATAAATGCTATTTTATATTTTAAGAACATTAATTTTTTGATGTTTTTGTTGCCGACATTTTTCTCAGGTTGATTTTGCTGTTTATTTTTACTTTCTATGATGTTTTTTATAGAGATGGTTTGAATTTTTATGCAGCCAAATATATCTATTTTTAATTTGTGATTTTTCCGATTGCTTTTATGCTTAGAAATTCCATCTCCACACTGAGATAGAAATAGTAATCTATACTATTCTAAGTATTTTATGGTTTCATTTTTTTACTTCTGAAATTCATCTTTAATCCATCTGAAATGTTTTGTTCTATGTTATGTGATAAGGATTTAAATAGATTTTTCCCCCTAAATACTTAACCATTTAGCCCAGGATCATGTGTTAAAGAATGCTTTCTTTCCCCTTTGGCTTGGGTGCCACCTTTATCACACACTACATTTCTTTTTTAATGTACAGTAGACTATTCTGACCTGTCTTATTCTGTTCAATCGGTTCTTTCATGATAATCACACTGTTTTAATTATTGTATCTTTATACATTCACATATTTTAAAATATGACATATTCGTATATGAAATGTAGCATTTTATTATCCAGTGGAACAAATCTCCCACAATTATTCTGTTTTTTTAAAAAAAATTGGCTATTCTTGCTCATTTTCCAGATGAATTTTAGAATCACGCTGTCTAGTTCAAGAAAAAAACAATACCATTTGGGACTTTGAAAAGGATTGGAGTCAACATATATCTTAATTCATGAACCATTTGCATCTTTAGACTGTTCAGTCTCACCATGCAGGAAAATGACACGTTCTGGGTTTTTTACCCTTTCCTTTGCTTTTGCAGGTTTAACTCTTTGGTCTAAGTGCAATTCTGATGTGTACCACGAGGTGAGGATCAAAATGGATTCCTTATCAAATAGCCATTTGTCCCAAATCCCAGTTTTTGCATAACTCACACCTTCTTCAATGATTTACGATGCTCTGTTACCATTTATTAAGTCCTTATGTATATATTAGGGTCTGTTTCTAGGCTGTCTAATCCCACTAATCTGTCTATTCGTGTGCTAATGCCACACTATTTTGATTGTTTTCTGGTCTTTTCCAGCACTAGTTGGAAACACCACCCCTTCCAGATGGCTCTTGGAGTCACTGCCTGCTTTCTCCCAAACCGGGATTCGTTTCCGGAATACAGAGTCAGCCCCGTGATCAGATCCTCTAGTCGGAAGATTTTCAGCTCCCCCAGGGACTTGGATGGAACAGTCTGATGCCAGGTTTCAGTTTTTAGGTGAGAAAACACCAAGGCTGGTGGAGACTGAGGCCTGCCCCCTGCCTCAGCTCTTCTCTCAGTACAGCACAGCTAGATGCTGGTTGTGGGAGAGTTCCAGTCTCCAGACTCCCCAGGGAAGAGTGAGGGAGAAAGAGGGGCCAAAACATTTCAGGGAGGTGGTGCAAGATAATAATGCTAGGATAGAAACCTCCTCATGTCTTGAGAGCCTGCTACGTGCCAGGCCTGTGCAAAGGACGTTACATACATTAGTCCAATTTTCGCCAGAACCACTGAAGCTAATACCACATTTCACACATTAGAATACAGCTCAGAGGGAGGAAGAAACACCTAATATCAGCCAGCTACTAAGTGGCAGAGCCTATTTTTCACCCCAGTTGTGTCTAATTCCAAACCCTGAGATTATTCTGAGCTGTGTTGACTCAGCCAGAAGCAGAACTGCAGCCCTTCCCCCAAGGACTCCTCTCATTAGGGAATTTGTCTTCTGGAGAAAATGCTTTAGGCTACTGGAGCTTTGAGGGGTCTCTAACTCCAGCTCTCATGGTAATAGAATCTGGTGATATGAGGTCCAGGGTTTGGAAGCCGGTTGCCTGAGCCAGGGCTCTGTGGTCGCCTCTCTACCTAGGCCACCCTAGGGTCCAGCCATCCTCAGTCGTGGCAGAGGTTCTGCCTGCACGTCCTGCCTTCCCCTCCCTCCCTCTCCCCAGTCTGCTGCTGCCCCCTCCTCCCAGCCAGGCAGGCAAGTTGGCCTTTTTACCTGCTGACTTCCAAGGTTGAGTGTGTATGTGGGAGAGTCTGGTGCCCAGTGAGGATGGGAAGCAGAGTGTGGGGCACAGGGAAGAAGAGGAGAGGGGAAGCTCATTATTTTAAAAAGGATTCTGTGGACCTGGTTTCATTCTGTCTGAAACAATGGCTGAGATGGCTAAAACGGCAATAATTTTAACATAATCAGCCTTCACTTATTGAATCTCTGCTAATAAAAAAGTACAATCTAACTTTGCCTCTAATCTTGGTCAATAAACAGTAAGCAGATGGTTGCCTTTCCACCCATGTAATCCGTGTGTCCTAGGCCTCGGGGAGCCTCCTTTTTGCCTTTGGAAGTTAGTGCATATTCACATATCCATGTGTTAACATAGCTCCCACATTCAGTTTTCACGGCCTATAGCATTCTATCATGTGGATAATCCATAATTTAAAAAAACGTACTTCGAATGCTGTCTGGAAGGGGCAATGCATGAATAGACTGATAGTGAAGGATCTGGTCATGAGAAGATAAAGCACATTTGCGTTTGTGGGGGGATTTTGCTTTTGGGGGGGCATGGGAAATGTAATAGTGAAAACTATTATTCTGAAGCCTTCCTCTGATGCAGGTAGAGCCCTGGGCTAGGAACCTGGGCTCTTGGGTTCTGAGCTTGGCTTTTTCTTTTCTTTACTTTGTGTGTCTTGGTAAGATACTTCCTTCCCTGGTTCTCAGATTTTGCTTGCTCTGTTCTGATAGTCATAGAAATCATGAAACCACAGAGATGGAGGGACAAGGGAGATGACTTCATCTAACCCTCTTATTTTACAGATGAGAAGAAATGAGCCGCGGAGGTCAAGTGACTTGCCCAAGGTCGCAAAGTGAGCTGTTGCCTTTGCAGATGCCACCTCCACCAGCCTCGTGTTCTGGGAATCACATCAGAGACGGAGGGCTGGGCACTCCCTTGGAGAAAGGCCTGGTGAGACCCTTTGTTGTTATTCACGCCAGCCCAGCTTTGAACTTTCGGGGTGTTTTCCCATCTAACGTGCTAACATGTACCTCCTGGACTTCACCTCTCCTCTGGATGCCCAGCAGGGCTGACCTGACCAGGCTCTAAAGGAAGAAGGAGGAGAGGGCCACGAGGCTCCCACTAGAGCCCTGAGGCTGTTCTGTTTCCTTCCAGGACCCTTGCCTCACGTCTCTTGTCTTTTCCATCTGTACGAACCGTCCTTCAGCTGCTCTTGGAACCGGCCAAAGCAGTCTCAGCGTTGCTCTGCTGTGCTGGCAGCCTGGGAATGGTTTGGCTTGTCATAATTCTCTCACCATCTTGCTATATTTCTGTCTCAGTTCACGGAAAGCTCAAAGTGAACCAAGTCACAGGCCCGGGGGCTGGGATAACAGGGGCTGGGTGGGGCCTTGAGGCCCCGGAGATCTGGTCTGATGGGTGAATCCACAGCTAGGACGTCTCTGGTTCCAGTGGAGCTTCCCCTAGGGACACTGTTTTGCTGTGTGGTGGGGACTGGAATGAGACCCCGGGAGCTGGTTTTGTCCATGTAACGTTATCACTGAACAATACCCAGTTGGCGATGTTACTGACGCAGAGATGGAGGAGATCCAGGAAGGATGAGACCAGCTCAAGGCTGAGGAGGAGGGAAGCCTGGGTGTCTGTGGTATGTGGGTCCAAGTCCTTTCCCCTCCCCTACAGGGACCAGAGCAAGGGGTCCCTGAAAGGAGAGATGGGCAGCCTGGAGGGAGTAGGGGTGGAGCGCAGGGGGAAGAGAGAATCCCATCACAGTTTTCCAAGTTCAGAATTTTCTAAAGACTAAGATCAGAGAACATCAGAGGAAGGTTCCTCAAAGGTGGTGTGTTGAACAAGGGCTCGCTGAGCTGGGCTCATTGTCCCATGTCTGTATGGCTGTTTCTTGTGTCTCTGATTAAACACAATTTTAATTCGGTGCAAAGGCACACAGAAGGAGGAGGAAAATGGCAATGGGAGTGTAGGCACAGGGAAGGAGCAGCAGAGGATGCGCTGGTGGGAAGGGCTGGCCTCCAGCCTCCCTAACATCTGGACTCTAGGGCTGTGTGCTGAGTCCCTCCTGTCCAGGGATTCCTGAGATGGTGACGTGGAGTTGTTGCCTCTGGAAGTTCTTCCATGGCCTGGGTGGACCGAGAAATGGAAGGGGTAAAAAGAATAGGAAAGGTGCTAAGTTTAGTCTCCATGTCCACTTGGCATCACAAAAGGTCCTGTGTGTCTTTTTCCCTTTCCTTTCTCTCTTTGTTTTTTAGGGTAGAGATTTGGCCTACTCATCACTCTTCTCCCCAGCTGTCCTGTCTCCAGGTCAACTCTGAAGTAGGAGCCTGGTTCTTGAGCCAGCACAATCCCTTTTCGTTTTTAAGATCTTCTCAACTCTTTGCCAGATGGGGTTTACAATATAACAAACCCCGGGGCAGGTAAAAGCTAAATAAATCTCAAATCATATTGGGTAATCCTGGTCTTCATTCAAGTATAAATGGATTAAGTCCACAATCTCATAGTCTGCTTTTCTCCGTCTTCCCCCTGGGGATCCCTCCCATTCATTCCATCACTCTTTTATCCTGGGATGGGGCTCCCTCCACATCCAGCACCACCTCTAGGCCTCTCCTTTGTCTCTTAGTCTAGCAGAAATCTTGTTGGTCCTCTGTCAGTGGAAAACAAGTGCCTCAAGACTCAGGTGACTTTTGTTATGTTCTTCAGGAATGCTTAAGAATCTCTGCCCCGGGGCTGCCCGGTGGCGCAGAGGTTAAGTGCACACGATCCGCTGTGGCGGCCCCGGGGTTCGCAGTTCGGATCCCGGGCGCGCACCGACGCACCGCTTGTTAAGCCATGCTGTGGCGGCGTCCCATATAAAGTAGAGGAAGATGGGCACAGATGTTAGCTCAGGGCCAATCTTCCTCAAAAAAAAAAAAAAAGAAACTTTGCCCCCATGCTCTATGGATTATTTCCTGATACAGGGATACCAGTGGAGGCTTAAGAGAAAAGAGCTAAGGGTGGGTCTGGGTGAAGGGATGTTTACCCAGGGCAGCTCCTTAAAGGAATGCAGAATGCCCTCTCCTACAGGCTGGAACTCTGTAAAAAGCGCCTGCATACTCCATCAACTCTGGAAATGCTCCAGGCCACTTGTACTGTTGCCTCTTTGTTACTTCACATTTACCCATCCCTATGGTGGTGCCATATTTGGCCCTTGCTCTCCCCATACTTCCTGGGATCTGAGGCTGAGTTTTGCACTTGGATTCCAGTTTGACCATTGGCGTTTCTCTCTACCTGGTCTACAATGCAGCTGTGGGTTGGTGGCACCCCTGTCTGATATGGAGGGTAGCCCCTAGGTGGACCTTAGGGGACCACTGGGTACAACCCAGGGTGGTAGTGGTGGGGGAGACCTGGGCCAGAAGGGGATGCAGAGTGGGTTGGTTCTTGGCTTCCTCTCTCTGTCTCCGCTAGGGTAACTTCACTAGGATCTGGATTCTGTATGAGCAGTTCTTTGATAAAAAGCTGAAAACTACTGATCTTTTCTAAGCCCTTTCAATTTATAAAGGAGAAAGCTAAGATTGAACAAGGAGAAGAGATTTGTCAAGGCCACCCAAAGTGGTTTAGTGGCAGATTAGGGCTTTAGGAGGAGACAGGCCCAATGGCTGGAGCAGGTTCCTGAGGACGTTGACCCAGTGGCAAAACCCATCCCTCCAAACATCTTGTGGATTTTAGCATCTTGGCCCAGCTCTGGCTGGGAGACACTTGAAGGCCCAGGAAGCTTGAGTGCTGCTGTTGCAGGCTGGCTCTGAGCAGTAAGGCCCTTCTACCCCTCTGCTTTGAGTACCGTGTGCCGAAGAGGCGAGGCCGCTTCCCTGAGCCCCAAAGAGCAATGGGCCTTTCTCTGAGGCCACTGACACCACAGCTTGTGAAGATCTGGGGTCAAACTCTGATGAAGTCACTAACCTCTGTATGATTTTGAATTGTTATATAATCACTCTGAGCCTCAGTTTCCTCATCTCAAAAATGGGAGTAAATAATATTTGCTTCCTTAGGCTTTTATAGGAGTCAATTAGATCATGTGTGTGTAGCCCTAACAATAGGAAGTGTACACTAGACACAAGATCGTTGCTGCCAGATGAACATAACAGCCTGGGAAGCTCACAAGATTAGGATGTCAGGCACCAGGTCCTAGACTTTTCCAGGTGCTTAGCACAGAGTATAGCATATAGACGGCTCCCAATAAATATTTGATTAAACAAACAAATGAACAGGGACAGGCTTGTCCTGGAGAAGAATCCCTGTCCAGCTCCCCTACGCATGCATACACTCCCCACATTCTACCTTCCTCCTTAAGGTTGAAGAAGAACTTAGGACCTCATCATCTTGGGGGAAATGGCCAAGAGGAGTGACAGTGGGTGTTTCTGTTCTTGCTCGGCATCCTCACTCTTCTAACAGGGGAATGGAGCTGAAGTGAAAATGAAGGCCCGCCTCTAATGCAGAGGAAGAGGCGGGTTCCTGCAGTCCCTGAAGCTCAACGTTCACTGCCATCAGCTGGGACTTAGCTCCAACAATGGTTTTGTGGCCTTTAAAGTCACTGAAGGGGGCCAGCCCAGTGGCGCAAGGAGTTAAGTGCGCACTCCGCTGCTGCAGCCCGGGGTTCGCCGGTTCGGATCCCGGGCGCGCACCGACGAACTGCTTGGCAAGCCATGCTATGACGCCGTCCCATATAAAGTGGAGGAAGATGGGCATGGATGTTAGCCCAGGGCCAGTCTTCCTCAGCAAAAAAGAGGAGGATTGGCAGATGTTAGCACAGGGCTGATCTCCTCACACACACAAAAAATAAAGTCACTGAGGGTGTCCCAGGTGGAGGTGGAGTGAGGCACTGCGAGGATGGAGAGCTCCTTGTGTATTCTCTGTGTCTGATGCTTCAGGCTCTTCTCCTGTGTGGCTGGGGGCACTTTGAGACACTGCATCAGAATTCCAGGTTGAGCTTTTCAAAGACAGGTCATCAAAGTTTGGAGGACTTGAGGTGACCATCAGGAACTGAGAAATGGAGCCAAACGAAGATGGGACAACCAAGAACAGATGAGACTGGGGAGATGGATCAGGAAGGTTGGATTCTGCATGATTCTTGGGAATTAAACAGCCAAATTTTCTTTTTCTACCCGTTTCTGGTGTATGCTTCTTGGGTGGGCCTCTTGTAAATGGGCTACAATAATACAGACATTTATGAGTTTGGGAGAAAAACCAGAGGAGGAAATGGTTGCCAGTCTTTTCCACTCCTTATTGTTACCCATGATGAGCCCAAGAGTCAGCCCCTCTTCCCTGATCTGGAGCTGGAGCCCTCCCTGTCCCTCCATCATTCCTGTCCTCAAAGACACTCCATTCATCATGGATGTCTGTCCCTTTTCTTCTTGGGTTAGCTAGCAAAGGTTGGGATTTTTCAAAAGCATTATCTACTAGGAAACTAAGGGTGAAAGATGAAAAAGCATCAAAGTGTAGAATGGTGGATGCTAGGGGCTGGGAGGAGGGGAGAATAGGGAGTTATTGCTTAATGAGTACAGTTTCAGTTTTACCAGATGAAAAGAGTTCTGGGGATGGATGGTGGTGATGGTGCACAACAATGTGAATGTATTTAATAACACTGAACTCTAAAGAGTTAAGATGGTAAATTGTATATTGTGTGTATTTTACCACAACAGAAAAAAAACACATCCAAGTGGATGGATTTGCAGATCACATGCATGGAGTTTAGCTTCAGTGTTTGATTTGTCTTTTCCTCACTGTGGTGGTTAATTTTATGTGTCAACTTGTCTAGGCTGTTTGGTCAAACACCAAGACTGGTGTTGCTGCAAAGGTATTTTTTAGATGTGAGTAACATTTCAATCAGTAGACTTTGAGCAAAGCAGATGACCCTCCATAATGTGGGTGGGCCTCATCTAACAGTTGAAGGCATTAAGAGCAAAACTGAGGTTTTCCAAAGAAGAAATTCTGCCTCTAGACCTTTGGACTCAAGACTGCAAGGTCTACTCTTGCTGGAGTCACTAGCCTGTCAGCTTGCCTGCAGATTTCAGACTTGCCAGCCTCCATACCACGTGAGCCAATTCCACAAAGTCTCTCTCTTTCTCTATCTACTCTCCATACATACACACACACACTAACACTCCCTATTGGTCTATTGGTTCTGTTTCTCTGGAAACTCTGAGTAATACACTCACCTGAAACCAGTTGGGGATAGAGATGCCCAGACTTCTCCCCGAGGGGAGGCAGATAAGTCCCCCTCGAAGGTCTGGTGAGCGCTCCGTTCCCTTTCCTACTCTGCTCTCCTGGCTTCCTACTGGGAATCGGCCCTCCTGGGGTCTGTGCCCTCTGCCTCCAGCCCCCTTGCCCTTCTCTGTTGCCCCTGCCCTGGGCCTGTGTACCTGACTTACCCCTGGCTCTCTGAGTGAAGGGGTATCTTTCCTATTAGGTTCCAAGCACTTTTTGGCCCCTAGTCCTGGTCAGGATTTCAGGAAGCCATCTACTGACTTGGCTGAACGGGCTCTGTTTGTGGTGTTAGCACACGGAGATTTGGCCTGATCCACTTTTCTCTGCTACTTTCCATTTTCCTGCAGCATATTTACTGGCTGGTTCATAGCTGGCTCTGCCTTTGGGTGAAGCCTTAATTCCTCTCCCATTTTTCTTGGTCAGCATCCATGTCTAGTCTCCTAAGGGCTTAACTCTCAGGTACCAACTGTCATTTCTGAAACCTATGAGCATTAATTCAGCTTCTTCCCACAGCCAGATAGAGACTCTCATGTCCTCTGCCTGTGGGTCCTGCCTATAAAAGAAGGATGTATGGTTAATTCTCTCTCTCTCTTCTTTACCTATTGTAATATTTATGGAGTCCATTATATACATTATCTTATTTAACCCCTACAAAAACCCTGTTTAATATATGGTATCCCCATTTTATAGATTTGCAAATTGATACACAGAGAAATTATGTAACTTGTCCCAGACACAGCTTGGGAATGGAATTCAGCCCCAGGCCATCTGAATCCAAGGCCTGTGCTCTTAGCCAGGGATACATGACACCTAACAGTTAGAAAGGAACAGGGAGTGAAATAAAGATAAATGAGGCAGAGACATCAAGCGAAGCCAGGAATAAGATGAATATTATAATAACACGCAGCAGAAAGTCCTGCCTCTGTGCTACTGGTGGGCCCCCAATTTGCCTCCAAGCTTCCAGCAGCCAATGCAAACCCAGGTGGGAGCCTCCTCCATCCTTCAGCTCACTTGCTGAGCAGAGAAGTTTGACAAGTCGTGGTGTCACTGTGATCAAGCACAGATTACCAGCAGCACCCATGTCCCTAAATTGTCTCGAGTAGATTATCATACAGGTTTTCCCTCAAATTGAGGGGCCCAGCTCTCTGAGACCCCTGTTGCTGCAGATTGGCAAAATTATTTTGTACTTGTAGTAAAAACGATATGTAAGTTTCACTAAGAAAAGGGGTGAGACTTTCTCTCTTAGAATAATGATTTGGTTTTGACATTAGATTGTAAATTCTGAGAAAGCTGCAACTTTAAGACTTAGCTTCCCCGCCCTTTAGATGTCTAATGGTGCCTAGTCTAGTGTCATGCTCACCACAAGTGATGAATAGGTAGCAATTGTGTTGGACACATATGAGCATTAGTGAATGCTGAGGAGTGCTCCCATAGCACCTGCTTGTCACAAGAGGAAGGATCCGTTTCTGGGAAAGACTTCCCAGTATTAAATGGTTCTAGAGCAAATGAAAGGCAGTGGAGTGCGGTGGAAAGAGCATGCAATCTCAACCCTGGAGTAGCTGGGTGACCTTAAGCAAACTCCTTAACCTCTCTGAGCCTCAGACCATAAAAATGGAATATGCCTGTCATATGAAATTGAGAGGCCTAAAAGAAAGGATGTTCCAATGCCTGGACTATGGTAGGTGGTTCACAAAATTCATTTGTTCGATCATTCCTTTATTCAGATCATTCTTATCGGGCATCTGCTGTTGGCCAGGCGCTCACTGTGCTCTGTCCTGGGGCTGTAACAGTGAACAGGACAGACAGGCGCCTGGTAGATTCCCCCCGCCCCCATCTCTTCCTTCCCTGAGAATGATAGTTCATGTAACAGATATAATAGAAGTGCCCCAAGTCCAAGTTGCTGAGGGGAGAGATGGAGAGAGGCAAGAAGATCAGAGAAACCCGGGGGTGCAAGGACCCCATACAGAGAAATGGCCTCCTCCATCCAGTCCGTGTGGCCCTGCGTCCCAGCCCAGCCGACTCCAGGGGCCCCATCAGGCACTGACAGAGGCCAGTCTCATCTAACTGCCCCCGCCCCACATTATTAACAGGCCTGGAGCTCGCTGGGGCCACATTATTGCTTTTACTGAGAAACGATTATGCCTTTTTTTACTGTGGTAGAACACAGTGCCTTCAGTGCTCTAGGTCTGCATTTAAAAGAGAAGTGAAGGCTGGTTTGTGTTGGTTTGTGCACTCACAAACAAGATCCTCCGTGCAATTGAGAATGATGCACTAATTACATACAGGCCACAGCAACGTGCTCCTCTCCAGGCTCTTCAGGGTGTTGTGTTTGCATTTTTTCTCCCCCTCAGGACCAGCATTTGCATCTCTCCAGTCTCTCAGGGAACGGAGTGTGTGTGTGTGCGTGCGTGCATGCACAAACACCATAAACTCAGAGGCTGTGAAGTTAGGACTGAAAAATCTTCACAGGAATTCTCTCTTTGAATCTACGATAATTCTACCACTTTAGCACACACTGTATTTATTAATATGCACTCGTTTACATGCTTTTGTTTTTCTACTCCAGGCCCAATTCTGACACGTGCTGGCTGTCCATTTAAGACTGACCTAGAGAGCAGGGTCTGTGTCTCCCATCAGGTTGGAGGTACCCTGAAGGCAGGGGCTAGCTCCCCCATCAGACTGGAGGCTCTCCAAGGGCAAGGGCTGTAGCGCATCCTTCAGAAGCCTCTACTCTTTATGTCGGGTGCAAGACTGTGGGCCCATAAAACAATTCCAACCTCATTACCATGAAGGGAATGATCAGCAGTTTACCGGCATGCTCAGTGATGTCTGATGGACAGGTTCTCAACTTATCCTCATCTACTCCCTTTACCAGCTGAGAGTGGAAGCGTCACCCACATGCTTTGGGATACGAGAAAGAAAAATAGAAAAATAAAAGTACAGAAGAAAGGAGGGAGTGTGGCATCCTCAGATCAAACAATCCATTCCCTCCCTCTAACCTCGTTGCGTCTGCACTCCAAGTCAGCCCAATGGCCTTTACTCCTAGGCCAGAGCCCACCCACTCCATCTCCCTGTGCTGGACCTAAAAGCACACACTATCTGACATCTTTCCCTTGATTCATCCTTAATCTCTCAACTGAAAATAAAAGAAAAACAACAAAAAACCCTTCCCTTGGCGTGCTGAGACATTCCTTTTTCAGAATCCTTATGCTTTTCACCACCCTAAAAGGTTCATGAGGACAAGGATCATGCCTTTCTCATTTATTATTTTATGCCCCAGCACTGACCACATACCAGGCTACGGCAGAGGCTGAATAAATGTTTTGTACAAATGAATGAATGTAATTTTCAGAAAGGGCTGGGGGTGGACTCCTTATTCTTCTGAGACCTAATTCACCCTGGGAAAGGGCTTCAACCCAAGCATCTTCACGCTATCAGCCTCTTGTTGGAGAAGAGCTATATTCTGGGGTCTTGGGGCTAGGGGGCAGTGTTCACCTATTGGTACAACCCAGAGCAGAGATTATGTATATGTGTGTGTGTGTGCGCGCGCACGCGCGCGCGTGTGCTCGTGTGTGTTGATGATGATGACTGGACATTAATAAGCTCTGGCTCCAGAGAGAATTCTAGAAGTCCCTCAAAACAACTTAGTTCATCTTCCTGTGAATACCCTGATTCTTAAATATGCCCCTGAAATGTTATTCTGCATATAGGCTGCTGAACAACCAGATTTACTCGAAGATTTAAGATTCTTTTTTATCCAGTAAACTTTATTTATATATAACAACAGTACAAATTGTGTCCTTGGCTTGCAAAATAGGAGTGTTTCATATTTACAATAGGTACACAATAATATATTAGAATAACAAAAAAACCCCATTTTATTGGAACATTTTAAATACTTAATTTTCTTCAGTTTTTATTCCACAACACCTGTAAAAACAACAAAACCAGACAACTATCATTGTATTTTCTTAAAAATATATATATAATACAGATTCCAGTGTGTCAAGAAGAGTGGGTTTGAGTAGGAGAGGTCAGGGGGCGAGGCAGCTGGGCTCAGGTCCCTAGTCTCGTGGTATAAAGAGCTTGTCTCTTCCTCCCCAACACACTCGAGAACATCTGCTCTGATTGGGGGGCACTATTTCCCATTATGCTCTCCACCCGTGATGCCAATAGAGAGAGCAAATAAAGCCAAAGTCAGGGCCTAGACTGAAATCCAGAAGATGCCTCCCATCTTCCTTGAGGCTACAACAGGAGGACCAGGCTGCACTGCAGAAAGGATAGAGCCCGGTCTGAAGGCAGAGCTCCTTTAAGGTGAGGAGAACAAGACATGGGTGTCCATGAAAGGCCGAGAATCTCCAGTTTGCTTATTGGGCTGAGGCTCTGTCTGACAAGCAGTGGTCTTGACCATCTCACAGGACCTCCCTAATACCAAGAGTGAAATTTTATCTTTCATTCATGGGCATTACTGAGCCCCAGGTACTGAAACTTCACTCTTTAGGGAAATCAGGAGAAAGAAAAGAGACAGGGAAGAGAGACTTTGGAGTTATGAAGAGCATGCCGCCATTTTCTCAAAGCTTGTTCCTGAGCCGAGGCATCAAAGGGTCTCAACATCATCTCCCAAGTCTCCCCATGGGATCTGCTCCCATAGCCCCATGTCTATGAGGCTGCTTTGCATTTTCTCACCCACAGAGCCCCCCGAGTTTCGTTTCTTTCCTTTCCATGGCCAGCCCCCAGGAGCCTCACATATGACACAGTGTGGCTGGGAAAAAACGGCCTCCCACAGAGCAACAGTGGGCTCAGTTTTACCGACTGCAGGTTAATGGGGGCAGGTATGGCAACGGGGTGCACCTGGAGATTTATCAGCCAGAGCCTTTCAAACATTCTCTATTTGTTCTGTCCAGACAATTTTTAGTCTAGCACGTCCATCCATTGCTTCTGCTTCAAGCTCGGCAGGGCCAGAGGCCTTGACTGCTATTTCTTGTCCTCATTTGGTAGAAGTGAAGGAAGGTCAGGAGCTCACGCAGCAGGGGAGTGCCACCAGAAGGGACGGGGGCAGTGGAAAGGAGAGAGGCTCTCACTGCTCGAGGAGTGTCCCCAGAATAAAGTAAGGCAGCTGGGTTCCTTGGCCTTCTTCCTTCTTCCAGTCCCCCATGAAACTCATGCCCTCTGCAGGTCAGGGAGGAGAACTATGCCTGCTAAGTTGGTGGCGGGACCAGCAGCCTGAAGAATTAAATTTGCCAGAAGCAGGACCTTCTTGGTCTTGTTCCTTGGTGTTTCTCAGCACCTAGAGCAGTGCCTAGCAAACAGTTGCTGCTCAAGAAGGTTCCCCGAATGAATGAACATAGGAAACAGTTCTCTCCCTTGAGGAAGTCAGCAGCTAGTTCATGCTTTTAATGACTGAACTCTGCAAGGAGGGGGCGCTCTCTGCCGGTGGTGGTGCAGAAATGGTTCTGAGAGATGTGCTGTGGGGAGAAGTAGGAGGGCAAGCACAGAAGCTTGCCAAACCCATGCTGGCTGGAGGGACTTATTCCACCAGGATGGACCTCTTGTCTATCTCCATCTTGTCCATTAGCACTTTCCGTCTTGCCAAGCACACTCTGAGGTCCTTTTCCTTTTCCAGAGAACTGTCTCTTGTGCAGATCAATGAAACAAAGTTAAGCTGGATTGACTTTTGAGAGAGACTTCCCTCCTTGCCTCCCTCCAAGATGGATGGCTTCACGTGGAGGAGGGGCTGACTTTAATACTTATTCCTTATACAAGGTCAAAAGATCTTCAAACTGGATAATAGTGAGGAGAGAGGCCAATCAACTCCCTCTCCTCCCCAGTCCACAGGGCGTGGACTCCATTGGTTCTTGCCACCCTAAAGCCAAGAGTTGGTGGAGGAGGGACAGGTGGGAAGCCAGAAAGCGGACAAGGCTCTACATTTCACCCTCATAGTCTGGCTTTCGTCAAGTTTTCCTTCGTCTTAAATCCTTCCTTAGAGATGCCCATGTGCCACTTCCTTTGCCAGCCCATGTTCCCCAACTATCTCATGGAATCTTGAGAAATTTGGCCAAGCCGCTCATGCCAGCTCTGGCTCCTCTCCACTCTTCTCCTCTCCAATTGCCACCCCCCCAATCATTCTCCATACTCCCCAAAAACCTTCAAGGAAGCATCCCCAGGGGCAGTGAATGGTCACCAAAAGTAGGTGCTGGGAGATGCCTGGGTAGATGCATAGAGGTAAGGGTTGGTTAAGATGCAGTTGAGATGTCTAACTTTCTTTTACTTCTCGGTGGAGCAAAGCCCTGGATGCCAGTCTGAGCAGCAATGTAATCAGAAAATCTTCCTTCAGAGCTCAGAAGTAAGATGAGGGTGGGCTGGAATGTTTGTGGGTGGCACAAAGTCCCCTGCTCACATTCCTCTTGCCAGTATCTCCTCTCCTTTCCTCTCCGTAAACCACGGGCTCTGAGCTGATAAGCTTTGGGTGCTATGAAGAGCAGACGCTTTGGCTTAGTGTAGAAGGCCAGTCATTAGTATTTCTTTCAGGCTATTAGTAGGGCCCAGAGAAACTTTAACAGAAGTGGATTATCAGAAGAAAGTGGCCTTGGCATGGGTGGTTGTGAATTCTAATGAAAACAGCGAGTTTCCTGAGTATTTTGCTGAATGCTTTTCTCTTCCCATTTGTCAGCTGCATTCAGGCAAGAAACTGGAGCTGAAGAGACCAGGCAATGTCTGCTGTATGGTTAGCACAGCGACCCAAAGCCACACGCCAGGGATGGAAGCCAGCCCTCAGAGCTCCCCTTCCCCCAGCCCTTTCCTGGGAATCCAATGTGGTCAGCAGAGCCTTTGGAAATTGGAATGGCTTGGAGGTAAATCAGGGCACAGAGAAACTGGGGCCCAGAGTTAATTATAGAGGAAATGGCCCTGGTCTGGTCTCTCCGGGAACGGCTGGTCCAGTTTCCCAGCACTGCAGCCGCTTGTCAAGTAGAAGGTGGGAAGGGGAGGTTGGTCCTCTCCTGCCTCCTCCCTTCGCCTTTCTCTTGTCCTTCTTCCTCCTCACTCCTGTGCTGCTTGCAGAGAAGTTGGAGCTGGCTGCTTGGATCCTTGCCAGTGTGGGAGGCCTGAAAACTCTGATGGCTGTCCCGGTCACCAAGGTCCTGTGCCAACAGAGCCGCCTTCTGCTGGATAACTCCCAGTGGCTTCCATGGGGCCTCAGGACCAGGGCGTGGAGCTTTGGTCTCTCTGTTTGGAAACTACACTCAGGAGAGTTGGTCATCCATGCTTTTAGGTGTCAGCAGGAGAGAGAGAGAAGGAAAAGAACCCAGTGAATAGCCACCACTTGTCCTTCAAACTCATAAGGACATGGGAGGCAGAAAGAGAGGCAGACGAAAACAGCAACATAGGGATGCCAGTCACATCGACGAGGCAAGTGCTCAGACAGATCAGGAGCTTCCACACCTGGCGAAGGGTTGTCTCCCCTCTCCAGGCCCAAGAGAATGAAAGAGAGAAAGCATATCAATAAATACTGCAGTGTCTTTAACCTATCTTCTTCAAGTATTGCTTGCTGTAAACAGTGTTTGATTTTTGTTTTCTCTTTAATTGTAAGAAACCACTGGCAGATCGGAGTGGAATCCACAGCCAAACACCCAGTCCCCAAATCAGCTCCCAAATGGAACCTCCCAGAGGCCTGGGACACACACCTCCAGGCCCTTTCCCCAGGTGCCTGGTCTATGACAGTGATTGACGTAAGGCAGAGCTGCCCAATGTCCTCAGGGAGGCCAGGAGTCCGGTCTGGGAGAGGCCTCCCTCTCCCCACTTCTGGGAGTAACTTTGGGGAAACCAAAAGGACAAGTACCAAAGATCAGCTTCTCATTCATTGAGGTTTGGGATTAAATAAAACAAAACAAAACAAAAAAAACGTAGCAAAAAGCATTGGTACTCTATAGACACATATCTCCTCTCAAGAGATGAGAATATACAGGGGTGTGGTATGTAAAGCTCGATTGCCAGTCAGCCAGGCTGAGCCACTTGGTGGCTTTGCAATTTGTGCAAAGTTCTGCAGTTTCCATGTTCTTCCTGCTGCTGGGATAATTCCAGGTTTTACTGGCCTCTATTTTTGTGAAGTGTTTGGTGAACTTGTGCTCATTCTTCTTCTCCTCATTTTCTTTTTTTTTTTTTAATTTCAAGGGACAGGAAACAAGCCTTTTCCCTCCAGTTTCTCTCAGCATCTCTTTGTAGGCTTTTTCTGGCATTTGGAAATAGGTGTTACAGGAGGAAGGAGGGATGGGGAGAGAAAGAAGGAAGGGGGACAGAAATCAGAATTCAACAAAAGTTGGACGGGATTAACAGGGAAGCTTTTTGTTTTATTTCTGGTTTTCCTTTTTCTTAAAAAAAATTAAATAAAGTTCTCATTATTTCCCCAATATACATCAAATGAGTTTTCATGCAAAGCAGCAGTCACAGAGGCAGAGCTGGCCCAGCTCGCGCCTCTCAGCTTGAAGAACCACCTTCTCTGCGCCTGCTTCTCTCTCATTCTCGATGTGGATGGATGACGCCCATGGTCTCTCCCTGCAGGAGCTGGCTGTGACAAAACTTGTCTGGCGTGGGGAGAGGGGCCCTCCCCTCTCCCCAGGATGCAGTCTCAGGGGATAGCAAGCTCTGGGGGCTGATCCCCTTCCCTTGTCCTTCCTTCTGAGACTCCCAGTGTGACAGCTCTCATGGGTTCCTCTGCCCAGGAACGTGAGGCTCCATCTCTCAGCTCTCAATGGACATGGCGTTTATGAGCTGTTCCACCTTGTATGCCAGCCGCTGTCGCCGGGCCTGCTCGTCCTGCTCTAGCGCCCTAATGAGCTGAGGAACACAAACAAAGGTGGGGAAGACTTCAGGACTCAGTATAGAAGATGCCATTTTCCAAATCCTTCATCCTTCTACCTTTCCATTCCACCCTAATGAACATAACTTGAAATAATGTAAATAATTATTGAATATATATGTATGCATATGTAATATATATGTATGTGTGTATGTATATATGTATGTATATGTGTGTATATATGTATGTATCTATCTAAAGTATTTATAACAATATTTGGCATATGGGAAGTGCTAGGTAAGTGTTAGCTACTATTATTATTATCACTAATACTATTTTCAGGTCCAGTGCTAACGCACGACTTGTGACTTCTCTGAAGCTGTCCTGTTCAACCCCTATTCATGTTAAGGTCCACCTGTCTATCAGAAATGTAACTGACAGGATCTGCCCAAGTGCAAAGAACAGTCTGATTCATTGTCAGGAAAGAATGAAATTAATCGCACAACACTTGGAATTGAAAAACAATTACATCATTAAAAGTGTTATTTATTGCATTAACAACGAGCGAAAGACAATGAAATGTATAAGAAAGAGTTCAATGAATCAGGAGAGGGTAGGCTGCCTTCTAAAGGAACGGTGAGGATTTTTGAGCTCGTGAGTTTTTGGCTCCATGAATGTTTTCCAGATTCCCCTCTATTGCTGTTCTCTGAGGACTGAGCCAGGCGTTCTGTTTAACCGCCTTGCTCGCCGCGTGTTGGTTTCTGTCTCTTCTAGGGCCCTGTCTTACCTCTTCGCTATACTTGCTGACGTAGGAGTAGATCTCACTGAGGGCACTCAGCATGTTGAACTCCACGGCGTGCAGGCGGGACTGCTCAGCGAGGTAGGCGTTCATGTCCTGGTCACTGATGGCGGGGAGCTTGGCGATGTCTGCGTAGTATCTGCCGGAGAGAGGAGGACAGGCTCCTTGATGGGGACTCAGCAAACATTTGCCTACGCCTACCCTGGTCCCAGGCCCCTCGAGAGCACAGGGGGTCCCCAAGTGCTCCTGCCTCCCTATTTCTCTTCTGATGTGGCTTCCTCTGGCCTCCTGCCTCAAGCTGACGTTAGGGCCTGGAGACTGGTGTTCCCTAAGGCCAGAGTTTCTTCAGGAGATTCCATCTAGCTTAGAGCTCCCAGCTGCAGTGCCCTCTAGGGTGGTTAAAACGCCCAGACTCCTTGTATTCAAATCCCAGCTCTGTTGCCTGCTACCTGTGTGACCTTGGGCAAGTTACTTAGCCTCTCTGTGCTTCAGTTTCCTCATCAGTAAAATGGGGATGATAACACATAAAATGGGGATAATTCACAACTCTGTTGGATGTTTTAATGAGATGATATATATGAAATCTTTATGCCAGTGCTGAGTGCTTAGCATGTGCTCAGTCAAGGGTAATTAGAATGACAATGATCTGACTTCCAAGGGTACAAAGCTGCCCTTCCTCCCCTAGGAAGGAAGTTTGGACAAGGAAGGAGGGGAGCATGAGGTCCTGAAGGTACCACACATGCGGTTTTGAGTCCGCGGTCAGTGAAACCCACAGGCGGGGATGAAGCAGGCAGAAGGGGCATGGGCCTGTCCGGAGGGTGCTACTGACCTCTCCACCCAGCTCTTGTAGCTGGGGATGTCCTTGGCATAGAGAAGCTTGTTTGAGGGGGAGTCCTTGCCCAGCCGGTGCTCTGACGTTGAGCAAGAGTCCATGAAGGTCTGGGCCACCACGGAGAGGCAGGCGTCTGTGATGCTGCCCTTGTGGATGTCAAATACAAACTGTGGGTTCTTGATCACGTTCACCCAGAAGCGCAGAGGGAGGCTGTAGGAGAAGGCAGAGCAGACCCTGAGGGCTGCACCTCCATGCCCCTGATGCTGTCCCTACTATTCCTCCCCTTCTCCGCAAACGCAAATGAAATCACAGAAAACTGGTCCAGCCAGGGCTCTAATTCAGCCTAAGCTGTTCCTGACACTGGGAGAAAAGGAGAGGGACCATTGTACCCCAAGGGGGCCTGACCCTGCTCTCCAACAACTGAGGGGTGGGTGTGGTGGGTTCTGTTCCCTCCCAGCGGTCTTTTCCAAAGGCCTCTGTGCCCCTTGGGAAGCCCAAGCATGGAGGACTGCACAATTTTTCAAGCTTCAAACAAAGCCACCAGGCTCCTAGAGTCCCTGCACCATGCCCGTGGCCATTGTCCGGAAGGATGCCGAGGGCAGCCCCAGGCATTGCCTCAGAGCGGGCACAAAGGGCGCCACCTGTGCTCCCCGCCCAGCCCTGCTGCCGGGAGCCTTTCCCAGGGCTGGCCAGTCCTGGCTGGGCTGAGGAACAGGCTCCCCTGGGGGCAGGTCTTTCACGACTCTCCCCAGGGCCTTCTCGGATCTGGGCAGAGGCAGAGGGAGGAGAGGAGGTGGTTGTTGGCAGGCTGGGAATGACTCACTGGGGCTCAGAGTTTTTCCCACCCCAAGAGAAACTGATCAGTCGTCAGGAGAGTCCCTTCTGCAACCCGGGAATTTATAATCGGAGGAGAATGCGTTTTCTCTGCTCCTTAGGCCATAAGGAGGATAAGCCCATTTACTCCCCTTCAAAACCAGAACAGCTGCTGTTGCTGCCGCCTTTTCCAACTCTGCCTTCTCCACCAGCTGCCTGCAGGGCCTTAACTCTTTGGGCTCCTCTGTGGAGTGTTTGTCCTTCTGGCTGGGGATAACGTTCCAGCAATCCAGCCTCCCCCTCTTCTCCCCTTCTTCATCTTCTCTTGACTCTCAAGGGCCCCAAACTTTCCCAAAGCTCTCATTCATGCCACGTCTTGGGAAAGATCAGCATTACCCACTCCAGTGCCTGCATTATGATTTCTGCTTATCTTGCAAGGTACAGCAGGATCACTCACTTTCCTGTAACCCGGGAGGTGCTGCCTCGGCTGAGAGGTGACTCATCTCTTCCACCCTCCCCTTCCTTGGGCAGCTCTGGGGAGCTTCTAATATTCTCTCCTGGGACATTAGCTATTTGAGGTCTAGATATGGGGACTTTCCCCACCACAACTCCAGGGTAGGGCATTTCTATGACTTGGGTCTGGCCAGTAACAGATGGCACAGGGCAGGGATCATCTAGAACTTTCTCTTGATTTCCCTGAAATTGGCCACTTCCAGTGCTGGGCTGGGGAATCCTCCAAAGCAAAGGAGACAGCCATGGCCCTGCCCTGGGAAGGCAGGTAAAAGGGCTGCCCCGGTGAAGTGCGCTGTGGGCTCCTTGCCCCACGACCCCCAGAGTCTCTCCATTTCACTCCACTGTGATCAAAGCTGCAGACTCAGAGGCCTCGGCAACCACTACACCCCGGAGGAGGAAGGAATATTTGGGGTTGGGGTTGAGTTTTTCCAAAGTGTTTGCTGGTTGCTAGGACTTTTGATTCCTAAATAACAGACGGGGCCCATCTGTGTCGGCTCTGTTTTCTGAGGAGATCGCTGATTCCAGACAGCTGTGTGGGCTGCCTGCCCAGCCCAAATGCCTGGACCTCCTCTCTCCCCTCAGTGTGCTCTTTACTGAAGGAAGGGTTTTGATTCCAGCTCTTGGTCGGGCCCTGTCTGACCTGGAACCCAGCCCTTAGCTTGGTCTGTGGGCCAGGTTCAAAACCCAGGAGAGAAAAGTCTTATGCCAGGGGCCTGTGGGAGCGGCTTCTCCCACTGCTGGGTCTGGCTGTGGTGGTTCCCTTAGGAAAGTCATGCCTGCAGGACATCCTGCCTGGCTTCCTGAGAGCCATGGCGCCCGGGAATAACTTGGCCTAAAGGGATCAAGTTTGCAATGACAGTGGGCTAGAGTCTACAGCAGGTGCGAGCTCTCTCCCCAGCAGTGGCCAACTTCCCCAGGGGACAAAGTTTAACTCAGGGCTTCGCCTGTCTCAGGAAGTATCTTCGATTCCGCTCTGCTCAGAATGCCGACACTGCCTGGCTTTGAAGCTCTGCTGCTAGGTCTCAAACGTGGCTCTTTGTGTGGGTTCCCCCAGCTCCCTTTCCTGAGAACCAGAGGCCTCAGAGTTAGGGAGGAGACGCTTCTTGGGGGAAGGGTCTCAACCCAAAAGTGCAGAGCTCAAGCACGCATCCTGGTGCCGGGCCCTAAGCCAGGCAGGCCCCACTTGGCGCCCGCACCTGGGGACCATGTTGGGTCTGCAGAGCACATGTGCGCTATTTGTCCTAGGAGCCTCAGATTGCCCAGCCATAGCAGAGAACACGCTGCCCATCTCCCTGGTCCCTGCTGGTCCCCACCCCCACAGCTTGCGGCCTCTCTAGGCTACAGCTCCCCCTGGGCTCCCCGAGGGGTTACCAGTTGCTTTTCCAGGTGTGCCGCACATCTGTGTCGTGGATGCTGTGTCTGTCTGCCTGCTCATCCAGGAAATCAAACATGTACTTGATGGCCAGGGGGAGAGCGCTGCCCCGGTGCACAGTGCTGAACAAGGTCTCAAACAAGTCGTCCACGAACTTCTGCAGGGTGCCCTGGTGGGGGGCGGCGGGAGAGTATGAGGTGGAGGGTGGGGGAGGCGGGGGGAGGTGGGCCGGCAGGCAGCAGACGGGCAGACCAGATGGTGCCTTGGACGGATCCTGCCTTGGAAATTTCTCTGCGATGCCAGGCTGTGCAGACAGTGTGGTGGGGGTGGTGAGGGGACTGATGGGGTGTGAGGTGGGGGTGCTGAACAGGCTGCAGATTCCTGGGAAGAATCTCTCCTCCAACCTGCAGCCACATGCTGCATTTATGCTTTGTCCATGCCAGGCGGATGTGGGTGCAGGGTGTTTGATAGGAAGACAACGAGGGCTCGGAGTCCAGGCTTCTCACCGGGAGTGGAGGGGACAGGCTGGTACGAGGGGGTGTCTGAAGAACAAGCTAGGGGACTGGGAGCCTCCTGGCAGGACCATGGAGGTCTGATAAGAAGGTGTTAAGAGGCTTACGATATTGGTGGCCTGGGATAAATAATGTCTGGAGTGGGGGTGCAGGTGAAAGGTCCAGATCCAAGAACACCCCGGCACAGTCCTGACCCACAGGGCCTTGGAGGGTCTCAGGGGCAGGGACAAGGTTGGCTCAGGGTCTCACATTTTATAGGTTCAAGGAACACCTCTGAAGGGAAGGAATATCTCTAACCTTTTCTGGTTTCTCTTTGTTGGTCTCTTATTAGCATATTAGGCAAAGCAAAATTTGAGATGCGTGGTCTGATGGTGTTTTTCTGTGCCATTTCTGGGAGCAAGTCTGAGAGCTGTAATCTGGATGCCACTGTATTAGAATTTCAGCGGCACTTTTGTGGGGTCAGTCGGGGAGAGTATTTGAAATCTGGCCTGGCCTGGCAAAAATATGGGCCGTGTGATCGCCATACTTATAGACATATTTGTTCTCTGCTAGGGAAGCTGGAAGACAGCTTTAGATCACAGCTTCCAGCACTGCCGCTGCTGCACTTCCTTCAGCAGTGGGCGTGGATGGGTTGGGATGGGAAGAGCGCGCCTTCTCTTGGATTATTGGCAGGACCAGGTCTTGGTGCTTTCCCTCCCATTGTGGCCAGAAAGTGGGTAGAAAAGGCAATGATGGTGGAGGCTGCCATATCTGTCCAGCTAACAGCAATAAGAAAACTCCAATATCTTCCTGAGGGGTAAGGGGCCCGGAGGTGAGAGAGCCACTCCTCTGAAGAGTAATGGTGGTCTTGAGGAGTGGGCCAGAAGCAATGATACCGTTATGATTTTTGCCAAAGGGTAGAGAACAGCAGTGGCCTGATCCCCTGAAAAGCCCGCCCCAGGACCTGGACCTACTTGTCTGAATGGGCCCCCTTTGACAGACAGATTCTGTGACCTCCTCCCTGTGCTGTAGGGGGCAGGATGGACCCTCCCTGGGCTGGGCAGAGCAGAGGTTACCTTGGTGGCCAGCAGCCGGGTCAGGTAGATCTCAGACACCATCTTGCTGCCCCGGTCACCCTCCTTCTGGTCCCCATGGTCATGGTTCTTCACCAGATGCCACACCTTGACCCCACTCTCCAGGTCTGGGGTGATCATGGGAGCCCGGGACCGCAGGCTGTCAGGACTGCCTGTGTACCTGAAGGAGGAGTCTGAGGAGAAGGGGGCAGTGGAGGCCTGTAAGCAACTGATTTCATCATCTTTGCTTGTAGAATCCTTCTAGAATCCCTGCCCCGCTTTCAATTAGAAGGGGACCCTGGGACTTCATATTTGGTGGGTCATTTCAGGGATCCTTGGTTAGCATGAGGACAGCCTGAAACCTTTTTATAAAAAGAGGAGTTAGAAATTCTTTGAGCTGGAGAGACCCTTGGGAATTTGGGAGTCCGCCCTCCTCTGATGCTTCCAGCAAAGAATAATCAATAGGTAAAATGTCAACCAGATATTTTCATAGGGGCTTTGATAAAAATCTGGATACTAAGGAGCTGTGAGTAACTCTTAGGAATTAATGGGTCCCTTCTTACTTGGGGCCTAGAATATGGAATTGCCAAGGCCTTTTTGGAGCTTCTGGCCACACTCCTGAGGTATCCTTTAGCTGGACGGCCCAAAGCCTCAGTGCATACACAAAACCAGAGAAAATGGAGTAAGAGAGAGTGAAGTACTGAACCTCATTGCCCAGAGGGCACTGGGGGCTCAGCACTCCTCTGGGGTGGATGGGCTATGATGGCCAATTTATTGCTCGAATTGGGAAGTGTCCCAATTTTTGAGGGTAAAAGGGGGTCACTATTAATAATGCAGCCAGGACAATAGGCATAAACTGGGACTGCGATATATGAACCTCCCCTCCAGTGCCTCCCTGGTTCTGGGCCCCTCAAACTTCTTCCCCAGGGCTATCAAAGGAAGAGCACATGGTGCCACCTGCGCCCACAGCTCTGAGGAGATGGGCTGCTCTGGGAATGACTGGACGAGGGAGGAAGGCAAACAAATGAGCAAAGGCTTTTGACTGGAGGCTGGCAGCAGCAAGGGCTTCCTGCTATCAGAAGGCATGGTGAGGGGTCCCTGGTAGGTCACAGAAGACTCCCCTCTGAGTGGCCCAGACTGCCTTCTTGGTCCTCACCGTATCTGCTGATGGATGTCCGGGAGATGCTGGCAGAGGCAGGGATGTTGTAGGAGGAAGTCTGTTTGGGGACCAGAGCCACCACCGATCTGTCTGACACCTGAGAAGGGTGTAAAAGATAGTGTGGGTGAATGTCAGTGTCTTGGGAAATTGAATAGTCAAGTGTTTCTAGAAGGTTACAGAATAGGTGTGGGGTAGAGCACGAGGAGTTCAGGAATACTAGAAGTAACAATTCCTGCTGTCCAGACTGGTAGCTACTCACCACCTGTGGCTATTGAGCACTTGAAATTTGGTGAGTCCAAACTGAGATGCACGGTAGGTGTCTGAACTGAGATGTACTATAAATGTACAATACACACTGGTTTCAATGACTTAGGATGAATAAAAATAAAACAAACTAGCTCATTAATAATTTTGTTGTTGTTGAGGAAGATTAGCCCTGAGCTAATATTCTTTGCCAATCTTCCTCTTTTTGCTGAGGAAGATTGGCCCTGAGCTAACATTTGTGCCCATAATCCTCTATTTTTTGTATATGGAACAGCCGCCACAGCATGGCTTAAGGAGCGGTGTGTAGGTTTGCGCCTGGGATTCTCACCTGTGAATCCCAGACTGCTGAAGTGGAGTGCGCAAACTTAACCACCACGCTACTGGGCTGGCCCCCACATTATTAATTTTTATATTGATTACATGTTGAAATGACAACTATTTTAGATCAATTGGGTTAAAAAAAATGTTCTTAACACTAATTTCATCAGTTTATTTTTACTTTTTAAATATGGCTAGTAAAAATTTTAAAACTATACCTGTGGCTTGCATTACATTTCTATTGGACAGTGCTGGGCTAGACCCAGCCTCCCTACAACCTTGTGAGTTACATACAATTATTCCCATTTTACAGATGAGGACATTGAAGCATCAAGAAGCTAAGCAACATCCTCAAGTCATATAATTAATACAGGGAAGAGCCAATATTTGTAGCCAGGTCTATTAGGCCCCAGAGCACATGTTCTCCTCATGATATCCTAATTTGAGGTTTTATTTCAAGTCACACTAGTCTGAAGCCCATTTTCCCTGTTGGCTCTGATTTCTTTCTGGCCTGGGTCCTATAATGCCTGGGCCACCTTGAGTTTCACCAACAAGGCAGTTGCTCTTGGGGAGTCAGAGGGAAAGATGGTGTCTTGCCCCGTTCTCTGTGAGGGTACCCAGCACTCAGCCTGGAGGGAAAGGGCTGAGAAATGAGGAGCCATATTGAAGACATTTGGGGCCATTTTGATTTAACATTACCCTCCATCCAATAAAAACGGAGAATCCCCAGAATTGTGGAGATCCAATTAAACCCCTAACGCAGAGGGAATAAAACAGCTATAATAATGTTATGGGCCATAAAACATTCCTATTAAACCATTTTTTATTTTAACAATTTTTATGAACTTTATAAGTTTGATTTATAGCTGTACCAGTCATAAAACCATCTTTCTGGGTCTTAAATTGTCAGTCCCTCTCTCCCACCAAAAAAGAATTAAATGTGGGGAAGTCAAACTATAAATGAACATTAGTGCTAACGAGATTCCCTGATAGCCGGTTTTAGTAGTGGTATTTAATTTCACCCTCCCCATAAATCTGCGGGAGCCAGGGAAGTTTTTTAACATCTCTTTGTTAATTAAGATTATGCAAATTTTCTCCTATAGGGGCTCCAAGGACCTTTGACTCAAGGGAAGGTAAGATAGGGCAATGCTCTGACTTGATGGTACAGAGCTGCCGGGCCCTGCACTCCCCATCATGCCTGGAAGGTGCCAATGCTCCATGGCTTCCCAGCTGGGGCAGCTCCCTGGACAGCCAGCAGTTTGCACCATCAGCACCAGGTCTGGAACTGAGGGGGACCTCTTCCCCTCTGTCTTTTAGGAACTCTCCTTGCTATTGACAGCCTAGAAATGATCCTTTGAAAGCCTGACAGGAGCAGGGGTGTTCACTCCCAGAGGAACAGATTAGGTTATCATTTATGGTTTGTTGTCGCCCAAAGGAAGATTCACAACGTGACTCGAATGACCACAGTTCAACTCAATTCCAGGTTTCATCGCTAAATCTCTCTTGTCCTCAGTTCTCAGAATTTCTTTCTCTCCACAAACAGGTGGTGCAAAGCTGGGTCAAGATGCTTGGCGGGGTCTGATCGTGGCTCTGCCACTTACTAGCTACCAGGCTTCGGGAAAGTTGCTTAACCCTTCTGTGCCTCAGTTGTCTCATTTGTCAATGGGGATAATAACTGTGTCCAGGTTTGCTGAAGGGATTAAAGGAGTGAGGACAGGTAAAGGCTGAGAGCCGCCTGGTGCCCAGTGAGCACTCAGTAAGAAGTGGCATTCGTGTTGCTATTATGAGCATCATCATCACTGTCTCCCAAAGGGAAGAATAATCCCCGTTGTCCCCTGTCACTGAGGGCGAGAGTGTGGAAAGTACCTTGCATGCAGTAAAGCTCAGTAAATATTTGAGGAATGAATGAATACATGAATGATAAATGACACCAGGGAATTAAAGTGCTTTGTCTGATGAGCTCTGAAAGAACAGAATATTCCATTCTTCTGATTGGGAGCCATAGGACGGACAGCCCAGTAACAAGCGTTAGGGCATCACAGACAGAGAAGAAAGGCCCCACTCCTGCCCTTGAGAAACTTAGGATTTGGGGCCATAATGCTATCTCTTTCGCACTTTCTTCTTCAGCTCTAATGGTTCATTACACCTGTGCTACAGGATGCATTAACACTGTGTGAAGTGGACGTGGGGGTGGAATCAACAAGGAGTGATTATAGCTACAGCGGATGTAAGTATACATCCTAGGTGCCCCACCTGTTGATTCTAATCCTTCCAACCACCTTCATAAGTCAGGGTTGTTATCTCCATTTTACAGATGAGGAGCCTGAGGTTCAGAGAGGTTAAAGTCACACCACCAGCAAGTGGGGAAGCAGGGGTTTAAATACAGCTCAAAAAGCCTCTTCTTTTCCTGCTACACCACACTCACTCCACCTGGGGCGGGGGTCCAGTCAGAGTGTCAGCACAGGGAATGTGGGCCAGTAGGGGGGATGGAGCCTGGAGAGGTGCATTTTGGGGTCCCCAAGTGTCCCCTACCAGCTTCCTCTGGGAGCCTCCCAGACAGCTCCTGTTGGCCTTCAGGGCCCCCAGTGGCCTGGTTGATGGTAACTCGGTGCTTGCCAGCCCAGCCTGCCAGCCTCGCTGCACCCTCCCCATGTGAGGCACAGACGTGAGGATGTTACCAATCCGGCAATCCCACAGGGTCTTGCAGCCTGAGGCGCTTCCTCTGGCTGGTTTCATTTCCCTCGGTGTCTCTCATTTCTAGCTTCTATTTTAGTATTTTTCCTGAATCCCAACCAGCCCACCTGTGCTTAATCTTAGGGAGACCTCCAGCCATGAGTGGTTACAGTGGGAGGGAAGGGGAGATGGGAGCAGATACCTCCTGGATCTTCTGCTCTTTTGCTGGGATTTTTTTTGACTGTTCATTCAATGTGTGTGCCAATATGCTAAACATTTTATCTACTATATTTAATCTATTCCACACAACTTTATGGGGCAGGGATCACTATCCACCTCACTTTACAGAGAAGAAGGAAGAGAGCCTAAGTAATTTCCCCAAGGACAGCAGCTAGGAAGTGGCAGAATGTAAGACCTGAAGACGAATCTATCCCATTCCCCTCAACACTCCAAGACAAGTGTAAGCTGCATTAGTAAGAAGCCACAGAGAGAAAGTGGCAGACGCCTGTGGTGGTTGTCCTTGTGGAGGACTTGGCAATACGCAATTGTTCTGCAGGCGTAGAGATGTATAGGATAGAAATGCCTAGCCTTACCCCAGACCAGCTAAGTCAGTTTCTTAGGGTGAGTCTGGGCACTCTTTTTTTTTTTTTTGGCAACATTTTATTATGGAAAATTTTGAACAAGATCATAAGTGTAGAGAAGAGCATAGTCAACCCACGTTCCCATCACCCAGCTTCAACAGTCATCAACTCACGGCCAGTCATCCATACCCCAAGATACTTCCCCACTATGCAGAAACTGAAATATAATAAGGTGCACTTGAAATTTACACAATGTTATAAGCCAATGTGACCTAAATAAAATACTTAAAAAAAAAAGAAATTATTTTATGAGACCACAGAATACTAGGCACTCACGTTTTTGATAAGTACCCTCAGTAATTGTAATCGGTAGCGTGAATCACTGCTTTAGGCTCAGGGAGGAGGAGGAAATAGGAGATAAGAAAACCCCTTTAAGGCCTTTGAGGGCCTTGGAGCAAACCTTAGAGGGAAGGAGACATTCTGGGAGGTCAAAGGTCCTTAGGGCAAAGCCCCTGAGCAAACCGAGAGGCCCCGCCCTCACCTGATAATGCATCAGCGTGTTGAGCCGCTTCCAGTCACCCTCGATCTTGGTGGTGATGTCCTCGTCTTGCAGCACAACTCGGGCGATCCGGCCTTGACGCCACTCTAGGTGGAGGGGGTGGTACAGGTAGCAGTGTGAGGGGGTGGGGGCTGCGAGCCAGGATCACCCCGTCATGCCTCCTCTAGGGACCTGGCAACCCCAGCTCCCTCAAGCTGGTGCAATGATAGCGCTTAAGATGTCTGGGGCTCCATGAGGTCAAGGCAGCTGGGGGAAGTGTGGGCCTCACCAGAGCTGCCACATCTGAGCAGGTAGTGCCCTGGGAGAAGTATTTCAGGTGGCCCCTCACCTGGGCAGGACCCAGTCACGCCCCCAGGAGGGGCTGTATGCCAGGCAGGGCTTCCCATCTTCCCATTCCATTCCACAGCCCAAATGCCCTCCTGGAAACTGCTCGTCCACCCCCTCCCCAACACTCCAAGGCCAGGCCTCCTACCCAAGTCCATGTCAACAGCCCTCGGCCGCTGGGAATAGGGCACGTTCTTGTAGACAGCATCGAGGATCTTCTCCTTGACTTGCGTGATGGTATCACAGTTTAGCACCTTCACTGGGATCTCTGGACTGTTCTCATTGTCAGGGTTAACACAGTTCAGGATCTACAGGTGGCAAGAGAGTGGGAGCAGGATGGGAGTTGAAAGAGCAATTTGAGGGAGAGGGAGTGAGGCCTTGAATCTTCTCTTTCCAAGGCTCGCCCTCCTTACAGGAGAAACAGGGGTGCCTCTCCATGCCTCAGTTTCTCTCACCTTCCTGCTGTCTGCCAAATGACAGCGTGAGTCATTATGCCCACCCCTTCCTTCTCAAAGAACCGGGACTCTACTGTCTAGCTCCTGGATGGCTTAGGGGAGGGTCTGATCCTGGAATGAGGCACCATAGGGGTTTAGAGATGGTTCCAGGTGTATCAAGGGGTGGCCTCACACTTTCCCAAAGCCTCTATATTAGGAATCAACAGCCTCACATTTTTTTACCATAATACTAATTTCCTCATACCTATTGGTAGGTGATCTTTTTTCTCCCCCTAATATTATCTTGGGTAAACTGAGGCAGAGAGAGCTCTTTGGGCCCACCAAATGAGATGGGGAGGGGGAGCCCAGGAGTGTCTGCCTGCCCTTGGTACACTTAGCATGCCCCTTGGACTTGCCCCAGGCCGGTCTCTCAGCCTCTTTATTGACCCCTCAGACTGGCTTTGTGCTCAGAAGGCAAAGTACGGATCAGAGGTAGGAGGTTTGCGCTGTCCCCTGAGCTTCCAGCCTCCTCACCAGGGTCTTGTACTCGATCTGCTGCCGGATGAGCTTGTCCTCGCTCAGGGAGTAGCGGGCCTCGCCTGTGATGGCGTCGATGGGGCCCTTCTCCATCTGCTGCTTGATGGCACAGTAGAGCATGAAGAGTGGCTCCCCCGCACACTCCTGTGGGCACAGGCAGGGCGTGGGGCATGTGGTGGCACCAGCCTCCTTCCTTCCCTCTCCTGACCTTGCTCCTAGGCCCACTTTGCTTTGGAGCACCCTGGCCAGGTAGGTTCCTGTTCCTGAAGGGGATCCCCATGCAGCCCTGATGGCCAGGCACAGAGGAGGAGCCCCCCATCTTACTCCCACTCTTACCTTCAGGAACTTGTGCAGGAGGAAGGCAAACCAATTGGTCAGCATCTTCTCAGCCACAGACTCTGTCCTGGGGAGGCAGAAGGGACGAGGGGCAGTCCTTTACAGAGGGGTCTCAGTGCGGGGCAAGGCTTGTTGTATGGGCCATGACCCAAGAGAACAAGGTACGAAAGAACACAGGGCTGGGAGCCAGGACACCCAGGTCCTAGCCCAACTCTGCTAGTAGCTGGAAGTGTGACCTTGGGCCAGAGGCTTCTTTCTGGGCCTGAATCTCCTGTGGAAATGGAGTAGTACTACAGGTCTGTGGGTAAAGGTGTTGAGCACCCATCCCACAGGGCTGTAAAGGACCCCTTCTCCCTACTCCCTCCTGGCTTCAGGGTGATAAATAGAGTTTCCCTGTCCCTCTGAGATTCCTCGCATGCCTGAATACTCTATTTTCCACGTCCAGAAGGTCCTTGGTACCTGCCCCTCCAAACACTCACAGTCGGACTGCCTGGGTTCAAATCCTGGCTCTGCCATGTACCGGCTGTGTGAGCTTGGGCAAGCTGTTTCACCTCTCTGGGTTAAGTTTCCCCATCTCTAGGTGGGGACAACAATAATAATAATAATATTTATCCCACAGAGTTGTCAGGGTTGAATGAGTTAATATATGTAAAGTGCTAGGAATAGCGCCTGGTACCCATAGCTGTCATCACTGTGGTCACATGGGGTCGTGGATCCCAGCTCCTCAGGTAGAGAGCAGTGTGGGGAAGTGTTTAGCTGACAGGTATCTGCTCCTGCAAGCACCGCCCCTCCCCCACCCCCATCCTGGGCCGCAGATCTGGGGACTTGGGAAGGAACAAAGCGGCTGTGACAGACCCTCAGTGATGGGGATGCCGGAGGGGTGTTTTAACTCCCTGCACGTGGTGCAAATTATATCCTCTGGTTGCAGTAAATCCCAGGCATTTGCCAGGGCGGCTCAGCAATCTGGGTCTGGGAGAGAGTGACAATGGCAGAAGAAATTGTAGCTTTCTCCCCTGGCCCCTCCCAGCATCCTCTCCCTGCATTGTGCCTGAGATTAGCTCTAATTTAAATACAACAGTTCTTAATGAGAGTTTCTAATGCTCAGATTGGCAGGATAGGGGCTCAGTACTCATAAAACAAAGCCGTCCCTTCTCCCTCCTCACCTCACGTGGGACCTGGATGCCTGAGACCTTGCTCAGAGAAGGCAGTGAAACGGAGGTGGCGTATACCAGTCTTTGCTGCCTGAGGAGCTCTGAAGCTGTGCTCAGTTTCCTGGGGCCTCCAGAGACAGTGGACCCAGGGGGTGGATGCCAAGGTCTCCAACCTTCTCCTCTGCCAGGAAAATGGCAACTGGGGAGGGGATGTGTGGTGGACACTGGTGATTCAGATCCAGGCAGCTGGGTGCTGAAGGGACAGGCTGCACTGAATCTCTAGCCCGGCGCTGTCCAACAGGACCTCCAGTGATGACGGAGATGTTTTCTATCTGCGCTGTCCAATATGGCGGCCAATGTGTGGCACCTGAACCCTTGGACTGTGGCTAGTGTGATGGAGGAACTGAATTTTACATTTTATTTCATTTTCATTCATAGCCACATGTGGCTATCCTATTGGACAGTGCAGCTCTAGAGGCACAGGGAGGGAGAGAGAGACTGCGAGACAGGTGTTATTAGTGTCATTTTGTCCATGAGGAAACTAAACAGCAGAGAGGCCATGTCACTGGCCCAAGATCACACAACTAGCAAGTGGCAGAGCTGGGGTTCAAGCCGAGATCCGAGCCGAGGCCTGTGCTCCTCCATCAGGCTTAGCAGCTGCACACCCTGCACAGCTGCCCAGGCTGAAGGAAGATCAGACTGCACTGGGAGACACACGGACAGGGGTCTTTCTGGGGAGGAGCACCCTCTCCTGCTGCCTATGGGACCTGATCTAATGAGGCCTCACAGCCCTGTTCAGATGCCCGCTGCCCGCCCCACGCCCAGCTGCGGGTCAGACCTGCGGAGAAGCAGCTTGGGGTGGTTCTTGTTCTCCAGGTTCTTGTCAATGAGGTCAGAGAGCAGCTGCTTGAGGACGTCGGTGGCGTACTCCAGGCGGCCCTGCAGGCCGGTCATGATGAGCGAGGCCACATTGCCGCGGTCACGCATGGAGAAGCTGCGCTGTAGCTCCAGGGTGCGGATGAAGGTCAGCAGGAACACCTTGTTGTTGATGAGCTGGGCGAAGAGCTTCAGGGCCTTCTCCACGTGCTGCTGCCCGTTGCCCTGCACCTGGGGTGGGGTGATGGGCGCACTGTCAGAGGATGGGCTTTCGGCCTCCTAGCCCGGGCTCTCACTGAGGGCCTTTGCCAGTGGTGACACCAGCAATAGGACCCTCTCCACGACGCCTATATCCACCCCACCCCATTTCTCCCACCCACGATGATGTAGGAATGGCCCGTCTCTGAAGTCTACAGTCTGCTCTGACCTTCCACTGGGTTGGGAGGGTGGGGCTCCAGGCAGAGCCCTCGGAGGGGATGCCGTCCATCTGATTTTCCCAAGAGTACACTAGGAGATGCCCCATCAGACTCACTCCATTTACTAATCTCCCCTTAATCTCCTCCGTCCTGATTTATTATCTTTAGTAAAACAAACCAACAAATGAACAAACAAACCTCACAGAATCATACGTCTTTCCTTAAGCCCCCTTAAATCCATTTGAGAATGAGGCAGAATCTTAGTTAATTAATTCAGTCATTAATTAAAAAATGACAAACAATGAGCCTTCCCCTGGAATCATCCCACAGAGCCCAGGTGCCCCCCTTGGCTGTGATCTTCCTGATCAGGAATATCCCGGTTGTGTTGATGCTGTTGCAAGCTATTTCTCCTCCTCACTCCTGACCTTCCTCCGAGCTGCTGGGCCCCATTGGCATTTCCTAGGAAACCCAGGCCCTGCATCCCTGCTGGGTGGCTGGGTGAGGGCGGCCGGCGTTACCTCCAGCTCCCGCAGCACGGGATGGTCCTCGATGCCAGGGAACAGGACTCGCATCGCATAGGTACGATAGTCCAGGTAGGGGATTCCTGAGCGGTCCAGGTCACTGGTCAGCTCATTGATGTCTGTCTGGAGCTCGGCAAAAGCTGTGAAAGTGCAGTGGATATAGGGAGGCTCAGGAGGGGAACCGGGGCAGGGGAGGGGAGAGATGGGAGAAGAAGCTTGTGAAGGAGGAGCAGGGCCCGGGTGTAGAGACAAGGAGGGTTATAGGGGTGTGTTTACAGAGGGAGTGAGATACCTCCAGGCCCTCTTTCTTAGGTGGTAGGAATATGGGTGATTTCTATATTATTTCCTCCTCTATGCTTATTTATAATTTTGAATTTTCTATGTACTATAAGTGTAATTAAAACAAAGAAAAAGGAAGAACACCATGACTTGGGTCATTCTGTAAAGATATTGCAGATGCTGAAAGCAGGCAAAACAGTGGCCACGGGGATCAAGCAAAGACCAGAACAGGCGGGTTTGCTCCCCTTTTCCAAGAAGGACAATAAATCAGCATACAAAAACCTTGGGGGACAAGGAAAATCAAAATGACCATGAGATGCCACTTCATAGCTATTAGGATGGCTATTACCAAAAATGGAAAACAACAAGTATTGGCAAGGATGTGGAAAAATTGGAACCCTTGTACATTGCTGGTGGGAAAGTAAATTGGTTCAGCTGCTCTAGAAAACAATCTGGTGGTTTCTTTAAAAATTAAACAAAGAATTACCACGTGACTCAGCAATTTCACACCTGGGTATATAACCAAAAGAATTGAAAGCAGGGATTTGAACAGATACTTATACACTCATGTTCCCAGCAGCATTATTCACACCACCAAAAGGTGGAAACAACCCAAATGCCCATTGACAGATGAATGAAGAAACAAAATAAGGTATTTGCATTCAATGGAATGTTATTCAGCCTTAAAAAGGAATGAAATTCTGACACATGCTACAACATGAATGAATCTTGAAGACATGCTAAGTGAAATAAGAAAAAGAGAAATAATGTATAATTCCACTTATATGACGTACCTAGAGTAGTCAAATTCACAGACAGAAAGTAGAATGGTGGTTGCCAAGGGCCAAGGGGAAGTGGGATTGGGGGGTTATTGTTTAATGGGTACAGAGTTTCAGTTGGGGACGGTGAGAAAGTTGGGGATGGTGAGAAAGTTCCAAAGATGGATGGTGGTGATGGTTGCACAATACTGTGAATGTACTTAGAGCTACAGGGCTGGAGGAGGGGAGAGCCCTGGGGTGTAGAGACAGTGAAGGTTAAAACAGTAAATGTTATGTTATGTATATTTTCACACACACACACCACACACACACACACACACACACACACACGAAACTGAGACTAAAACCAAACCCAGCCTTGGGGCGTCCTGACCATCAGGTCCTCGGCCAACAGGGGAGCACCCCTTTGGTGGCAAGCCTGCCTTTTGGTACCTCCTCCCCAGTCCTCCCCAGCCCTGGCACCGGGAGGAGCCGCTGCCCACCTTTCCCCAGCCCAGCTCTTCCCTTTCATCTAGCAGAGGGCTTATTTCTGATCTTGAGGTTTGCAGCAAAAGGAGAAATGTTTTGATTCCTGATTGAGATGTTTACCCAGAGAGCCCACTGGGTCCTCAGCCCGAGGGGACGGCAGGTACACCTGTCACCTTGCGGCTGTGATTGTGTGGGAGATGGAAGAAAACACAATCTCCACTCCCACACACGTCCACAGCCAAGGACGCCAGCAAGCGGTGGCCTTCAGAGAGCTCAGCCTGCAGCACTGATGGAAAACAAACCCTGGGGGAGGGGATAGAGTGGGAGGGGGGTGAGGTGCTCGCCCGCCATTCCTGTTGTTGCAGCTGCTGCTTCCACAGGCTACGAGGGTGGGCGAAGGTGGCCATGCAAGAAACAGGAGCCAGACACTCCCATTTGGGGGATCCAGAGTCTGAGACAACAGGGCTCAGGAGGCTCTGACTGCGGCGAGACTTTGGCCCTGAGAGGAGGAGGAAGGCGGCCAGACTGTGGGATGACTCAGGGCACACGGGGACCAGAACAGTGTGCTCAGGCCTGGGGCCTCACTGTGGGCATCCTTAATAGGACTTCTCTGGCCCTAAGGATAAAGGAAATTCACGGGAAAAGAGAGGTCAAAGTGGAGTGTAATGGCTTGGGGTGGGAGGGATAGAAGTAAAGTTGAGTTGTCTGTAGGGAAGGGGCTAATAAGGCTGGTGAAGAAAGAGGGTCCAGGAAGCGAGGGAGCGCCTCCATTTACCTTCCTTACACTCCAGGGCCACACGGGACTCCAGGTTGTCCATCTGCATCTGGAGCCTTTTGAGAGTGAGGTCGTTTTCCCGGGACTTCCTCTTGTAGGCGATGAGGACGATGATGACGATGATGAGGAGGAGGCTGCCGCCCGCCGCGATGCTGACGATGGCTGGCAGGGTCAGCAAGCTGTCTGAGACGACGCTCACCGAGCCGGGCGAGAACACCATCCCGCCCACGTGAACCTGCGCATTGCACACACACAGACGCTGTAGAACCCTGGCATGCCATCGAAGCCTTACGGTTTCAGGAGGAACATGCGAGACCACAACCACACAGTGCAGGTCTGGATACAAAACAACTTCCTGCTTATTATCTGCCTTTCTTTTCTTGTGTTCCCAACTTCTACTCACTTTAATGCAGGGCATGGAGATGAAGAGACATGGAGGAGGTGGAAGAGAGAGGCTTTCTTTATGACAGCTCACACACACACAGTAAGGAGGGAAGGAAATAATAAGGTTTACTCACCATGACCTTGTGCTGCCCCGTGAGGTTGGGAGGCTCGCAGAGGAGCTGTGTCTCGGACACAGTGACAGCGCACGGCGTCTCTCCAATCAGCACCGTGTAGTTGAGTTTGGCACCTCCAGAGGCAGGCGGGCAGAGGTTTTTGCCCTGTAGATAACAGCAATCTTAATAGGAATGATTGACATGTGCGTGCAGAAGTTAATTGCCTATTTAAAAAGATGAAGGAGACGGGGGAAGGGCAGCAATGCAAAGGCCAACAAATGACCACGGTAAGATTTTGGAGAGGACTTCTAACAGCCATAATTTAGAGAGAGAGAGAGAAAATGGAGGGAAGAGAGAAGGAAAGGGAGGAGGAGACCGGGAAAGAGAGGAAGGGGAGACAGAACACTGATCAAGTGAAAATTTGGGAAGACACATGGGATACGCATGAAAGCAGCGGAGTCACAAAACACTTGGACGGACGGATCGTCCAGGGAACCATGACCTCTTGAAACTGTGTGCCGGTTACGGCGGCCACGGAAGTGGTCAATAAAAGGAAATGGTTACTTCCAACGCACCGCAGGGCTTTTGGGTTCTGAAGCTCACAAGAAAAAACAGAAATATTCTACAGTGTTTCTTGAGAATCCCAAGGCAAGATGTGCCGTTCGATGGGTCAATATCTATAAACAAGCTCCCTTTACAGGGAGCTGACAGCTTTGCGAGTCCACGTGTGTGGAAAGGAGCACAAAACCGGCCAGGGGAGCGGGGGCTCTCACCACCACGGTGCGTGGCAGGCCCTGCTCTCGGCGCATTCCTACCTTCAGAATGATGGGGGATCCCGGCTTTTGATCCAAGACTCCAGTAGGGCTGAGCAGTTCAAAGGTCGGGTTGGGGTAGTAGATGAACTTGGTGTCGTTGTAAATGAGCAAGGACTGGACATTGTTAAAGACGAATCCAAACTCGTCCGGCCGTTCCACAGTGTCCAGGCCAGGCCGGTAGTCCGTGGTCAGAGAGGGTGCCAGGCAGGTTAGGGTGGTGGTGTTCACGACTTTACACACCTGAGAGGCCCAGAGCGCAGCATTCAAACGCTGAGCGAGCGAGGCTGGGGGTCTGTCCCCGCCCCTCCCCCCACCTGCTTTGGCCTGTCGCCATTGGGTGACTTGCTTGTCTTCATTAGATGGTGAGCCCCTTGAGGAAAAGGACTGTGAAAGTTTTTTTGGGGGGGAGTTGCATTTTAACTTCATTCATTCATTCACCAACACTGAGCGCCTACTTTGTGTGAGGCAGGGTGCTAGGAGTTGGGGCCATCTAGTGAAATCGTCACAGTCTAGAGGGGGAGACGACCGAGTCAACAAGCATTACAACATGGTCCTGGCAGACGGCCTGGAGCACAGGAGGGGCACTAGCACTGTAAATGCAGGAATGGATGTGAGAAACGCCCTGGCACAGAAGTACAGGTACCGTGGGAGTGTCTGTGCGTGCACGAACATGTGTGCGTGCCCTGAAGCAGAGTGAGCGTGACTCAGGGAAGAAATGAATGAAATCTAATCTGAAGAATGAGTTGGTGACAAGGAGAGGGAGGCGTGGGGGAAAAGTCCCAGGCAGAAGGGACAGCAGCAAAAGCCTGGGGGGTGAGGGAGCATGGAATGTTTGAGGAAAAGTAGCACAGGAGCAGTGTTGGGGGGGGGGTGTGTGTGTGTGTGTGTGGTGGGGA
Organism: Ceratotherium simum simum; assembly: GCF_057802395.1. Classification (NCBI taxonomy): domain Eukaryota; kingdom Metazoa; phylum Chordata; class Mammalia; order Perissodactyla; family Rhinocerotidae; genus Ceratotherium; species Ceratotherium simum. Next base: position 28,322,901 of record NC_141901.1, on the reverse strand, counting down.
GCAGGAAGTAGTGCGAGATGTGCACCCTGCCAGCATATTGTAGGTGTTCAGTTAATGTTTATCGAATACATTGATGAATGAAAAGGCTCCTTCCGCTCTTTAAATGTTTTACTCATGATCTCTCTCTTCTCCAACCAAGCGCCCCCTAACTCTGCACGGGGGTATAACCTTGGCATTGACACTGAGGTCATAATGTCCTTTCTTTCTTAGTGAACCCTGGTCTTCCAACTAAAATACTAGCTGGGCTGGCCCCTGCTTAGGATGAGTTGTGTCATGCTCTCCTCCAGTGGTTTAGTTCTGGGGCTGCCCAAGGCTGCAGCTGGACTGAAGAAAGCACTACAGGATTCCCGTAGGGCTTGGGAAGAAAACCTGGCCCCCTACCCCCTCTCCTCCTGGCTCCTGCTCCACATGGCTCGGTTTCGGCTTTGGGAGCCACAGTGTCCCAGTAACAGCCAGGGGCATCTGTGAGAACTCTGCCTGCCCAAGTACACGCTGTCCTGGCGGGTCCACACGTGTTGTGTGTCTGGCCAACATACACAGACACGGGTTTCATGTTCAGAAAACAAGACCGTGTGTGAAATTGCAAAAAAGCTGACACTTGCATAGAGATTGTCAGAGTTCCAAGTCCAAGTCTTAACCCTCCCTTTCCAGAGGGAGTTTAAGAGTTTAAACAAAACAGCTCCCCGAGGGCTTCAGGCCACATTGGAGGTCAGTTCCCATTCCTGCCCTTTTCAGCTCCCACTTCAGCAGCTCCTTATGAACCTAATGTCCCTTTCATGTTCCAGCTGGGGACACTCCGGCATGAGGAAGATGAAGGGTGCTGTCAAAAGGGTAGAGTTGAGCCAGGGAGCCTCCGATCCTGGGCTCTGCAGGGCAGACACCCAGCCTGAGTGCACTCCTCCACTCCCCACCCCCGTCTCTTCCCTGCTCATTCCGGCACCCCTAGTCTGAACTCCTCTATGAATAAGCAAATCACCCAGAACAAGTGGCCTCTGTGTGCTTCCTGCCCCGTGCTGCATCGGCACTTTGTCTGCCAAACATTCCTTTGGGTTTTGCAGCCTTCGCTTCGGCCCTTCTCACTTCTCACTGGGGCTGCTTTAAAACCCAAAGGCAAGGGGTAGCCCCAGTGGGCTGAGGACGTGATGGGGCCCAAGCGGTGCTGTGAGGGCAAAGCGCTTCTTTCCCACCACTCCTAAAAGAGAAGGCATGGGGCGGAATTTATCAGCTTCCCACTGTGGAGCCAGCATGATGGAAAACTACCTGCCCAGGCCTCTCCTCCAGGCCTGCCAGCCTGCAGACTCCAGGCAGGTCACCACTGAGGCTGAGGGCCCTCAACTCTAGAGAGGGAGGAACTACCTCTTAACTCCTTGAAGCACTGAGGTGGCAGAGCAGGGCTGGGGGAAGTGCTGGAGAGACTCCTGCCCAGGGCTGCAAATGCGTCCTGGTGAGGGGAGAGGGCACGCAGGGCCTGAGCCTTCTCAGGCGGATTTCAGGTAGCGGGGAGGCCTTCTCAGCCCAGTCTTCTCTTCAAATGGCTTCCTGGGCACTAATGTTGCAGCTTTTGGAGGTCGACCTTGTCAGTCACGTACTCATTCTCCAAAATGCCCTCTGTACTCTATTAATCGTGTCTTTTATTTCCTGTATTCTGATGCTTTGACATTTGGGGGCTTGCTGACCCTGGAGGGGCTGCCCTTCCCCAGGCCAGCCAGTCCCTAGAGACAGCGAACTTCCCTGCCTGCTAGAGCACGCGCTTCTAATGCAAACCAACCAATCCAGAGCCCATAGCCCCAACCACTTCCTTTCATACTCTGGGCAATGATCCCCCTTCCCTAATCACAGCAAGGCCGGGTACCCAACAACTAGGGACAGCCTCTGGGCCCCTAAAATGATTCAACTTGACCAGTCGCACACCTGCTCACCTTGCTTTGCTAGCTCCTTCCTGTGGAAGCCACAGTAAAGGCTCTTGCCACAGTTTCTCTTTCTCTCTGTGCTTTTTAACCCACTCTGGTGCTTCCCTTTGTGGCCCCCCAGGGCATGGCATGCCCCCTTCTCTTGAATCTGTGAGTAACAAACTACCTTTCCAATGGCACGCATCTCCTGGTCTGTTGGCCTTGCCATACCTGAATAATAATAAAGCCTAAATTTTAAAATATGTACCTAATTTGGGTTTTTTAATTCTTCCTGAGTGTGAGCTTACCATTCCCCTTTGACAAAGGCAGGTGATCTGTGAGCTCCTGGGAACACTCAGCCTTGGTCTGGAAGTGGAGTGGAGCAGCGGCTCTTTCACCCATGATCCAGCTCTACACTTGGGATAAGGAGGCTTATGGTCCTCCTAGTCCAAAGAGCTGTGACCATGGTGGGTCTTGAAGGTGTGATACCGGTGCCCCCATGTCTCTGGCATGATGGGATGTCAAGCCCACTGGCATCTCACATGGTCTAGTTATGAAGAGTCCAGATGTTTGGGATCTAGCTTGGCCCTGCCATCAGCCACTGTTATGATTAGGGGCAAGTCATTACTCCTTTCTGGCCTTAGTTTCCTCAGCTATACAATGAGGGGGTTGGACCAGATGATCCCTGAGACCTTTCCAGATCTAGCCTTCTAGCACGCTGTCATTTTGTCTATTTCTGTGTTTCCTAAGGAAGCCTCAAGCATGCTGGGAATGTGTCAGGGATAAGAGGGTAGATACACCATCCTTCCCATCTCCATCTCAGCCTCATCAATTTCCTGAAGGCCAAAGCAGTAACAACAGTAATTCATATGAAAAATAATGGCCAAAATAGCATCTCCTGGACTATAATTAAGAACAACGTTTCAGAAAATATTGGCTGAAAAGAGTGAGATGGAGCCACTAGAACAAACTAAAAAATTTATAACAGTATATCAGACATTGTGCTCTTATGATCGAGAACTTCCTTAAAATCACAAAAATCCGTAGTCAAAAAAAAATTACACAGCTCTACACAGAGGAGTAAAGTAAAATGTTCAACCTGATAATCTTAGCAACGGGGATGGAATTATCTGCATGTAGTGACTAACGTTTATCAAGTGCCACCCTCAGTGCCAGCCAGCGGCTACATGGTACACATCCACGAGGAGAGTCTTATCATCACCATTTATAGCCGGGGAATGGAGGCTCAGAGAGGTTAAATGACTTGATCATGGTTGTACCCATAACAGATGGTAGGGTCCTGCTTCTAATCCAGAAATGTCTGAATTTGGAGCTAGAATTTCTTCACCCTCCCACATTGCTTCTTAACGGACTTCAAAGTGAATATGGCATAAAACAGGAGCCCTTTTGCTCTGTATCTTTAGCTCAGAAGCCAGTACGTTTATACACTCATTCTATCACCTTCTGACAAGAAATAATTATAATTATAAAAACCATTGAAAGGCTTGCGTATTTGGGGCCATGATTTGGGCTCAGTGTCTTGAACCAACTTTCTTCTCCGGTAGTCAGATGCTCCAGCGCCTAACACAGAGCTCATCACACTGCAAAACACAGACACGTAGCTGTGTTTACCGAGGGCTGGGTGGACCAGCGGTTACTCACATTGACAGATTCTTTGCCATTAAACTTGACTCGGATCCTTGGCTCCTGAATGACATCCAGGTTGAAGCCTGTGATGGTCAGGGGTGTGTGGCCACTGGGAACAAGCAGAGGCTGGATTAGGTAAAGAAACTCTCAAACTGCTACCACCTCAACCCCTGGGGTGCTCTTAGGAGCCACACTTGGGTGAAAGGGACTATGCCATGTGGCAGCCAGGTGCAGTCCTCCCACCCTCCACCTCACCTGGCAATGCTCCACTCTGGCTCGATGCGCTGCACCCGGGGGTCATCGATGTACTCGAACTGCAGGTTGTTATCCACACGGGCTCGGTCGACACTCACGGAAACAGGGACTGGGCCCAGTCCATTGGACGATGGGGGTGAGACACACACGATCTCATTCATTGACCGCCTGGCAGGGAGATAGTGGGACGGTTGTGAAGAAAGGCATGGGCAATAGGGGGCAGCCTCTGGCTTGAAAAGGGGTTTTCCTCTGTCTGAGGGCGTGACCCAGGAGGTGTTCCTGGGTCCTCTACACTCTATACTAGGGAACATGTCCCTCATCAGGGTCCCTCAGTGCCTCCTTTTACCTGAGATCCACCTCTGGTTGGATTAGGGAGAAAATTGCAGGAGGAGATTAGAGAATGTGGGGCAGGGGCAGGGCCCCATGGGCTTTGGGGGAATTCCTCTTTTCTGGATTTTTCTAGAATATGACTATTTTCCCAGTGCTTAGTGTCTGGTCAGTCAGTTAATAAATATCATTGAGCACCTACTATGCAGAGAAGTGAACACACAATCCTTGCCCTTAGGGAGTTTACGGTCCAAGGAGGAGATTATCAGATAATACTGGGCAAGTTGGGTTCGCATTCATGGATTCTTTCAGAATTCTCTCAGGATTCTCTACCTCCCCAGGGCTTCATCGGAGTATCTGACAAATACTGGGTGTTCAATTTTTTATGCACAAGAGACGTCCTGAGGATGAGTCTGTGCGTTTGCTGAGGACCGAGGCCATGCATTCTCTGTGTTTCTAGAAAGTCACCATAGTGGGCACCTCATGAGTGCTGGATCCTGATGGTGACTGGAGAGCTCCTGGGAGCCTTCCTCATCAGTAGTTCTCATAGCCCTCACTTCTAATTATTTTTAAAAGTATCTAGCCCCTATGATACATGAAATATAAATTGACTAGTGGTATATATTTCTCACAGTGACTGGAACGGTGTTTGGGTCCAGGACGTGGCACATAACATGGAGCTGATGGGGCAGGCATATGTGTGAACGTGCACAGGAACATGTGTGCACACACCTCACACATACAGTCTTCTAGTGCTCCTTTGAGCCCATCTCACCCGTAGAACTCGCAGGTCTGGTTGCCCAGGTATACGGCCACGCTGCTCCCAGCCCCCAGGTAATGGCCTGTGATGGTCACCATGGTGCCTCCCGACTCTGGGCCTCGGATGGGGTTGAGTGACAGCACGGAAGGGTTCTTCGGGAGGAAGCAGAGAAATGATCACAGCTCAGGTTTTGCCGAAAGGGATGGACCCACACTAGACTTAACGACAGAAGGAGGGACTGTGTCCTTGCTTGGAGTGGAGATTCTTTTCCTGTTCTTTCTAATCCCAAATGCTCCCTCTGCCTGCCCTGGAGCTGAGATCCTTTCTAAGAAGAGGCTCCGGGCATGTCTGGGGAAGGCAGAAGGGCCACATTTTGGAATTAATTAACTCCCCAGGGAATCCCACGCTCATAACACTGATCGGAAGGCAGAGGTGACACTGACTAATCTATCAATTAGTTTACAAATTGAGAACAATTTGAAAATGCTTCTCTATCTAGAGCCTGTACTGATTTTTTTGGCACAAAATCGATAGGGCTGAATTAAGCGTCCCTGCCTGGATTGGGCCACCAAGAGGCTAAAATCCTCCATTCATGGCCCATGCACATGTCCTTCTCTCCCTCCCTAAGTGTGTGAAGGGCACGGCACGGTGCCCGGCGCAGAGAGCTGTCAGTAAATGTTAGACATGGCTTCTCCAACCTTCATCAGGAGGATGGCCCTTTGTTGGCCAGGACTTTCTAGTAAGCTCACTAAGTTGTAAAATTAAGGCTGAAGCTTAAAAGAAATGTCTGGCCTAAAATGCATCAGGCAGCCGACCTAAATCAGAAAGGAATTGCTTCTGCCTGGAGGGCAGTGGAGTGGAGTAGAAAGTGTAATTAACTGAGCAACTACATAGGTATGAATTCTGGTTCATATTAGCCACTCATTAGTTTCTGGATCACTCTGGGCTTTTGTTTGCTCCTCTGTCAAGAGAGGAGGGTGGGCTAAATTATCTCTTAAAGCCCCTCCCAGCTCTGACATTCTACGGTTTTCTCTCCATCTGTTCTCTCTGTGTTTACTTCTCATACAAGACCCTGTGTAGGAGATGGGGTGGGGTGGCTGCAGGTAGCCGTGGTACTCTCCAATCCGAGAGAGAAGACTAGTGCGAGACAAAAGTGGAGATGCCGGGATAAGAAGGCAGAGACTGGAAAACCTAAAATAAGCAGTAAAATGCTTTAGAGAGAATAGAATTTAGTAGTCTAATGATTTTTCAAAACTCTTAGCAAGGCTGGTTTGACCCCATCTGTGGTGTTAACACTTTTTAAAGAAGAAGTCAATGTGGCAATGTAGGCAAGTGTCAGAAAAGGGACTTTAGGGCCCCAGAAGCAAGTTATTGATTCAGCAGGAATACAGTACCAGCCTTAAAGAAAGCTTTTGTGATTCCACTACCTGTTGCCTCTGTGTGAGGAGATGTTTTCAGGTGAGTGTGTATGAATATGTGCGTGTAACCACACCAACACACGGAGGCAGCTCCCTCGTACACCCCACTCCTGTGGTCCTGCGCACGGACACATGTCTCTGCAGGATTTCAAGTGACTCCTCTAGACTTCCACTTACAATATTCTTGGCAGAAAACAAAGCATGTGGATAAATATAGACCTTTTTAATTAGGTCCCTCAGGCGATCTGTCCTCATTAGGCTGGAATTAGACTAAGATATCACACTGGCGGGACAAAGGGCAGCCCCTCCCCGCCCTGCGTCTGTCTAGGATCCACTTTCTAAGAAAGGCCTGATTTCGCCTTATTTAGAATTCTGACCTGTGGCTCTCTGGGACTCCAAAGTCTCCACAGCACTGTCAGCCACACACGCATTCTAGCCCGGAAAGACAGGCTCGCAAAGAAGTGAGGCCAGAAGTTCCCATTTCTGGTCTCCTACTCAGTCTGCGGGAAGCCTGGAGGTGCCTGGCTTGGCAGGGGGAGTGTGGGAACATCCTGGGAGAGGTCTGGAACAGAAGCTTGCCCTTGCTGGAAGCACGCAGCCTGGCGCTGTACCCCGTACTCACCACAAAGGTGTACTGTTGATGCGACTTGGTCATGAACTCTGGCTTACACTCGCCAATGCACAGGCGCACAGGCCCAGAGGTGGTTCCCACGAGGGCATGGCCCATCTCACAGACGATCCTGAGGAGAGAGCAAACCTTCCTGAGAGGCTTGGCAAGAGCTAGCATCCCTGTCCTCGCTTGCTCACCCAGTCACAGTGAATGACCCATCACAGTCTTGCAATAGTGCTAGACCAAGACTCAGCTTGCTCACACCTAGCTGTGTGACTGTGGGTAAAGTGCTTGCCCTGTCTGGGCTTCAGGCTGTCATCTGTATAGTGAGAAGTTGGACAAGATCATCTCTAAAGCCCCGTCTGCCTCCGAAATACTATGCTGCCTAATTCTCTGAACAAGCCTGTAGTCCCTAGTGCCTCATGCAGTGCCCAGCACGGGGTAGCTGCCCAATATTTGTGGAATAAACCTGTTGTCCAACAGAGATCTAGGGAAGTAATTTAGTGTTCTTTCCTGTGTGACAAGCCAACATTGCAACTCTCCCTGAAAGAGGGAGTGAAAGCTTATTTGCCAAACCAATTCAATTGTGGTTTGTTTCCTGCAGTGAGTTTTAAAAAGGGAATAGATAATCTGGGGAGATAGTGCGAGCCCCAAACAGGAGCTGCCAGCACAATGGAGGAGTGGAGTCCCGAGGCAGGAGGTGACGGGGCGGGGCGGGAGGTGGACGAGTTCATTAGGACAGCAGTTGACACTGGACTCCCACTTAATCAAGAGCAGAGCGCACTTAGCTAGTGGGCGAGGCAGTGAACCGACCCTGGGGGTGGAAGTCACGTCTCACATTAACAGGAGAGCTGGAGGGAAGAGGGGGTGCAGACTTCTCTCTCATGAAGTGCAGATCAATACCCCCAGTGATGACTTCCCTGGTGCCTGAGATAAGTTACAACAAGCACAGTTAGAGCCTGGTTGCCTTAGCCACAGCAGCCTTCTAGAAAGGGTGGGCAGCTGCAGGATATGGGAGGGACTGAAGAAATCAGGCTCTTGGGGGTACCTCTTGTGTGGAATTATAAGGCACGGGGTGGTGGGAAAGGGCCTCACCAGGCTCAGCAAAAAGGAACCAGGGACAGAGGAAAGGATTTTCCTTTCCTCCCAACATCATTTAAGGGTTCAGAGCAGTCTGGTGCCCCTGGTAGGCTTGCTTAGTGGGAGTCAGAAAAACAGACCCCTCTACACTAATCCTCAGTATTATCCTGGCACTGTGGGGAAGATCCGTGTTTAACCGAGCGATGCTTATCTCAACAGCTTCTCTAGGAAGGAAGGTAACTAAACAGAGATTTCATTTCGATGTAATAAAACTTGCATTAAACAAATACACCACACGTTCACACGCGACACGCCACTGATCTCCATCTCCTTCCTAACAGTTAATCCCAAATAAGTACTTTCACTCCTGGTGAATATTTACTTAACATGCAATAACTGTCTTATTATGTTTAGCATATTAGATTCAACAAGAAAGTACCAAATGCACATGGAAGGATATTCCCCCTTTCCTTTCTCTATGAATAAATAAATTAATTATGAACCCAGAGTAAAGAGGATAGTGATGATCAATTAGTATTTTACACGTAACTGTCTCCTTAAACCTCATTAGCAGAGCATTTGAGAAGCTTAATTTAAGGTGCTGTGTGTGGTTATTTCCTTGCTGTTACTGGCTTGGAGTAACGACTCTCTCCTCCTGTTTCCTGGGCCCTAGCGCCTGCCCCTGTTTGGGGTCCCTGCCATCCTGCAAACCACGCCCTGCGACCTCAGGGAGCTTCAGAGAAGAAGCAGTCTGGGGAGAGGATGGCAAGGAAGAGGATGGAGCAGATAAGTCTCTTTCCCTCTCTTCTAACCAGGGCTTTCTTGTCCCTCACTCGCCCCCCTTGGACACTCTGCTGGAGTGATCCTCGAGAAGAAAGGGAAGAAGAAATCACGGCAGGCTTGAGCCATGCAAAGAGGAAATATGAGAACATGTGAAGGTCACGGGCATATTTGTTCCTCCTTGGGCCCTGAGGCCTGTCTAGGAGAGGAGAAGGACTAGAATGGCCCGTTCAGCTGTCCCTGGAGGGAGTGAACAATGGGCTGGGGCCTCTTGGCACATTGTTTTTTCTAGAACACTTTCTTGCTCAGGGTTCACGTTCCAAAAGATAAGTTTTACACATCAAGCACCTGGGAGAAGAGGGATGGATGGGAGGTGGAGGATGCCCACACGTCCAAGGCTGAGTGCCTGCAGCTGGCTCTGAATGCCCCGCCTGGACCGGGATGATACTGGGGACCAGGGGCTAGGCTGCAGTGAGGGCCCAGAGCTGGATCATGGGTTCCCTTCCTCGGCCCTGCAACTGACCCCTCTCTCCACCTGTGGAATGAGGTTCTACTTTTATTTATTTATTTTTTTGTGGGGAAGCTCAGCCCTGAGCTAACATCCGTGCTAATCCTCCTCTTTTTGCTGAGGAAGACTGGCTCTGAGCTAACATCTATTGCCAATCCTCCTCCTTTTTTTTACCCCATAAGCCCCAGTGGATAGTTATATGTCATAGTTGCACATCCTTCTAGTTGCTGTATGTGGGCCGCAGCCTCAGCGTGGCCGGAGAAGCGGTGTGTCGGTGTGCGCCCGGGATCCAAACCCGGGCCGCCAGCAGCGGAGCGCGCGCGCTTAACTGCTAAGCTACGGGGCTGGCCCAAGGTTCTACTTTATCAAGTGCATGGGGAGAGGGGCTGTGGTCAGCAGCGGGCTGTAGAAAAGGGCCTTGGTTGGCAGGTCTGGGAAGTGGGCAAGAGTCCTAAGGAATCAGGAGCAGTGTGGAACTCCAATGACCTCTAACTGTTCCTCCTTTTCATTCCTGGGACCCAGTGCATGCAGGGAAGGATGCAAAGGCATCCTTGGGTGTATGTGTTGTAGGCATTTGTTCTCTGAGCTCAGGGAGATAGGGAGTTAAAGGGAGAAGCAAAGGCAGCTGCAGGGAGTAGAAAGGGTTACATTGAGGAATGAGGGTCAGGCCATAGCAGATTCTGTACCTTAATAATAATAAGAGCAACAATTTACTGAGCTGTGATGGTGGCAGGCACTGTATAAGACAGGATCACGTGTCATCCTCAGGCTCTCCTACAGGGCGGGTCTTATTCTCTCCATTTTATAGGCAATGAAACAGGCTCAGAGATGCTAAGTGGCTTATCTATAGCCACAGTTCTGTAAAGCGGCAGAACCATGATTTAAATCTGGGTCAGCCTGACTCCAAGCTCATACCTTTGACCACTCCACTCTACTGCTCCTAGAATTAACGGAGTGCTCTTTCTGTCTTTTGGGGAGGGGACAGGGTGGATATGGCATGAATGCTGGGGTAGAGTTGTGGTTGTTGATGGGGGTGGAGGGAAGACCTGGCTGGGTTCCTAAGGTTCTGAGAGCTAACCATCTGTGCCCCCTACCTTCCCAGTTGTAGATGACCACAGGCAGCGGTGTGTGCACCACTTCCCCCTCAGGCCTTACAAGTCAGCAAAGCTCCTGTGGTTTGATTTCTGGGGATCACTT